>NW_027528611.1:5396974-5403191 GCF_008692635.1 Crocuta crocuta | reverse complement strand
CCCACCCTCCGGAAGAGCCCAAAAAGGATATGTTCCAGGTCTCGCCGCCACCACAGCTGCCGGCATTGCTCTAGGGCCTCCTTATAGAGACAGGTCTCCTGCTCCTCGGCCCCAAAACTGCGCACCGTCTGCAGCCCTCCAACTGCCTCTCGCACCACCTGCCCTGCTTTTGCCACCGCGCTCTGGATCTGCTGGAGCACTGCCTGGAAAAGCGGGGCAGGGGACATAAGAGGCTGACTTGGGAGAAGACAGGAGACCCCTAGGTCTCATTCCTGCCCTTGGGATGCTCTGCTGATCTACCTAAAAATATGAAACTGTCCTCTTTCCCTCTTCCTCCATTTCTTTCCAGAAGGACTAATGAGAGTAGAGAGAGAGGGAACAAAATATTACCAAGCTCTCAGTGCTAGGTAGTATGGGAGATACAGGCTATTTTTGCTCCTTCATTTAAGGTAATCCACACCACTCTCAGTGTCTGAATGAAAAATGGGGTAGCTTTCCTAAGGGGCCATGGCTAGTTAACAAAAGGTGGGGATGTAACTCAAAATGGATCAAAAACCTAAACCAGAGCTAAAACCATAAAACTCTTAGAAGAAAACATACAGACAAATCTTCAGGACACTAGATTTGGTGGTAATTGCTTGGATATGACACCTAAAGCACAAGCAACAAAAGAAAAAACAGATAACTTGATCTTCAGCAAAATTAAAAACTTTTGTGTATCAGAGGACTCCATCAACAGACAGAGAAAAGGAAACCCACAGAATGGGACAAAACATTTTCAAATCATGTATCTGATAAGGGGCTAATCTCCAGAATATTGAAAGAACTCCTACAACTCAACAAGTAAAACACAACCCAATTTTTAAAATGAGCAAAGGACTTAAATAGACATTTCTCCACAAAATAGATAAAAATGGCCAATAAGCACATGAAAAGATGCTCAACACCACCAGTCATTAGGGAAATGCAAATCAAAACCATGGTGAGATATCACTTCATAACCATTAGGATGGCCCTTATTTTTATTATTTTTTTTTAATTTAATGTTTTTTATTTTTGAGAGAGAGAGAGAGAATGAGTGGGGAAGGGGTAGAGAGACAGAGAGACACAGGATCCGAAGTAGGCTCCAGGCTCTGAGCTGTCAGCGCAGAGCCCACCGTGGGGCTTGAACTCACAAACCATGAGATCATGACCTGAGCCGTAGTAGGCGGCAACCCACTGAGCCACCCAGGTTCCCCAGCCCTTATTTTTTAAAAGGTGCTACACATGCATATACAACAGAATTTTATTCAGTCATAAAAAAGAAGAAAATCCTGAAATTTGTGACAACATGGATGGAACTTGAGGGCATTATGCTAAGTAAAATGAGTTTACACAGAGAAAGACAAATACTGTATGATGTCATTTATATGTGGAATCTAAAGAAAAAATTTTTTCACAGAAAAAGAGATCATCAGATCTGCAGTTACCAGAGACCAGAGGCAGGGGCGGGAGATTGATTAGAGGAAGATGGTCAAAAGGTACAAACTTCCAGTTATATGATAAGTAAGTACTGAGGCATGTAATAAAGAAGAAACAAACAGAAGATAACAAGTGCTGGAGCAGGATGTGGAGAAATAGAAACCTATGGGTATTGCCAGTGGAAATGTAAAATGATGCAGGCACTGTGAAAACCAATATGGCGGCTCTTCAAAATATTAAATGTAGAGGGGTGCCTGGGTGGCTCAGTTAGTTAAGTGTCCAACTTCAGCTCAGGTCATGATCTCACGGTTTGTGGGTTAAAGCCCCATATCGGGCTTTGTGCTGACAGCTCAGAGCCTGGAGCCAGCTTTGGATTCTGTGTCTTCCTCTCTCTCTGCCCCTTCCCCACTCATGCTCTGTTTTTCTGTCTCAATAAGAAATAAACATAAAAATTTTAAAAAAAATTAAATGTAGAGTTACCATATGACCCAGTGATTCTACTGCTGGGTATATACCCCCCCCCAAAAAAAAAAAACCCCGAATGCAGAGACTCAAACAGATATCTGCACACCCACGTTCACAGAAGCATTGTTCCCTACAGCCAAAAGGCAGAAGCTACCCAAGTGTCCAGCACTAGATAAATAAAATGTGGTCTTTTTAGTCTTAAAAAGGAAGAAGATTCTGACACATTCTACAACATGAATGAACCTGGAGGACATTACACTAAATGAAATAAGCCAATCACAAAAAGACAACTACTATGCAATCCCTCTTGTATGAGATATCTAGAGTAATCAAATTCATAGAGACAGAAAGTAGAACGGTCATTGCCAGGGGCTGGGAGGAGAGGAAACGGGGAGTTATTTACTAGGTACCGAGTTTCAGCTTGGGAACATGAAGAAAGTTCTGGAGATGGAGGGTGGTGACGGTTGCATAGCAATGTGGAATGCACTTACTGCCGCTGAAATGGCATAATTTAAAACATTAAAAATGGTAACTTTTATGTTATGTATACTTTACCACAATTTTTCTAAAAGGAGAGAAAGTGGAGCTGATATTCAGACTCAGGACTTCCTGACTGCGTGTCTCTACTTTCTTTACCCTCCATCCAAATTCCCTTCCCTAATTATAAAGGGGAAAACTCTATCTAAAACCCTCCAAGACCGCATTTTTAATCTTTTGTGGGGAAGGTATGGACAGATTCCTTTGAGAATCTGATAAAAAGTTATCCTTTCTCAGGGCGCCTGAGTGCTCAGTCGGTTGAGTGTCTAACTTCGGCTCAGGTCATGGTCTCATGGTTCATGAGTTGAGCCCCGCATCAGGCTCTCTGCTGTCAGTATGGAGCCTGCTTCTAATCCTCTGTCCCCCTCTGTCTGCTCTCTCAGTGTGCTCTCTATTTATTTAAAAATAAATAAAATACTTTTAATTTAAAAAAGAAGTTTATCCTCTCCCCAGAAAAGTGCTCCCTCTCCTCCCTGTCTCCTTCTCTCTCTGTCTCTCTCTCTCTCTCTCTCTCTCACACACACACACACACACACACACACACACACTTATATAAGTCCCAGGGTCAGGGCCCTTCTGAAGCCTGTCAGAACTGCTGCTCTTGGGGCTGAGAAGAGAAGACCTTTGGGAGAGCTTTCTTCTCCCCCTGAAGATTCCCTAACAGCCACACATACCTGATGGTAGACATTGTACACCTTTTCACCAGCTATTACCAGAGGCAACTCGAGTAGAGAGAGAAGGGTGAGTCGAGGGGACAGGCTGAGCATGAAGCTATACAGCCCCACCACTTTGACCAGGCTTCGCAAGAACACATTGGCATTTAAAGCAAGCCAGTTGCTCATCATTTTGGTATCCAAGCTCAATCTTGAGTTCAGTTCCCCTGGGGAGGACAGAGCCAATGAGGAAATGGTATGTAATGGTAGAGCCCCAGAGACACCCCCCAATCCTCCCCATTGACACAGCCCCCTCGCCCAAACACCCCCCTCAGTTGCAGAGAGACCAGTAGAAGCCAGCCCACTACTCAGTCCCAAAGAGAGCACAGCAGCTCCTTGTGTGGGCCCACAGGTGGAGGTGGGAGGAAAGGGTGTTTGGGGGGAAGGGGGGCAGTGGTAACTGAGGGGCAAAAAATGTCCAGGGGAATACCCTGCCTGGACACCAGGCCCCACCTGTCTTAGTCTCCTGGAAGAAACCGAGGTCCTGGCGCAGAAGGGAGGAGAAAAGCTGCTCCCTGACCCGCACGTTGATACTGGACTGAGTGAAGGTGAAGAAGCCTCCTCGGGAGCCTGCACACAGTGAACTGTGGGGTAGGGAGGAGAACGGGGATGAATGGGAAACAGATGCAGGGAAGGAGGGAACGAGTGAGGGAAGCAGAAGAGACAAGATGGAATGACAAGAAACACAGGTTGGAGAAAGTGTACCACAAAAGGCAGAAGATAAACAGAAAGGGAGACAAGGGGAAGGGCAGGAATAAACAGAGGAACAAAAAACAGCACAGTGAGCTAGACATGGAAACAAAATCATAACACATACAAATGCATGAGTATTTATGGGGTTCAATCCATGCAAGACACAAGGGGAAACTATAAGAGCAATGAAGAGATGTTGTCAAGAGAAATAGCCTATGACTTGCTTCTGACCTGGTCTCCTTCGGTGCTGTCCCTCCAGCCTTCCCCTCTGTCTTGGTCTCTTTCCTCCCCACTCTGAAGTCTTTCTTCCTCGTCCCACATACTTTACTGTGGGAACCACAGCAATGAACTCCCTTGCCCTCCCATTCTCTGGAGCCCCGGAGTCATGCTGTCCCCTCACCTCTCCTGTCCCTGGTGTTTAAAATTTCTCTTAGGCCAACCATTTTTACAACAAAACTTAAAGGAAAAATGTGAAAGCATAGAAGCAAGTACCTCACAAAATATGGCATCTAATACAAACCTAGTTACCCTATTTAGAAGGCTACTGGGGTAGTCGGATATAAAATGAGGAAGGTTTGAATTCTGGCGATCACAGTGAGAATGGATAGGAAAAAGCCACAGGAAAAACACTGTGAAAGCAGAGAGTGATTGGGCTAGTGTCTGAACATTAGAAAGGCATCAACGATACTGTTGCTTGGAGCCTAGGAAATTGATCATTTCATAAATGGGAATAAGAAGAGGGAGCCACTTTCAAGAAGACCAGGAGGGAGTATGATACATTTTGAGCTCTGGGTATGTGGAGTGTGAGATGAGAGGGGGTTACCCAATGGAAACGACAGGGAGGCAACCAGATTATAAGACTGGGGCTGGGTGTAGAAATATGGATCTGGGAGTCACCTGTACAGATGAGCTGAGCTAGCCCAAGAGGAAAACATGTTCTTAAAATCAAAGAACTGAGTCATAAGGAGAGACTATATTTGAGGGTCCAGCAAAGGAGAAAAGTTCTCTAGAGGAGGTAGAGTGAATTGGGAAGTAGAAAGGGAGTTTATAAAAGCTAACCACAGAAAGAGATCAATAATAAGACATTACTCTAATACCAAATGCTACAAAGAAACAAAGAATAGAGGACTGATTTAAAAAAGAAAAGAAAGCAGTGGCTTGATCAATAAGTACTTTTGAGTCACAGTCACTGGTTTCAGCAAAGAGTAGTGAGTATGACATGGAAGTATAATGTTGGG
This sequence comes from Crocuta crocuta, assembly GCF_008692635.1. Classification (NCBI taxonomy): domain Eukaryota; kingdom Metazoa; phylum Chordata; class Mammalia; order Carnivora; family Hyaenidae; genus Crocuta; species Crocuta crocuta. The sequence goes on along the minus strand of NW_027528611.1, from coordinate 5,398,084 downwards.
TAAATATAATGTTGGGTTGAGTAAATGGGTGTGTGAAACAGAATGGTGAATAAACACGTGCATGTTTTAGTTTAACTATTTTATGCTTTGTGAACAAAAGGATCTGAAAACAGAGTTGGGAAATGGAGGGTCCCTGTAAAGGCGTGGGACTACCAGATGGACCAGTCAAACATCACCTACCTCGCAATGGATATGAGGCACATGGAAAAGATGGCATTGACAAAGGCATCAGGCTTGAAGTCACCTCCCAGAATGTCAATGACACGACCAGTATAGTAAGGGATCCATGTCTCCCCTGAAAGAGGCACAAAGGAGAACAGATAAATGTGCCTGCCCCAAGGGCCTTTGCCCACCCCCCAAATCACGATGCCCTCCTGACTCACCCCACACGGCACCACCAAGGAAGAAGAAGGCCAAGAGGAGGAGAGGCAGGTCTGGCCTGGAGAGCTTCAGCAGCTTCCACATCAAGTCTGTGTGGTTCTCCTGGCCCTGCCCCCTCTCCTGGGCTCCTGGAGCTCTCAGCAGCGCCCACATGGTCCAGCTGAGCCCGGCAGCCCCGTACTCCAACAGCAGCCAGCTCCAGGGGGCGGAAGCCACTCTGACTGGGGGAGCGCTCGAGGCACCTGGGACCAGGGCCCTCAGGGAGAGGAACAGCGGGGTCACCAGGCAGAGCGGGGGGAGCAGTGTTCTCACCAGTCCCAGTAGTCCTCCCACCTGCAGCAGCCACCAGAGCCCTCCGAGTCGCAGGGTCCCCTCCAGCCACAGGCCCGGAAGCCCTCGGGGAAGCAGACTTGCCAGAGTCCCCTGAAGCAGCCGGAGGAGAGCCAAGTCGGCCAACAGCAGGAAGGCCCAGGGTCTCAGGCCAGAGAAGCGCATGGTGCTATCTACGGGCGCAAGATGAAGAATTACAGAGGTGGGGTCCCAACCGTTGCCCCTATCCTCACCACCCCGGCTGGGCCAAACCGTCCACCGGGTTCTCATTTTACCCATCTCTACCCTGAAAGATCCCCTGGGGCCCCGGTGCCCATCACCCCCTCCCTCCTACCATACAAGACATTCTGCCGGGCAGAGGGAGCCTCATCCTTAGAGAAAAAAAAAGTCCCGTGACCC
>NW_027528611.1:5244695-5396944 GCF_008692635.1 Crocuta crocuta | reverse complement strand
CCCCGTGCCCCCCCCCCCCGCCCCCCCCCCCGCCCGCCGCAGCCGAGTTCCGAAGAGCCTCCCTGCGGTCCCCGCCCGGCTCCCTTGCACTCCCCGGGGTCCAGAAAGCAGGGGGCGCGGAGTGGGTGATGGGCTGGGAGGCGTCCGTTAAAGCTCCAGGCTCCGGGCCCACGAACTCACCGGAGGCGGCTTCGGGACTGAGGCTCCGGAGCGCTTTCTGCTACGTGCTGAGCCCCGAGCTCTGAAGTCCGCTCGCCCAGGCTCACCTTCGTTTCCCCGGTCCTGTCTGCCCGCGACGCCCTGAGAACTGGGGAGTCCCGGCGCCCGCCGCTTTCGCTTTCTCTTCCCGGACCCAGCCCGGTTCCGGGCAGCGCCGCCAGCACCAGCGGGGTGCGCGCGACCCCTGCCGACCGCGGGGCGCCGTGTGGAGCCGAGCGAGGACTCGCCGGGCCTGGCAGTGAGCCTCCTGCCCTTAGCAACAGTTATTCTGGAACAGAAAACTGCTGCAAGTGTTTTAAATCGTCATTAAGTAAAATAAAGCTATTTCAAGAATTGAGATGCTTTGTAATTGGAGAACCACTAGATTTTCTCGCCTCAAGCTCTTACTCCCTCAAGTTCTGGTCCTATTTTGAGATCTGCCTCTTCCTCCATCCAAGCTCCAGTTTTAAGGTCTGGGATCAAAACAGAGCCAGATTCTGAGCGAAAAACACTCAGGACCTCTCCTAAAAAGAAGATTCCAGACACTATCACCAAGACCTAAGTGAGTTTTCACTTAACCAGATTTTGAGCTAAAGGGCCGGGATTCTTTATTTTCATCTGTCCCCCTCAACACAGCACCTTGCACAGAGCACTTGTTCACATGCCTCTGCATTTGCGTTTCAAACTATGTTGGGAGCACCTTTGGCATATGAGGAACATGGGCTTTTTTCCTGGTCTATTTTAACAGTGATTAAGCATAAACGTTATTTTTAAAATTTTTTAAAATATTTTTATTTATTTCTAGACGAGAGAGAGAGACAGCGTGAGCAGGGGAGGGTCAGAGAGAGAGGGAGTCACAGACTGAAACAGGCTCCAGGCTCTGGGCTGGCCGTCAGCACAGAGCCCGACGCGGGGCTCGAACCCACGAACCGCGAGATCGTGACCTAAGCGAAAGTCGGACGCTTAACCGACTAAGCCACCCAGGCGCCCCATCATAAACGTTATTTTAAGAGCCCATCTATGGAAAATGCAAGGTTGTTTATTCCAAATATAACTCTTCAGATTGAAACTACCTCCCAAACTCAAAATATCCCCAAAGGAAGGATCACTTGAGTTCCAAACTACCCCTTTGTTACTGGGGTTTACCAATGAGACACTTCTAGTTGTTGTTGTTTTTTTATGTTTATTTATTTTTGAGAGAAAGAGAGAGACAGAGCATGAAAAGGGGAGGGGCAGAGAGAGAGGGAGACACAAAATCTGAAGCAGGCTCCAGGGTCCGAGCTGTCAGCACAGAGCTGGATGCAGGGCTCAAACCCATGAACTGCAAGATCATGACCTGAGCTAAAGTTGGAGGCTCAATCGACTGAGTCACCCAGGCATCCTCAGGCACTTTTATTTAAGGAGGGATCAGGGATTTGAAGTAGGGGATTACTGAAATCATTCCAACCTTGCCATTATGGGATTTTAAGGATCTCTCCCTAATGAACAAAAGCTCCCTGATCAGCTACTTCCTACTTTCAAGTTTGTCCTTTGACTAACTCCTTAAGAGGGGACATCCTCCGTGACATGCAGCTCCAGCATGACTCAGAAAATCTCATCATGTCTGTCTCATATTTCTATCCTCCTTATTTTTCCTTCATATTCCCCTCTTCGGAGAATCCTTTTCCTCTTCAGTCATGGTCCTGTCTTCTTCCAATTGAGCATGACCCATCATGAAATGGAGCCCCTAGTGTCCATCTTTGCATTCAATATTCAGTATCTCTGAAGTGTTGTTTAAGGTAAATGGCACCATGTTTACAATCACCATATACACATGAGGTGGAAGCTTTTTCATCTAACTTCACAAAGTCAAAAACAGTTATTGTAGTAGCCTACTCGCAGACACCCAAACCATTAACAGTGGACCACACAGGAGTCTTCAGGTTGCGTCCCTGTGAAAAAGGATCCAAGGATCCTAACCCAAATTAAATGGCAAATATGTGTCCACAGACAATGATCGTCTTCCTGGGGAAAAGAATGTGGAAGGAAAACCCAAGAGAAATATTTGGTGAAGCCCCATTTGTTAGGTGGGGGCTTGAGTCTCTTCTCAGGGAAAGCTTCTCTATTTCCTGCCCCCTCTTCCCAACAACCCCAGCCTCAAGCCCACTGGCCCACAAAACAGGCATTTATAACCATTTTCCTTTATTGTGTTTAGTGGAGCAACCAGAGGTTGGGAAAGGGGAATGATCCCTGAAACAGAGAACTCTCAATGGGGTAAAATCCCCCCTGCCCCCACTGGCCACTGGTTATCTCCTACAGAGCTCAGGTTAGGCCCCTCTTTCCTGTGGGGTGTAAGCTGGCCTGGTCCCTGAGTCAGCCAGGCTTTGCCAGAGAAGGCGTGTCCAGCAGCCGCCATTACTGCCAGGCCTCCCGGTACTGGTGCAGCAGGTCACTGACGTCTGTGCTTTCCACTTTCACCCAACCATCTTTCTTCATGTGGTACACTGTGGGCAAAGGAGACTAAACATAGAGTCACCTTTCACTTCAGCAAGTTTCTGTCAGTGGTCTTATGTGGAAGGTGACAACAACAGACACTGAAACATACGCTCCAAACATACCTTCTTACTAGAACTTCAGTGCCCCTCTTCCCATGCTGCAAAGCTCCTCCCTACTCTGCCTCCCCTGACTCTCCCAATCTCAAAATCCCCTTCCCCACCCAGGAGTGTGGTAGTGATAGAATTGGTCTCTTACTATTAACAACGCCTCCAGAATAGTTGTCTCGGTGGGTGGCATAAACAATAGCCCTGCGGCCCAGCTCAAAGGCCTCTTCAAGGCTAAGATCTGGCCGGTAGCCACTATCCATGACCCCGTAGGCATAGGTGTTTCCACTGCCAGTGGAGAACATATTTCCGGAGAGCCGATTCCCATTTGAATCCACATAGTAGAGTCCAGGACCCTATAGGAAGCAAGAAGGTTCCAGGTTGGAACTGGGGAGCGAGTTTTTAGTAACATACAGGTTCAAGTGTAAGCCAAAAGAGTGGACAAAAGAATAAGAATGACCGCAGGATAGCATTTTAGTAACAATCCTAGAACTTCAGGGGTAAAAAAAAAAAAAAAAAAGTCGGAATCAGCTATTTTATTGAAAAGGACAAGCTTATCAAACAATGGTCCACGTCTGGACCCAGAAACAGCCCCTGGATATGTTGGAACAGCTCTATAACAGTGTTCTATGCACCACACATCTTGTAGGGCAGGGAGTGGGAGCGTATGATGGGGAACCTGGTCTCTCGTCCGTCAAGAGGGAATATGGAAAATGGAAAGCACCCACCTTCTTATCCCAGCCGCAGATCATACTGCCCATGGACAGGCCCATGCCTCGGTACTGAAACACCATGTTGGAGAGCAGTTTGGAAGCTGCCGACACTGAGATACGCTCCCCGTTCCGCAGATAGTACAGCCTGGGTACAACAGGGTAGTGGGGGGCAGAGGACTCACAGGTGGCAGAAAGCTAGATCTCTGAGCAACCCACTGGATGCACAGGAAATGATTAAAGAGATAAGCATTTGAGAGGGATGATTTTATAGGATCTAAGGATCAGGGAGGGATTTGGGATTTAAAGTATCTAAACCACATAAAGAAACCCTAGTAAATGATACTGTCCCACCAGGATTGATGATGCCAGGGCTAAATGACTGACGAATTATCTGGTTTACTGGCTGGAGCATAGGCAGAGATTTGGGAGAAAGCTTTTATCACCAAAATGCTGTTTTGTGAAATACTACGTTAGCACCGAGATGCTACATTAGCACAGGGGGAAAGGATGAGGAGCAGTGATCTGGAGGTTCTGGAATCCAGGATTGACCAAAAGGTTTAGGAAGGAGATAAGAGGCCTTGAATACCTGCATTCCTTGGCCAGCAAACGCTCCCAGTACTGACAGTCCGCTGCAGTGCCAGACATGGTGCCAAGCAGGTAAGGGTTAATCTCAATCACCTTATTACACCTTAAGGTGCCTGGAAGAAGATGGAGTTTTGAGAGAGGAGGACTAACCTCTGCAGTTCTCCCTGCGTGTACAAAATCAGCATCTGCTTCTGCCCTGGTGTAGATGTTGGGCTCCTGCTGAGAGGGGGACCCAGCCCCCCAGATTCTGCCTGCTGGAACACACATACTCACTGATGTAACTCCCAGCCGAAGCCCGAGAATCCACCGCCACAATCACTCCATGCTGGAACTTGAAGGCCAGCGTAGTGGTGCCGTGGGCCATTTCGATCTGAACGTTCCTTTCTCCATTCCGACCATGGGACTGGATGAATTCAGTGGGCTAATAAGAAAGAAAAGGCAGAGAACGGGGCACCGAAATTTTCATGGGGCTTCAGGAAAGGGCTTAGGAGAGTTTGGGAATGAGAAGATAGGCAGAGATTCTCCAACCATCAATAACTGTAACAGTTAATAACCAATCTCTATGAGGAAATGGCTTGGGAAAAGAAGCACGTGACACCAACCTTTCCCATTTTCCAGCACGATAGATAGGAAAGGAAATAAATGTTAGCTGTAATTAAACATTTTAAGAGTGGACTTAATGTGGTTTTTTTCCCCATCCATAGGTCCTTTAACCCCCACGATGGTGTTATTAATAATATCCCCATTTTACAGAAGCGATGCCCCAGACCTTGCTTGACTAAGTGACTGAGCCAAGACACACAACAGTTGAATGGCTGAGAGGAAGCCACCAGCCACAGTTCACCCGGTTTCCAAGACACTCCACGGCCCCTATAGCATACGATAGCCCCATGCAAAAGGCTTCGTGATTTGTGTGTGATGGAGAACTGGCAGGAAAGCTCTCTGGTCTTCCTCCACCACACCTCTAACTCTTTGCCCTAATCTGTATTTTCTAACCCTCAGGCGATCAGCCCCCGATTCCCACGTGGCCCCCGCCCTGGCACTGGGCCCTGGATGCGGCTCTCCTTGACTGAAGGATGGCCTCCTCTGGCTTTCCTGGCCTCTAGGGAGTCTCACGGGAGACCCTCCATTCCCCTGAGCCCTCCTGCCCGTCCCCCGCCCCGGGGGGTTGTCTGACAGCCCTGACCTGCATTCCTCGGGGGAGGGCGAACTCCGGAGATCGCAGAGAGAAACTGTAGTGTCCGGGGTCCGAGCGAAGCTGGCTGCCCAGGGCGGGGAAGGCGCAATCCTTCTTCGGCCCTCGGGGGGCCCCGCACACCTCCTGCAGCGCCATAATCGCCTAGGACCCGGAGATGTGTCGGAAGGGGAAGCGAAAGCGAAAGCCCTCAGCCTCAAGGGGAGGGAACCAGAATTTTTTCCGCATCCCCCTGCCCTTTCCAAGAAGAGGCTAGTGGGCGGCTGGAGACCAGGAATATTAGGAACAGGTTTCTCTGCGCCGGCTTTACAGGGGTTGAGGAAACAGGGGGTGATAGGCTGTCAGAAGAAAAGGAGAAAGAGAGGGAGAGGCTTCGAAAGCCCTGTTGGCGCTGAGATTACAGTAGACACCGACACGCCGCAGGGCATCTTCTGGAACACTTACGAAGTGGGTATGGGGTTGTATGGTCTTGAAGGCTTAGCTTCAACCAGAAAGCTGCAAGTCAGCAAGAAGCCGGGGACAGTTTCACCTCCGGGAGTTGGGGTGTTCATAGGAGCATCATTTTATAAGAGTCGGACAAAGAGGAGGATGTGGGGGCAGTGAGTCTTGAGGACCGGTTCTGGGGCAGCCCGCAACGGAATATACCCGCGGCGTTTGGGGGAAGAAGGCTCGGTCTCTGAATCTTTCGACTTTGTCCCTCAGGGCCGCTCCCGGTTCTATCTCCCTAACCTATAGCCACCCGAAAGAACCACCCTTTTTGCACACAGCTCCTCACACCACTCCCGATCGACTGAGCACTTTGGGGAAACTCTTCTAACTAAACCCTGCCTCTCCTTGCAACCTGTGTTGGCCTAAACTACCCGGCAACTGTTAACATCACACTACCATGGCCCTCCCAGAATGGAAGAAATTTACTAAACCGCTCTCCCCGCCCCGCCTCCCCGCCCCCGCACTGGGCTGAAATTACCCGCGGCAGGTGCCACTTCTGAGCCGGGTGAGTTCTGGAGGAAAAGACCAGGGAGGGGCCGGTGGTAAACTCTGAGCTCTCTGGCTGCGCGCTTGCACTTCCTCTAGCTGCGCTCGCCCTCCATTTTCCACATCAGAAAGGCCATGGCTCGCAGTTGCGAGCTGCGGCTGCTGGTGCTTGGAGGGTGCTGTATCCCACTCCCGCTTATCCTTGGGCGCAGACATGGGAGCATGGGGTAGTGGAGGGGCAACCATAAGAAACAGAAAACTTAAGGGAGGGTATGGCACACTTAGGACTGTGAAGTGTGCAAATGCTGGTGAGCCATTTGGTGCGCTGATAACAGGAGAAACCACAGTTATAAAACACCAACTTTATTATAAATATCAAGGATCCAGAGTGTGTTTATGGGCCAGCATATGCCTGTAGTCCTATTGGAAAGTATTTTCTCTGTGTATTCTAAAGTTCTTCTCATTTTCAGGGCTGTATCCACAACAACCCTGGCTCTAAACCCAGTTACACTAAGGGGTTACAAACTCTTTTCTTCCAAGAAATCCACATTATCAAGAGGAGCTTGGAGAGGTGGTAACACTCGTGGCATAATTTCAGGCATCATTCTAAGAGGTAACTCCTAGAAGCAGCTGCCTATTTTTTTTTTAATTTTTTTTTAATGTTTTATTTATTTTTAGGAGAGAGAGAGAGAGACAGCGTGAGCAGGGGAGGGTCAGAGAGAGAGGGAGTCACAGGCTGAAACAGGCTCCAGGCTCTGAGCTGGCAGTCAGCACAGAGCCCGACGCGGGGCTCGAACCCACAAACTGCGAGATCATGACCTAAGCGAAAGTCGGACGCTTAACCGACTAAGCCACCCAGGCGCCCCTAGAAGCAGCTGCCTATTGTGCAGCTCCGGTAACACCTTTGTTCCCAAATTCTCCACTACAGAGGGCAGAAAAGAAGGGAAGGAGGTGGCATGTGCAGGTCTGAGAAGTCTTTCATTCTGGAGCACCTGACCCATCAGGAGCCTGCAACATGGCCCAGTAGCGTCCCCTCCTCTCCACGAGCTGCTGGTGGGTTCCTGCTTCACAGATGGTGCCTCCTTCTAGAAAGAGGATTTGGTCAGCCTGCTCCACCAAGCCGAGACACTGGGTGATGAGAAGCACAGACCGAGAGCACCGCTCAGGGCTTCTGTACAGGAGCTGCTCCACCTGAGAAAAGACATGGATTCTGTCAAGAACCCAGGGAGACATCCGTGTTTCCAGAGCAGGAATCACCAGGATCACTGCCACCTCTACCAACAACCCCAAAGAGTTGAAGATTCTTGTTCTGAGTGTTTCTCTGCCCAACCTTTGATTTGTTAAGGACTGTTTACATGAGGTGGCAACAGGAGAATAAAAGTAAGCGTCCTATGGTGAAGCCCATAAAGAAAGAGTAAAGGACATCAAATAGTCTCTCCTCTCTACCTATAAACTGGGGGTTTTCTATTCCATTTTAAAGAAATATAACTTAGTGGCAAAAAGCATGAGCATGGTCAGGCAGGATTGCCTTTGGGTCTACGCTCCACTACTCAACAGCTCACATTTAGCAGGTCACTCAACCTCTCTTAGCCTCTATTTTATCATCTGTAGAATGAGGATAACAATGCCCAGCTCACAGGCATTTATGATTAATAAATGAGTGCAACAGTACATGGAGAGAACCTGGTAGCATGTCTGGCATACAGTAAAAGAGCAAAAGCTCAATTGATATTAATCTTATTAGGATGATCTTCTTATGTTTGGCTTCAGAGATTCAGAGTCTATAGATAGTCTCTTTGAATTGGTTCTAAGCATCTTGAAGAGCAGCTGTTGGGAACTGAGAATTCCAAGGATTGGTTTGGATAATTATGTTAGTATAGCTCACACGGGATGAGTGAAGGAAGGAAGACTGGGTGGGATATAGTCACTAACAAAATGTCTCTCTCACCCGTAACTGGTTATTTGAATCGAGGGCACTGGTAGCATCATCCAAGATAAGTACACGTGGTTTCCGGATCAGTGCTCGAGCCAAGGCCACTGCCTGTCGCTGACCCCCTGATAGCTGGCTCCCAGCCTCGCCCACCTCTGTAGAGATAAGAGCCCAGGTGAGGGCTGGACAACCACATGTACGTCCACGTGCTTGCTTGCACGTGTACATGCGCATATGCACACGCACGCGCGCGCGCGCGCACACACACACACACACACCAAGGACTGGATGCATTCACCTTCCTTCTGGGAAGGTGAAGAAGTTCTAAGGATGTGAGGATGAAGAAGCCATAGGAACAAGATCCTACACCTTTAAACTTCAGTGGGTTGGGAAGAACTACTGAATAAAGGTTTCAGTAAAGATGTCTGGGTGATGACATGAGCTGAGAAAGCACCTGTGTTATAGCCCTGAGGGAGTTCAGAGATGAAGCTATGGGCTCCAGACTCCACTGCAGCAGCTATGACTTCCTCCATAGTTGGCTTCTGGACCAGGCCATAGGCAATATTTTCTCGAAAACTCCTTCCAAATAGCTGTGGCTCTTGTCCCACTGCAGCCACCTGGGACAAAATATGATGAAGAGTCATAGAACAAGGGACACAGGAGTGTGGTTATCTAGAGATTGATGACTCAAAATCTTTACTGAAGGCATATCACAAAATTACACACCAGAGCCCCTCTCCCGACTATATCCCATCTCCATTCAAGGACCATCACTCCCTAGCCTTCCTTTTGGAGTGCCTGGTAAGAGTATCGTTGAGAGTTCTTCTCACTCATTGCCCCCTGCCCTCCCCCATGCCACCTTCTTGCTTACCTGTGTGTGCAGGTAGCGGTGCTCATATTGGGGAAGGGGTTTCATATTCAGCAGCACCTGCCCGTTAGTGGGCTGATACAGATTCTGCAGCAGGGCAGCCACTGTGCTCTTCCCAGACCCATTGGGCCCCACCAGAGCCATCACCTCACCAGGACGCAGGGTGAATGTCAGCCCCTGGAAGCCAGAGAATCAAAAATAAAGAGGCAGACTAAGACTCTAACCTTTAGTCTGTCATTGTCTCCTTACATAGCATGATGTCTTACCCCAGAGAAGAAAGGGGGGAAATTGGGGAAATACAGCAACTCCTATCCTCCCACAGGCATAGACCTCTGTTCATCAGGGAGACAGCTCCCCAAGGGGTAGAGACGAAAGGTGAGGCAAAAACCAGAGTGAAGACCAAGCACTGGTATACCACACACTTGGTATTACATATCATGAGAAAACAGAAAAGAAAATTACAGTCTAAATCACAAATAGAAAGAAAAAGAAAGAAGACTAGAGATAGATTTTGCTTCAGCAAATTCTTAGGATATGAGACCCTTCCCCCTGAGAGCCTCTTCTCAATTCTCCTTAGAAATTCAAACCAGCTCTTGAGTTTGGGGCAGTTGTATGGAGTAGACAGTGCTCATCTTTGCCTTTGTAGGGTTCGGAAGGCTCTATCTGAACCTTGCGTTAAGCAGGCTGAAGGCAAGAAGGAAGTTTAGCATGGCAGAGTCGAGAGTGAGGCTGGTGAACACCGAGCATCGGTCGGTTGTACCTGCAGCACTGGGACGTCTGGACGGTTTGGGTAGGCGAAGGAGACATCTTGAAACTTGACAAGGCCCTCTAGGCTTACAGAAGTCAACACACCACTGGCAGGACAGCGAGGAATCCGGTCCAGGTATTCAAATATTTTCTCTGAGGAGCCCACAGCCTTCTNGGGGGGGGGGAAGACTATTGAGAAGGGAGAGAACTGATCTATTTGCCAGGGTTATGTGATATGAGAAGGGTAAAGCATGGAAGGAAGGTGACACAGGTGGTGACAGAACATGGGATGGAAAAGCACGGGGGAATGAAAACGGAAGGGTCTCACCTGAACAGCTGTGGTGAACTCGATCTGATAGAGAATAAATGTGACAAGGTCTCCACTGCTTACAGCCCCACTTGTCACCAGCCGCCCACCTATGTACAGGATTCCCACCTTCAGCAGCATCTCTGAGATCTGTGGAAAGGCCACAGAAAAAAGGGATTGTGGTTGAAATATCTCAAGGGAGGTGCAAAGAACTATACTCGTTAGTCATTTTGAAGATATAAAGACCCTTTCCCCCAGGTTAAGAGCAGGAGGTTCCCCAGAGGGAAGGGAAGAATGCAGCATGGAGGCTCCATGGAGTCTTGCTCGGTTATCGTCACTATCACCATCACCGTTATCGCTTTCAAGGAACATTTTGCTCTTCGCAAAAGGCCTTCATGAACGTGATGCCATCTAAAATTCATATCAACAACCCTGTAGACAAGGTCATACCACTCCCACTTTTTAAAATGAGGAAATGGTCTCAAGAGAAAGTAAGTTACTAGCCCATGGTCAAAAAGCTAGTAAATGGCAGCATCAAGCCAGGAATTCCCAAATGCTGCTCTAGTTCTCTTTCCATTATATAACAGATCCCCCTTATCCCAGGCTTCTGCTATTCCCATGGCTCTTGCTAGCACATTCACAGAGTCTCAGAATGATGCGGGACCAGGTACAGGAACTTATGGTTCCCTGAGTGCTGCCTGAGAGGCAAAGAAAGGCCCTGGGACTGGAAAACATGGATCTCCCTCAAAAGGGGGCTGGCTGGATTCTGTGTACCTTGGTGAAAGGATGCCATCCAGCAGGCCTAAAAAAAAGGAGGCAGTTAGGAACACTGAGTAGGGTGATAATACTGAAGCAACCATTGCCCAGTGGAAGAGTGTGGAACAGAGTCACGGAAAAGGGAATGGAGTCAAGGCCTCTCAGGGACAAGGGAATAGGCATTCATCTCCAGGTGCTCACACTGGTGGTCCAGAGGTTGACTGCATAGGCCAGAGCCTCCTTCTGATGGAGTGTCTTCATATCCTGCAGCTTTTGCCTATACTTCTGGGCCTCACCCTCCTCGTTGGCAAAGCTCCGGACTGTGGGCATGGCTGACAGAACCTCAATGGCCACCTGGCTGGACCCTGCCAGACATTCCTGCACCTGTGCTGCCAGCGCCTGTAGAGACATGGACAAGAGATGTCACACAGGGTTGGCGAACCGTAAGGGACACTAATGCCTGAGTTACCTAGTTGGAGACTAAAGGTGAGAAGAGGCAGGTGAATGAAGAAAAGAGAAGGGGGCATCATTACACTCCCTAGACACTAAAGAGGCACACAAGAGAGGAGGTCACTGAGAAGGGTCTAAGGAATCATAACCTTGAGGCTGGTAATCATGTTTGTAAAGACAGATTGTGGGCAGAAGTTACAAGACAATACACACAGAATATGGAGCTCAACACTGAGCAATCCAGCAACATGAACCATAGGGCCAAGGAGTCCCGTGAAGATGGAAAATCAAGTGAGGGTCCCAGGAAAGAACCCTGAGAGGAATTAATTCTGCCTAGTCTGGGAAATGAAGGTCTGTGTAGGGTGAGGTATCTCCCTGGACATACCTGGTGCCATTTCCCCAGTGCCTTAGGCACAAGAAAAAGCAGAGGCAGGACGGCGAGGGTGACCATGGTGAGGGACAGTGACCCCCAGAGCATGAGCACCAAGAGACACAGCCCCCGCACCAGGTACCACAACAACAGGCTCAGCTTCTCACTCAGACTCTCACTCAGGGTGGATGTGTCCTCTGTCACCCGAGAAGTGATGGCTCCTGCCGGGGTCGGGGAGAAGACAGTGAATGAATGAAAGGCTCAGAGGGGCGGGACAGACTAGCAATGAGCCAGGGGGAGGCGATGAGGGGACCACACAGTGTTCTGAAGAGCTGAGGAAAACAAGGCAAGGGGGATAGGGCAGTTTAGGGATTTCAGTGCAGGGAGAATGAGTGTTAGAAAGAAAAAGACTGGGGGCCCATGGGTGGCTCAGTTGGTTAAGCATCCAACTTCAGCTCAGGTCATGATCTCACTGCTTTGCAAGTTCGAGCCCCCACATAGAGCTCTTTGCTGATAGCACAGAGACTGAAGCCTGCCTCAGATTCTGTGTCTCCCTCTCTCTCTGCCCTTCCCTACTCATGCTCTGTCTGTCTCTCTCTCTCTCCCAAAAATAAACAAACATTTAAGAAAGAAAGGAAGGAAGGAACAAAGAAAGAGAGAAAGAAAGGGAAAGCCTGACTGAAGACTTTCATTTTAACTATAAAGAAATTGAGGCCCATGTGAATTTCCATTTCTCTGACAAATTTTCGTTCCTTAAAGAACATGTATACCCCATGCTGCATATAAAGGCAAGAAGAGCTTAAGCTGGTCACATAACAGAGCTGGGGAAAAACAAAGGGTGCTGCTAAAAAGCAGTCCTGAAAACAATACTGAGCACTGGGCTGGGAATCAGGAGACAAGTTCCATCTCAAAGCTCACTTCTATCCATATATGACCATGCCAGGTTCAGCATTTAGGGTCCAGGCTTCAGTTTCCTTCTCTGTAAAGTAGTTAGTTGGACTCTGTGACCGTAAAATTTCCAGGCTTGAAATTCTGTAGTTTCTATCTAAATATACACTCAGGGGATAAATCATGGAAAAATCTTAGATGGAAAAATTCAGAATATAGTATGATACGATATGATATGATAAATACAATATAATAGTTATAATATAATAAATATGATATGATATGTATAATATAATAATATTTTGTTCTTGAGGTATACCAAGAATTAGAAATGACAATGTCTATGTGGGAGAGAGATCAAAGTTGTAAGTAAAAGAGGATATATGGGTAATATAGGGAGTATATAGATGTATAATGAAAGAGTTTCAAGACACACCCGTTTGGTTCTGTTGGAAAAACTCTGTTTCCTGGCGCAGAACAGCCTGAAATACCTCTCCCTGCAAGTGGCTGTGCACATGGCCCATGATGCTGTAATAGATCCTATCACATACGAACTCCAGCACTGCACTAGAGAGAGATGAGGAGAAGAAGAATCAGGGTGTGTTCAGGGGACAGAGAGAAGGTCCCAAAAAGTGCACTTTGGACAGTTGCCCCAACTTCCAACTCCCCCTTTTTCTGCCCCCCCCCCCCATTCTCAACCTTCCTTCTTCATTCAGCCCCCAGACCTGGCTATGGTGAGAATGGACATGAGCAGTATGTATGTCATGAAACCAGAAGCTGTCCTATCTTGTACAATGAAGTCAATGAGGCGGCCGGTGAAGAACGGCATGGCCATCTCCCCTGGAGAGAGAAAGGAGGGACGGGTCAGCCAAGCAAGCAGATAAGCTCCAACCAGACTGCCCCCAGCCCATCCCCCTCTTTGACTGTCACCAGTATCCTGAGGGCACCAGCAAAAAGCGGACAGAGGATACAGCTCCGCCCCTGAACAGGCCACCCTGGAACTCACAACCCTGAGCCCCACCAGACTTTTGGGGTTTACTTAGGAAGGCCAGAGGTCATAGGGTGTGCTGTCCAGAAGAAAGGACTTGCCCAAGGTGGCCAGTGAGGCAACACTGAGGCAGCATTGGAGTCCAGGACTCCTGACTCCCACCCAGTCCAGGGCTCTTTCCTGGGTACTAGGTGGTCTCACGACCAGAGCTGGGTCGCCCTCCCCTGATCCACATTTCCCAGAAGCCACACTAGCCGATCTCTGTCCGTCCCTCTTTCCCTGCATCCCTCTTACCAAGACAGGAGAGGACACACAGGACCATCAGGAGCGGGAAGCGTCGTATCTCTGAACCCAGGCAACCTAGAAGCCGGCGCACCGCCCCTCCTGAACCCCCGTGGCTTTCCGGCCCCCAAAGTCCCCTGAGCTTTTGCCAAATGGCAGCTGCAGGCAGTGCTGCTACATAACTGAGGGCGAAGGCATCCAGGCGACTTCCCCAGTGCAGGAGCCTGGAGCTGTGAGAATCCCTGGGAACCCTCCACGAGCTCAGCTCTCGGAACAGGGCGAGTCCTGGCAGGGCCAAGCTCAGCGCCGCCGCCAACGACTGCAAAGCACCCAGCCATCCCCGGACTCCTGCGCTTTCGCTCCCGGAGCCGACCGTTGCCCTGAGAACCCCGCGGGCCCCCAGCCACAGCACAGCCCAGCGGCTCAGGCCCGACACCCAGACCCGCAGCAGCGGCAGCGCGGGGGGTACCAGCAAGGAGCAGATTCTGGGGAGCGCGCCCCGGAGCAGCCCCCAGTCGACGAGAACCAGCAGCGCTATCCCCAGCCACGCGACGGAAGTTCGGGACGGGCAGAGGCACCCGCAAGGCCTGGGGGACCCAGAGCCGGCCATGGGCGCGCTGTCGCTGCCGGGGGTCGCGGCCCCGCCTGGGACTCTCCGCTGTCCCCGCCGCGCGGGAGGCTCTGGGCGCCGGTCGCGTCCGTGTGGGAGAGGGCTCGGGCACGCGCCGCCGGGAGAGGAGGGAAGGGCGGGCGNTGCGGTTTCTCGGAAAGAGAAAGCGAAAGCGGTAGGCGGCTCTGTAGATCCGCCCCCTTCAGCCTGCGGCCCGCCCAGACTGTTTTGGGAGAAGGCGTGGGAATCCCCTCTGAGGTTCTGCAGCCTGAAGCCTTGAGGCTCCGCCTACTCCATCACGCACACTCGTCCTTCCTTTCACTGCTACCTCTTGCGGACCCCATTTGTCGGGACTTTATTTACCCCAGCCCTCGGACTTTCTTAGCCCCAGCCCTTTTCGTCACTTGTCTCTGGGCAGTTCTGCCGCAGGTAGGTTAGCGCGGGGTGCAAAGCCGCACCAAAGGACGCGGCGCCCTCTAGCGGTCGTAGTGAAGGCGCGGGGCTATATAGGCTGTGCGCTGCCCACGTCCCAGGACGGAAACCAGTGCCCCAGGCGGCAAAGAGCTTGACGCCTCCCAGAGATGCTGCGGTCTGACGAAGTCCACACTGGGGTAAGTAGTCTGTGCTAGGAGTTTACTTAGCAGAGGAGTCAAGAAGGTGGAGCGACAGGGGGACCCTGGAAGCTCTGAGGAATGAATGTAGTGTCTAACAGAGTGAGGAGGTAGACTGTAGCAGCCAGTGCTTGTACAGATGCCCTGCGATGAATACAGGGCATCTCTATTCTGAAGGGGGTCGTGCAGGGGTCCGCGAAGGACTGGGCGCGCCAGGCTGGTGGAGAAGGAGGTGCTTTGGCTCTTCGCTGGAAGGGTCGAGGGGAAGCTTCTCTGAAGCGCTTTCGCTTTCAACTCTGGACTAGAGAGAGGGGCTGGTTAAATCAAGGGAAGGGGTCGGAGAAGGTGCAGATGAATGAAGAAATGGTGCCCTGGGTGAAGTAGAACCGCACTTGGGAAAGGAGAATATGGGCACTGATTGAGAAGGGACTGCTCACTTTGATAAATTGGCCCCTGCGAAACTCATACCCCCGCCCTGATAATGGGATTCCTTGTGAGCTGGTGGTGCCCTTCACCAGCCTGATCCAAGAAGGTTCCTGCTTGGCCCAGGTGCTGCCGTGCTCCCTTCCTTGGGTCGTCCCTGCACACTCCTACCCGCCTGCCCAGGCTAGGCAGCCGAAGCTGTCCACTGCCCAAGGCTGGCTGGCTGGCTGGCTTTTGCTTCCAAACTACTGCCACACTCTTGGCTTGAAGGCAGCTTTGTCTTCGAGAAATAACCTCTAGAATGGGGCTGCCCTTATTCAGTGGCCCTCCCTTCATGATAAGTCAGTATGTCTGAAAGCACACTCAGGGCAACAGCCCCGGGGTCCAGAATAATTTATGGGATGATGAGAATGCACTAAACCCATTTATAAGGTAAAAAAAAAAAAAAAATCTCCCCTCCCTGCCTGATGAGCGGTGGGAAGTAGAAAACAGAAGTCACAACAAGAGATGGAAGTTAGACCTTGGTTTTAATCCCAGTCTGTATTAATCTGGGTGACCTTGAGAAGTCAATTGCCTCTTCTATGATTCCGTTTCCTTATTTGAACCAAGGATCTTTAGGGCTCTTTCCAACTCAACAGGAGTAGAAAACGTATAGCTTTATTCCTTTCACCTTCCTGAATTCTTTTCCTTAATGTCTTTTCTTGACCTGAAAAAGTCAGCCCAAACTCCCCAAACAAATCGTCTCAGTACAGATCTCTTCCCCTAACTAGTGAGGTATGGGCTGACCTCTTGATCAGAAATCCTTAAATGAAAGCTTTATGTTAAATCATCTCATGCTCCTGCCTGCTTCCCTCCTTACTTAATGTATGACTCTGCTAATCACTGCAGCCCTTGATGTTTTCTGCTGTTTAATTAACTGGTTAAGGGGGCGTGGGATGGAGAACTATGGGCCAAAAGAAGACAACCTTGTTTCCCAAAGTCACAGTCACTTGCTCTGTGTTGGGTCTGCACCACATCTGCACACGAAACAAGCACATGTGGTGGAAGTAATTCACTTGTGGGGCTGCTTTATACTACAAGTACTGGGGCACCAGTGCTTGGAAGCCCTCCCACTCTGAGCCAGATTTCTACCTCTGCAAGCCTCATCCCCACCTCTTTCTTTATAATTGGGAAAGATTCTACTTAGGAAGTTGGGGACCTAGGGATGTGATTCTTTCCATCATGCCATGACATTCCCTTACAGCTGGGAGAGGAGATAGAGAAAATGGAAAGATGGAGGGGAAATCCCATATTGGGAATCAGCTCTGGCCTGAATTACTGTATGATCTTCAGCTGGTCACCTCCTTTCTGGAAATGTTTCTTCATCTGTAACATGAGGGAATCAAGACTCTTACTGCTCTGACATCCCATCCTCCACATCCCCACAGACAACCATCATGGCAGTGGAGTTTGACGGAGGTGTTGTAGTGGGCTCTGACTCCCGGGTGTCTGCAGGGTGAGTACCAGTCAAAGTGAATGCTTCTAGAAGGAAGCCAATGGCCCCAAAACCGATTTTTCTTACCCGTTCATGAAGAGACAGTGGAATTTTGCAGAAATTGAGTTAACCTTTCAGAAAGATCCCTGTCATGAGATACATGGCAAGTGCTTGGGTCCCTAAATTGATGGACGAGAAATCAGGAGCCTGAATGCTTATGTGGCCATCCCTACAGGAGTGGGTATATAAGAGGGGCACCTGGGTGGCTCAGTCAGTTAAGCGTCCAATTTCGGCTCAGGTCATGATCTTACAGTTCGTGGGTTCGAGCCCCACATAGGGCTCTGTGCTGACAGCTAGCCCAGAGCCTGGAGCCTGAGCCTGTCTTTGGATTCTGTGACTCCCTCTCTCTCTGACCCTCCCCTGCTCACACTGTCTCTGTCTCTCTCTCAAAAATAAATAAAACATTCAAAAAAGAAAAAAGAAATAAAGGAGCGGTTATATTAAAAAGGGGTATGAGAAGGAGGTAGGATACAAAGATTTCAGGGGCCCTCCTTCCATCTATGTTTAGAAATAAAAAAAGATGGTTCTGGGCACCTGGGTGACTCAGTCAGCTGAGCATCTGACTCTGCTTTCAGCTCAGGTCATGATCCCAGGGTTATGGGGTCGAGCCGCAAATCCTCAGCCTGCTTAAGATTCTTTCTCTCTCCCCTTCTGCCCCTCTCTCCTGCTCATGCTCTGTCTCTAAAATTAAACAAAATGAATAAAATAAAATAAAATAAAATAGAAAGAAAAGAAAAAATGGTTCTGCCAAGCAGATATTCTAGCTTCTCATCCGGTATATGTTGAATTAATTTTGTCTCCTCCCTCCTGACCAGTTTCCTGGTCCCATATGCGAAATGGGTATATGGGATTAGGTCAATATTGTTTACTTTATGTCCCAAAGAACTCATAACTTCCTCTAGATGGGTATAGCAAAGAAAAATTACTTAAGAACATTACTCTTAATTTACTTTTTTTTGTTTTATTATAAAATCTAAGCCTGAAAATAAGTCTAATTTTGATAATTACTTGCAATAATTAATCTGAGATGATTTTTTCTTCCTGCTCTAATCCAAATATTAAATTTCATGTGCTCTGTAGGGCTGTTCTCTTGTCAAATAAATTTGACAATCACTGTATGATTAACCTCAAGAATTCTGGCAACACTATGGGGCACCTGGGTGGCTCAGTCAGCTAAGCGTCCAACTTCGGCTCGGGTCATGATCTCACGGTTTGTGGGTTCGAGCCCCATGTCGGGCTCTGTGCTGATAGCTAGCTCAGAGCCTGGAGCCTGTCTTTGAATTCTGTGTCTCCCTCTCGCTCGCACCCTCCCCTGCTCACGCTGTCTCTTTCTGACTCTCAAAAATAAATTAAAAACATTAAAAAAAAAAAGAATTCTGGCAACACTAATATTGATGACTGTTGACTCCTTCCCGGCAGAGAGGCAGTGGTAAACCGAGTGTATAACAAGCTGTCTCCCCTACATCAACACATCTACTGTGCTCTTTCTGGTTCTGCTGCTGATGCCCAAGCCATGGCAGACATGGCTGCCTATCAACTGGAGCTCCACGGGTATGAAGCTTTGGGGTCCTCAGTCCACATTCACTACAGTTCTCCCAACCAGCAACCCCTATACAGTATCCTATTCCAGGAGCGCTGCAGTGAACAATATAAAATTCTTGTTTGGACTCCTGTTTTTATTAGCTTTGATCTGGCACTTGAATCCCAAGCCTGGTTTCTGCCTCTGTAAAGTGGAGATAATTAATAATAACTACCCTATCTCACCCGAAGGTTATTTTGAGAATCAAATGATCCATGTGAAAATGGCTTGAAAATTGTAAATCACTATCCTAATATAAATAACGAGAAAGAAGACGATGATGTGGACTACCATACCATCCGGCAGTTACCGTGTAAAATGCCAAGGTCATTGGTGCAGAAGTAAAGCTTATCTACTTTTATCCACATAGGCAGGGCCCTTGCAGCCAAGAGTTATACAGTTAGGGGATGGGTGGGTAGGGCAAAGAGTAAAGGAGGGGAACACTGAAATTTTCTTACCAGTTGGTGGTGGGAGATTGGTCCCCTGTACATGTGGGAGAGACGCTGGACTTTGAACTATTACAGGTATAGGTCTCAGGTTTCAAGTGTCCCTCGGCAGGGATGATGGTAATGGCACAGGAGGGTAGAACTTCAGGAAGTCATATTGACGCCTATTGCTAACACTTCCTTTAGGTTGGAACTGGAAGAATGTCCGCTTGTTCTAGCTGCTGCCAACGTGATAAGGAATGTCTCTTATAAGTACCGGGAGGACCTGTCTGCACATCTCATAGTAGCTGGCTGGGACCGACGTGACGGGGGTCAGGTGAGTCTCTCCCAACGCACTCCCTCCCTTGGTGTTCCCTGCTACCCTACAGAGGGAGATAGAAGTCGTATGTCATTCTAGCAATGAGTTCCAAGGACACTGCCTTTAAAAGTATAGTATAATCTCAACGGACGGGAGAAGGAGACAGTGGGGCTTCGCTGCAGAACACAGAGATGCGCTGCTTGCCTCACTGGCAAGGAGAGGATCGATGCTTCCATAGTCTGACCTGAAGGCGCCTCCCCTAGGTGTATGGAACCCTGGGAGGAATGCTGACTCGGCAGCCCTTTGCCGTTGGTGGCTCTGGCAGCACCTATATCTACGGGTATGTGGATGCAGCATATAAACCAGGCATGTCTCCTGAGGAGTGCAGGTCTTTCACCACCAAAGGTAACTAACCAAGTGGAAGGGTGCCTGGGGAGGGTTTTTAACACGGAAAGGAAGTTGAGTGTGAGGAACACGATGAGGAATACATGAGCGATCATTTAATTTAATGTCCAAACTGGAACACTTTTGAGAGGGACGGTGCAAGACAATATACTGCACTAGACAGGACCTCAGAATCAAAGGCATAAACCTGGACTGTTTATTTGAGTACCCCAAATTAGAATATGCAGTTATTCTAAGAATCACTGGTGTGCTAGAGTGGGCTTGGGCTAGCTCATGACAGTCAATTGTTAAATAGTCAAGGATTCATAAGCTGCTTATGTATCTATTCATAACTCAAAATCCCTTGTGGTGGGAGTTTTGAGACCACCAACACCAGGAGATGCTACATATAAAGAAAGGCTTTATTTTTTTTAAGTTGGTTTACTGGCAAACCACTTGATCTGTGTCCCAAGAAGGTGGGTTTTGAGGTCTGAAAGTGGTAGTAAGCTTATGGACAGGAGGGGAAGGAAAAGATTTCTGAAGCTGAGTCATTCTCTCTCCTTCTCTCCAACCTGAAACCCTCTGCAGCTATCACTCTGGCCATGAACCGGGATGGCTCTAGTGGGGGTGTCGTCTACCTGGTCACTATTACAGCTGCTGGCGTGGACCATCAAGTAATCTTGGGTAATGACCTGCCAAAATTCTATGACAAGTGAATCTTCCTTAGACCTCCTTTCCTTATTTTGTAATAAACTCTTTGGAACCAGAACCTTGTATGGTCAGTGGAAAATGAGTGCTCGAGAAGATGAAGCTTAGGGGAGGAGGCTTCCTCCCTCCAGGAAGTTAGATACCCTTTCTTCATTTTGTGCCATGTCCCTATTTCTAGATACCCTTTCTTAATATGTTCATTCACATTAAAGATCAATACATGACAAGTGCTTAAAATTGGATGATTTGTGAGTTTCAAAGAATAACAACAATCAAAACATTGAGCAAGGTATTAGCCAAATGCTTCTAAACCTTATCTCTTATAACCCAAACAAAAGAATTTACATGGATTAGACTACTACTTCCATTTACAGACAGATGAAGGCCTAGAAAAAGTTGGTCCCTTGACCAAAGTCAAAGCCAATTCAAAAGCTGAAATCTGGGATTTAGTTCTTTTTTTACCATATGCCCTTCCTCCCCACTACAGAAAACTTTCCATTTCCCTCAAGCAACATATATCATGTCTTCCTTAAAATCTGCAATAGTTAGCCAGCACAGTAGTTGACACTTAGGAAGTTATTGCCAGATGCCTGAGTAACTGTTGTTAAACAGGCCGAGTTACGGCCCAGTCTTTGCCACCCTCTTCCCGAGTGACAGGACAAATCATTCCCCTTCTGTGAGCCCTCATTTCCTCTTCTGTCAAATGAAGATGTTGAGCTACTTCTAAGGTGGTTTATAGCTTGGACGTCCAATGTCATTTTGCTAATAAGTGAGCAGTTAAGAGATATATTTAACAGAAATCATAGTAGGCTACCCAGGAAGCTTCTGTCTGCTTTTCTTTCTGGGTTTCAGGCTTCATATAAATTCAAAGTACCCTAAAACAATCCTATGCCCTCAGGAGTATGTGTTTCATTGGAGGGGGGAAAAATCTAAAATTGTAGAGACTTGAGTTCTCTCTAGCCATGATATTTAATTTATTCTGAAGTTTCCAATAATAGTTTAAGAGCTTATCTCTCCACTGATCACAACTAGAAACTCTGGAAAGCAGACAAAAAGCAAGTGCGGAAGGACTCTGAAAAATAGACAAAAGCAGGTGGGCTATGAGGAGAGCCAAAACTTGGAGAGGGAACACTCCCCAGGGGCAGCTTTGGATTTGTTTCCTTCTTTCATCTGCCAGATTTGCCCTGAAGTTAGGCCTCAGGTGTAAAGCTGCAGTGCCCAAAATTGCCAAGAGAAACATCATCATTCTGACTGGAGGAATGGAGGAACCAGGAAAAATGAGGCCCCAGTGGGCAGGATAGTTTAGGAGGGTTCCCACATGAGGGAGCAGCTGGAGAAGGGTATTCTTTAAGTCTAGGTCGGAACTCACAAGTACCGGGTGACCCTGAGTTGGACAACGTGACACAGAGCATGGACTTTTTGAGAGCTGAACTAAGATTTAAACCTTTTAAAATTAGAAAGCTATATTTTTCTTTTTGGTCAAAGAATTGTGTCTTGTGTCCCTCATTCCAAAAATAACTTGTAGCAGTTCACAGAGACAGACACGACTGAAAAAGAGGAAGGAGGAGAAAAAACTGGAACAGAGAGAAAAATAAAGCTATGAAATAAGTAAAGCCAGGGGGGATCAAACTAAAATACAAAATGAATATCTTAAAAAAAAAAAAGGGAAATGGAGTACTGGGTCTGTCTTATACTGGCAAACAAGAGCAAATTGTAAAATGTTCAGGAATTGTGAAAGACGTTTGTTAACCATGGGTAGTTTCACATTGGCTATGATGGAAGTATTTATTCTACAGAAACCAGGAATGTTACATGTCAGAATTCTTTCCCCCAGAGAGCCAGTTTTACAGGATATATGTTTATCAACCAGCTACAGATGGGTTAAAAAAAAAAAAAAAAAGACAATTGGCTCTGAGCTACAAGGTAGTGAAAACAACGAAGAAAGGGAAATTAGGTATGAAGTTCAAAAGATTCATTTAAGCAAATCAGAGAACTCTAGATGCTGGCGAGGATGTGGAGAAACGGACACCCTCCTACACTGTTGGTGGGAATGTAAACTGGTACAGCCCCTCTGGAAAACAGTGTGGAGGTTCCTCAGGAAACTAACAATAGAACTCGCCTATGACCCAGCAATAGCACTGCTAGGAATTTACCCAAGGGATACAGAAGTGCTGATGCATAGGAGCACATGTACCCCAGTGTTCATAGCAGCACTCCGCACAATAGCTAAAACATGGAAAGAGCCTAAGTGTCCATCAACGGACGAATGGATCAAGAAGATGTGGTTTCTCTATACCATGGAATACTACATGGCAATGAGAAAGAATGAAATCTGGCCATGCGTAGCAACATGGATGGACCTTGAGGGTGTTATGCTGAGCGAAATAAGTCAGGCAGAGAAGGACAAATGGATGTGGGGGGGAGGAGGATTGGGCATGGAGGAAGACACTTGTGGGGATGAGCACTGAGTGTTATGTGGAAACTAATTTGACAATAAACTATTTGTAAAAAAAACTTGAAAAAAAAAGATTCATTTAAAAGGTACGGCATAGGGAATATAGTTAATGGTATTGTAATAGTGTTGTATGGTGACAGATAGTAGCTATACTTGTGGTAAGCATAGCATAACAGAAACTTGTGGGATCACTATGTTGTACACTTAAAACTAATGTAACATTATGTGTCAACCATACTTCAATTTTTAAAATTTAACCCAAAAAAACCACCATCTAACAAAAACAACTCTATATACGTGAATAAATTTTCAAGTCACATAGAGGATTTGTAAAAACAGGATATGCATTACGCTGTAAAGGAAACTACAATAGATTCCAAAGTATCAGTATCTTTGAAAGAAAAGCTACATTTTGTAGCCATATTGTAATAAAAGTAGAACTTGATAACAAAAGGATACCTAAAATTCTCATGGTTTGGAAACTAAGAAAGTATTAATAAATAACCTGGATTTAAAAGGTTATTTTTTATTTTATTTAAATTTAAATAGGGTGCCTGGGTGGCTCAGCTGGTTAAGCATCTGACTTTGGCTCAGGTCATGATCTCATGGCCCACAAGTTCAAGCCCCACGTCGGGCTCTGTGCTGACAGTTCAGTGCCTACAGCCTGCTTCAGATTCTGTGTCTCTGCCCATTCACCTGCTCACACACTGTCTCTCCCTCTCTCTCTTAAAAAATAGTAATAATAAATGGTAAATGGCAATGACATTTTTAAAAAATAAAAAATAAAAGGCAGTAATAAAAGAAAATAACATGTTTAGAACTAGGTTGTAAAAGTGTTGGATATCAAATTTTATGAGGTGCAGTTAAAACAGAACTCAGAAAGAATTTTATAGCTTCAAGTACATTTATTAGAACAAGAAAAGTTAAACATAAATGACGCAAAATTTCTCCAAAATTTTGAAAAAGAGCAATTGAGAAAACTTAAAGCAATGAGAAGGAAGGAAATTATAAAGATAAGAATAGAAAGCAATTTAATAGAGAACAAAAACTATGTAGTAAAAATTCACAAAACTAAAAGCTGCTTCTTAAAAAAATATTTGTAAGATATTCATATTTAAAACAAGACTGATGATGGATAAAGGGGAGATAAAATGAAGAAACAAAATATGGAATGAAAGGGGGAGAATAGCTACAGATATACAGATATTAAACTTAATAAAAGGTATAATGAACGAGTCTATGCTAATAAAATTGAAAAATTCGAAGAGACAGGTAGTTCCTAGAAAAATTTAAACTAATGCAATTCATAAAGAAGAAATAAAAATTTGAGAATACCAGTAAATATTGAAGAAATGAAAAAAGTTGCTAATAGCATCTGATAAAAATAAATTTTTTTAATGCCCGCATGGTTTCACAGGTGAGTTCCATCAAACATTCAAAGAGTATACAACTCCTATCATATGTGCTTTAATAGAAAATAGAAAAAAAGATTAAAGCTGTTCAGCTAATTTTTTAAAATGTTTTTATTTATTTCTAGGAGAGAGAGAGAGACAGCGTGAGCAGGGGAGGGTCAGAGAGTGACAGACTCTGAAATAGGCTCTAGGCTCTGAGCCGGCAGTCAGCACAGAGCCCGACGCGGGGCTCCAACCCACGAACCGCGAGATCATGACCTAAGCGAAAGTCGGATGCTTAACCGACTAAGCCACCCAGGCGCCCCTGTTCAGCTAATTTTATTAGGCTAGCATAATCTTGATTTAAAAATGGGTTATCAGGAGGGCGCCTGGGTGGCTGAGTTGGTTAAGTGTCCTACTCTTGATTTCAGCTGAGGTCATGATCTCATGGTTCATGGATTTGAGCCCAGCTTCAGGCTCCCCACCGACAGCACAGACCCTGCTTGGGATTTTCTCTCCCTCTCTGCTTTTGTCTCTCTCTGTCTCAAAATAAATAAATAAACATTTTCAAAGAGGCTGAAGAGCAAAAAAATGGTAACAGGGAGCTGTTAAGCACAAAGCAACTCACTTTGAATAAAGAATAAATACACGGAAAACAATACACACTTTTCAAAAATATATAGAACCAAAAATATATACAAAACACATGAGAAGGGTTGCCTTTAGTGAAGGGAAGGAAACTGGAATTTGGGGAATGTGCATAAAAATAAATAAATAATAACAAACATAGAGAAGATTTTATATGGATCAATGATGACCATGTGCCATGAACTGAGAAATATAATTCTACTATTTGTGTGTAAGATGTTTTTAAGTTAATGACTCAAAGAAAATCATAGCTCTGAGAGCAATTTATTTTATATTTCCATGACAAATATTAGATAATTCCCTATTTTTTCCATCAAAGTAAATATAGGGAATATAGTTAAAGTGTTCAGTTGAAGATCAGGATTCAGACAGGGAAGATAGACATTCGAAAAGCTTGGATTCCTCCCTACATTTACAGCATCTCTCTCCGATTAATTATCTCCAATAATATGTATTTTTTCTTTTAAATCTTTTCGAGTGTAATAAACATATTCTTTTTTACATAATGAGCCAGAATATATGGATTATCTTTGGTCCTCTTTACCAAATTCTTAACTCTGCTGGTTGTGGGCATACATTGTAAGAAGAAAACTATCTTGATTCCATTGACCTATTCACAAGAATTGGAAATTGGTTCAACAATGTTAAACTTTACCCAACAATGTTTATGACAGAGCTGTATGTGTAGTATCGGTATGTGTAATACAGACTATATGCTCTCAAAACTTGGAGATGAAGTATGGATATTCAGTGTTTATCTAACTGTGTTGGCTAGTGGATTTCTTTGGGAAGTCCCTGTCTAGGAAATGTAATAGGGTTCTCCAGGGAAACGGAACCAATAGGATGTATAGAGAGAGGCTAAGGAATTGGCTTATGTGATTGTGGGGGCTGGTAAGTTCAAAATCTGCAGGGCAGGTTGGGGACACAAGGAAGAGCTGCCCAAGTCCAAGGGCAGTCTGGAGACAGAACTCCCTCTTCGACAGGGAATCTGTCTTTTCTCCTTAAGGCCTCTAACAGATTAGAAGGCCCACCCACATTATGTAGGGTAATCAGCTTTACTCAAAATCTACTGATTTAAATATTAAATCACATCTTTAAAAATACCTTCACAGCAAGATCTACACTGCTACCCAAATATCTGGGTAGCCTAGCCCAGTTAACACAAAATCAGACATCACGTGGCTCCAGGTGAAACTTTGAGGTAAATGTGGTAGGAATGTTGAGGAAAGAAATGGACTGAGTGCTAACCCAATAGGACAGCCGAAACATCACTGAAGTGTCAACTGACCTCGCATCCCACGTAACCGGCAAATAGGTTTTAGATTAGGTTAGGTACCAGACAAATACTGAGTGATTTCATTGAGGATTTTTGTCCTTACCTTTATAGGCTAGCTGCTTTAGACTGCCTTAGAGAGCATACAGAAAAAAAAGGATAAATTAAAAGCTTTTCATCCAAACTCAAGACATGAATGAGAAATTTTAAAAAACCACTGTGGAAGTTTAAAGGATACCTTTTCTTCTGTAACCTAGCACAGATGTGGATGAGGGTCACAGAGCTATTCATTGCATAACCCCATAGTGTCTCTTACGCTAAGGTAAGGCCACTAGTTGGGATAGATTTGGACCCTTAGATATGACATGGCAACATATGAACAGACACAGGAAAGTCAGACAGCTGTGAATCCCCAAATCCCCCAAACATCTTTGCTGGAAGAAGCAGACCCATTGTATTACTTATCTATTACCCTGTCATACCTACTGGATTGGTTATCTATGGATGTGTAACAAATGGCACCAAAATTTAGCAGCTTAAAATAACAAATATTTACTAAGGGGCATTATTGGAACAATAGGAGACACTTGAATATGGACTGTGTGTTTGATAATCTTGTATCAATTTTAAGTGTCTTGGGAGTGATGATGGTGGTATTGTGGTTATGTAGGAGAAATATCCTTGTTCTTGAAACACACATGCCAAACTGTTTATGGTGCATTGTCATTAATGTCCAGATTCTTCTCAGGTGGTTTAACAAAATAGTTCCTCAATGGTAAATAGATAAATGAAATGTACTATATTCACACAGTGGAATACTATATAAGCAATCCATATGAATAAACTAATAATTCAATAACGTGGATAAATCTAATAGAAACAATATTGAGTAAAGAAAGCAGACACACAAAGAATATATACAGTGTATCTTTCAAGTATTTATTGCTGTGTAGCAAACCACCCCTAAATTTCATGACTTAAAACAAAACCAATCATTTTATTATCTCTTGAAAATCTGTTGGTTAACTGGGCTTTAAGAACTACTGATGTATGTAGCCCATGAACCAAAGCATTTATTCACAGCAGACCCTCCACACAGAATCTCGAATTCCATTTTTGGACACTAGTTATGTTTTCTGGCTGGCTATGGGATTAGAAAATCCTTAGGATACTCCAAAACTTTCCCTGCCTTATGAGTCCTGCCCCCTCATAGTAGAAATCAGAAAACTCAATTCCCTAAGCCCTCTTTGAAGCTAGGACACCAATCAAATTCATCCACCTGAGACTTCAGTTCAACACTGAGCAACAGAAGGAAATGGAGATCCACTCTACATTCATTTCACTAACAAAGGTGACAGAAGAACTAAATGGCTTTTGGGGAAGCAGTGGTAAAAAAAAATAAATAAGTTCCTGGAAGAGAAGTGGTTGAGGAGGTGTCTTCAATACAAGTTGTGGTAAAGTCCTGTTGCTGACAACAGAGGAAAAAGTAACATTTAGAAGCAGTGGGATAGCAGCAGTGATGTGGTTTTCCAGACATATTCTCTGTGTGTGGCAGGGGGGAGGAAGGTGGTCTTGTTCTGTTTATGATGAGCCTTCCATCTGTTGTCTCAGCATTTCTACTCTAAAATCCTAGCTAGGAGAAAAATGTATTTTTGGGACTTTTGAAGTCTTATCAAACTCATTAATGAAGGACCCAGGAAGAATAAAAGAGGCTTGATTCAAAGACAAAAAAAAAAAAAAATTAAAAAAAGGGAGGGGNACTTTTGAAGTCTTATCAAACTCATTAATGAAGGACCCAGGAAGAATAAAAGAGGCTTGATATTAAAAAAAAAAAAAAAAAAAAAATTAAAAAAAGGGAGTGGGAGTGAGAGAGATTTGCAAAACCAAGATGTATGTAGTCAGGAAAAATTGCTGTTAGAGATTCAAAATGGTTAATGTACAGCAGGGCAATAAAATCATAACCTTGACGCTATCTCCTTTACCAGAGAAAAAGCAAAGCTATCATACCTTATCAGCCTTCCACAGATTAATCTCTAATAGTACAAGGCTGGCTGGGTTCCTTTTAGTCAAGTTACAATCCCTAACACGCCCAGACTGTGATCAGGCAGAATTATGAGAAAGTATTCAAGTATGAGAGTTAATAAGCAAGCAAGCAAAATTATTGCCTTATTTCTAATTTTTAGAACAGTTTTTCCTATACAACTCTTGCTCCTAAAGTATAGACTTGACCAAATAAGACTTTTTAGTAATGTTCTAATTCGGTATCATTAGTTGGATAGTCTCTTTTATTTAGCCAGTTTAGGTTTCAGACATAAAGACTTCCTTGTCGTGTGTTTGACAAAGGCAAGGTCTTATTATTTATTTTTACTGAAGTGTAGTTGACATACAATGTAGTTTCAGATGTACAACACAGTAATTTGACATTTATGTAAATTAAAAAATGGTTACTACAGTAACTCCTATTACCATATGTCACCCTATGTAGTTATTACAATATTATTGACTATATTCCCTGTGTTGTACTTACTTCCCTGTGATTTATTATAAATGGAAGTTTGTACTGTTTAATCCCCTTCACCTATTTAACCCATCCTCCCACTTTCCTCCTCTCTGGCAACCATACAGTATTTGTCTTTCTAACTTATTTCACTTATTTCACCCTCTAAGTTTATCCATGCTGTCTCAAATGGCAAGATTTCATTCTTTTTATGATTGACTAATATTCCATTGTGTGTGTGTGGCATGTGTGTGTGTGTGTGTGTGTGTGTGTGTGTACTTATGCACCATGTCTTATTGATCCATTGATCTATTGATGGACACTTAGACTGCTTTCATATCATTTCTGGGCTATTATAAGTAATGCTTCAATAACTATAGGGTACATTTTTTTCAAATTAATGTTTTTGTTTTCTTTGGGTGAGTACTCAGAAGTGGAATTACTTGTATAGTATTTTTATTTTTAACGTTTTGAGGAACTTCAAATTATAGGATTATTTGTTCTAGTTCTGTGAAAAATGCCATTGGTATTTTGGTAGAGATTGCATTGAATCTCTGTATTGCTTTGGGTAGTATGGACATTTCAACAATATTAATTCTTCCAATCCATGAGCACAGTGTAACCTTCCACTTATATGTATCATCTTCAATTTCTTTCATCAATGTCTTATAATTTTCAGAGTACAGGTCTTTTGCCTTCTTGGTTAAGTTTATTCTTATATATTTTATTCTTTTTGATGCAATTGCAAAAGGGATTTTCTTAATTTCTTTCTGATATTTTGTTATTATGATATAGAAATACAACCAATGGTTCCATATTAATTTTGTATCCTGCAACATTACTGAATTCATTTATTCTTCTATAATTTTCTGGTGGAATCTTCTCCTTTTTCATTTCTGATTTCATTTATTTGCCCCCCCACCCCATCTCTCTCTCTCTCTCTCTCTCCCTCCCTCTCTCTTGTTAATGAATCTGGCTAAAGTTTTATCAATTTTGTTTATCTTTTCAAATAACCAACTCTTGGTTTCATTGATCTTTTCTATTGAGTTTTTGGTCTCTTTTACATTTATGTTCACTCTAATCTTTATTATTTCCTTCCGTCTACTAACTTTGAAATTTGTTTGTCCTTTTTTCCTATCTCCTTCAGTTGTAAGTTTAGGTTGTTCATTTGAGATTTGTCTTGTTTATTGAGTGAGGCCTCTATTGCTATAAACTTCCCTCTTAGAACTGCTTGTGCTGTGTCTTGAAGATTTTTTATTGTTTTGTTTTCATTTTCATTTGTCTCTATTTATTATTTTATTTACTCTTGATTTTTTTATTGACCCATTGGTTGGTTAGTAGCATTCTGGTTAGCCTCCGTGTGTTTGTGCTTTTTCAAGATTTTTCTGTGTACTAAAGCAGTCCTAGAATTCCAATGCTTAAACCTGTAAGTTTATTCTCATCATTCTAATCTCTGCAATATCAAGAATCAACAATATTTAGTAGAGTCATTTCCAATGAACTTCCCAAATTATTATTTTCTTTTCTTTTTTTTTTTTTAAATATTTTTATTTATTTCTAGGAGAGAGAGAGAGACAGCGTGAGCAGGGGAGGGTCAGAGAGAGAGGGAGTCACAGACTGAAACAGGCTCCAGGCTCTGAGCTGGCAGTCAGCACAGAGCCTGACGCGGGGCTCGAACCCACGAACCGCGAGATCGTGACCTAAGCGAAAGTCGGACGCTTAACCGACTAAGCCACCCAGGCGCCCCTCGAGATTGCTATTTTCTATTGTTTCTGTCAGAAGACAAAAAAAAATTCTTGTTAATGTTTATTTTTGAAAGAGAGAGAGAGACAGACAGACAGATGGACAGACAGAGTTCAAGTGGGGAAAAGGCAAAGAGGGAGACATAGAATCCAAAGCAGGCTCCTGGCTCTGAGCTATCAGCACAGAGCCCAATGTGGGGCTTGAACACATGAACCACGAGATTATGACCTGAGCCAAAGTCAGATGCTTAACTGACTGAGCCACTCAGATGCCCCAAGACCAAAAAAAATTTTTTAAGTTTTTATTTAAATTCCAGTTAGTTAATATACAGTGTAATATTAGTCAGGTGTACAGTTCAGTGATTCAACACTTCCATACAACACCCAGTGGTCATCACAAGTGCATTCCTTAATCCTCATCACCTATTTCATCCATTCCTCCACTCACTTCCCCTCTGGTAACCATCATCAGTTTGTTCTCTATAGTTAAAAGTCTGTTTCTTGGTTTGCCTCTCTCTTTTCTCCCGCCATAATTATTTGTTTTGTTTCTTAAATTTCACACATGAGTGAAATCATGATATTTGTCTTTCTCTGACTTATTTCATTTAGCATAATACTTTGTAGCTCCATCCACATCGCTGCAAATGGCAAGATTTCCATTTGTATATATAGTAATATTCGATTATATATATGTATGTGTATAATATATGTATATAATATGTATGTATATATATATAATATTCGGTTATATATATGTATGTATACATTCATATATATATAACATCTTTATCCATTCATCAGTCTATGAACATTTGAGCTGTTTCCATAATTTGGCTATTGTAGATAAGGCTGCTATAAATACCAGGGTACATGTATCCCATTGAATCAGTATTTTTTGTATTCTTTGTTAAATACCTAGCAGTGCAATTGGGTTTTCTTGTTTTATTTTTTACTTTTTTACTTAAATTCAAGTTAGTTAACATACAGTGTATTATTGGTTTCAGGAGTAGAATGTAGTGATTCATCACTCACATATTACACCCAGCGGTCATCCCAACAAGTGCCCTCTTTAATGCCCATCACCCATGTAGCCAATTACCCCATCCATCTCCCCTCCAGCAACATACTTTGTTCTCTATATTTGAGAGTCTCATATGGTTTGCCTCCCTCTCTGTTTTTATCTTATTTTTCCTTTTTCTTAATTTTTACTTTTAATTTACATCCAAGTTAGCATAAAGTGCAATAATGATTTCAGGAGTAGATTCCTTAATGCCCCTCACCCATTTAGCCCATCCCCCCTCCCACAACCCCTGCAGTAACCCTCTGTTTGTTCTCCATATTTAAGAGTCTCTTATGCTTTGTCCCCCTTCCTGTTTTTATATTATTTTTACTTCCCTTCCCTTATGTTCATGTTTTGTATCTTAAAGTCCTCATGTGAGTGAAGTCATACAATATTTGTCTTTCTCTGACTAATTTCGCTTAGCATAATACCCTGTAGTTCCATCCATGTAGGTGCAAATGGCAAGATTTCATTCTTTCTGATTGCCAAGTACTCCATTGTGTGTGTGTGTGTGTGTGTGTGAGTGTGTGTGTGTGTGTGTGTGTGTACCACATCTTCTTTATCGATTCATCCATCGATGGACATTTGGGCTCTTTCCATACTTTGGCTATTGTTGATAGTGCTGCTATAAACATTGGGGTGCATGTGCCCCTTTGAAACAGCACACCTGTATCCATTGGATAAATACCTAGTAGTGCAGTTGCTGGGTCGTAGGGTAGTTCTATTTGTAGTCTTTTGAGGAACCTTCATACTGTTTTCCAGAGTGGCTGCACCAGTTTGCATTCTCACCAGAAATGCAAAAGAGATCCTCTTTCTCTGCATCCTCACCAACATCTGTTGTTGCCTGAGTTGTTAATGTTAGCCATTCTGACAGGTGTGAGGTGGTATCTCGCTGTGGTTTTGACTTGTATTTCCCTGATGATGAGTGATATTGAGCATTTTTTCATGTGTCAGTTGGCCATCTGGATACCTTCTTTGGAGAAGTGTCTATTCACCTTACCTTCCTCTATGTTCATCTGTTATGTTTCTTAAATCCCACATATAAGTGAAATCATATGACATTTGTCTTTATCTGACAGACTTATTTTGCTTAGCATAGTACTCTCTAGTTCCATCCACACTGTTGCAAATGGCAAGATGTTAGTCTTTGTGATCACTGAGTAATATTCCAGAGAAATATTCCTGTGTGTGTGTGTGTGTGTGTGTGTGTGTGTGTGCGCGCGCGCGCACGCGCGCGCGCCATATCATTCTTATCCATTCATCAATCAATGGATGTTTGGGCTCTTTCCATAATTTGGCTATTGTTGATAACATTGCTATAAACATTGGGGTGCATGTGCCCCTTTGAATCAGCATTCTTGTATTCTTTGGATAAATACTTAGTAGAGCAATTGCTGGATCCCAGGGTAGTTCTGTCTTTAACTTTTTGAGGAAACTCCATACTGTTTTCCAGAGTGTCTGCACCAGTTTGCATTCCCATCAAAAGTGCAAGAGGGTTTCCCTTTCTCCATGTCCTTGTCAATACCTGTTGTTTCTTATGTAGTTAATTTTAGCCATTCTGACTGGTGTGAAGTGATATCTGATTGTAGTTTTGATTTGCATTTCCCTGATGATTAGTGATGTCAAACATCTTTTCATGTGTCTTTTGGTCATCTGTAGGTCTTCTTTGGAAAAATATCTATTCTTATCTTCTGCCCTTTTTTTAGTTGGATAATTTGTTTTGAGGGTGTTAAGTTTGATATGATCTTTATAGATTTTGGATACTCACCCTTTATTAGATATGTCAATTGCAAATATCTTCTTCCATTCCATAAATTGCCTTTTAGTTTTGTTCATTGTTTCCTTTGTTGTGCACAGCTTTTTATTTTGATGTAATCCCAATAGTTTATTTTTGCTTTTGTTTCCCTTGCTTCAGGAGATATATCAAATAAAAGTTGCTATAGCCGATGTCAAAGAGGTTAATGCCTATGTTCTCCTCTATTATTTTCATGATTTCCTTTCTCATTTTTAGGTTTTTAATCTACTTTGAATTTATTTTTGTGTACGGTTATAAGAAAGTAGTCTAGTTTCATTCTTTTGCATGTTGCTGTCCAGTTTGCCCAACACAGTTTGTTGAGGAAACTGTCTTTTTTCAATTGGCTAGTCTTTCCTGCTTTGTTAAAGATTAATTGACCACATATTGGTGGATTCATTTCTGAGTTTTCTATTCTCCTCCATTCATCTATGTGTCAATTTTTGTGCCAGTATGATTTTTGTGCAAGTATAGTCTTGATCACTTGTAATATATCTTGAAGTCCAGAATTGTGACTTTAGCTTTGCTTTTCTTTTTCAAGGTTGTTTTGGCTATTCAGGGTCTTTGTTCTAGCTTTGTGAAAAATGCTGTTGGTATTTTGATAGGTATTGCATAAATGTGTAGAATCCTTCGGGGAATGTAGACATTTAACAATATTTGCTCCTCCAATCCATGAGCATGGGGAATGTTTTTCCATTTCTTTGTGTCATCAATTTCTTTCATCAGTGTTTTATAGTTTTGAGAGTACAGGTCTTTCACCTTTTTGGATAAGTTTATTCCCAGATATCTTATTATTTTGGGTGCAATTGTAAATGGGATTTTTTCTTAATTTCTCTTTATGCTGCCTCATTATTGGTGAATAGAAATGTAACAGATTTCTGTACATTAATTTTGTATCCTGCAACTTTACTGAATTCATTTATCAGTTCTAGCAGGTTTTTTTTTTTTTTTGGTGAGTCTTTAGGTTTTCTATATAGAGCATCATGTCATCTACAAATTGTGAAAATTTTATTTCTTCCTTGCCAATTTGGATGTCTTTATTTCTTTTTGTTGTCTGATTGCTATGGCTAGGATTTCCAATACTATATTAAATAACAGTGATGAGAGTGGATATCTCTGTGTTGTTACTGACTGTAAAGGAAAAATTTTCAGTTGTTCCCCATCGAGGATGATAATTTGCTGTGGGTTTTTCATTTATATCCTTTGTTATGTTAAGGTATGTTCCCTCTAACCCTGCTTTGTTGAGTTTTTTTTTTTTTAATCATGAATGGATGTTTTACTTTATAAATACTTTTCCTGCATCTATTGACAGGATCATATGGTTCTTACCCTTTTTTTTTTTATTATTGTGTATCACATTGATTGATTTGCCAATATTGAACCACCTTGCAGTCCAAGAATAAGTCCCACTTGATTGTGGTAAATGATTATTTTAATGTACTGTTGGATTCAGTTTGCTAGTATGTTAATGAGAATTTTTGCATCCAGTTTATCAGGGCCTATAATTGGCCTATATTCTCTTTTTCAGTGGAATCTTTATCTGCTTTTGGTATCAGGGTAATGCTAGCCTCATAAAATGAACTTGGAAATTTTCCTCCCTTTTCTGTTTTTTGCAATAGTTTTAGAAAAATGGGTGTTAAATCGTCTTTAAAAGTTTGGTAGAATTCTGTGAAGCCATCTGGCCCTGGACTTTTGTTTTTTGAGAGATTTTTTATTACTGATTCAATTTCTTTGTTGGTTATCAGTCTTTTTCAAGTTTTCTGTTTCTTCCTGTTTCACTTTTCGTAGTTTATATGTTTCTAGGAATTTGTCCATTTCTTCCAGGTTGTCCAATTTCTTGGCCCACAATTTTTCATAATATTCTCTTCTACTTGTCTGTCTTTCTGTGGTGTTGATTGTTATTTATCCTCTTTATTTGTGATTTTATTTATTTGGGTCATTTCTCTTTTCTCGGATAAGTCTGGCTAGGAGGTTATTAATTTTATTAATTCTTTCAAAGAACCAGCTCCTGGTTTATTGATCTGTTCTATTTTTTGTTAACTTTTATATTATTTATTTCTGCTCTAATCTTTATTACTTCCTTCCTTCCACTGGCTTTAGGCTTAGTTTGTTGTTCTTTTCTAGCTCCTTTAAGTGGTAGGTTGTTTACTTGAGACTCTTCTTGCGTCTTGAGGTAGGCTTGTATTGCTATATACTTCCCTCTTAGGATCGCTTTTGCTGCATTGAAAAGATTTGGGACCATTTTGTTTTCGTTTTCATTTTTTTCCATATTTTTTTTCTTCTTTGATTTTCTGGATGACTCACTCATTGTTTAGTAGCATGTTGTTTGACCTCCATGTATTTTTGGTCTTTCCAAATTTTTTTCTTATGGTCGACTTCAAGTTACATAGCATTATGGTGAGAAAATATGTGTGGTGTGATCTCAATCTTTTTGTACTTTTGAGGCCTGACTTGTAACCTGGTATGTGATCTGTTCTGGAGAATGTCCAGTGTGCACTTGAAAAAAATTTGTATTCTCCTGTTTTAGGTTGAAATGCTCTGAGTATATAAGTCTATCTTGTCCAGTGTGTCATTCAAATCTATTGCTTCCTTGTTGGTTTTCTACTTAGATGATCTGTCCATTGATGTAAGTGGGGTATTGAGTCCCCTACTATTATTGTATTATTATCAATTAGTTCCTTTATGTTTGTTATTATCTTACATATCTGGATGTTTCCATGTTGGGTGCATAAATATTTACAATTGTTATGTTGTCTTGTTAGATTGTCCCTTTTATTATAATATAGTGCTCTTCTTTATCTTCTGTTACCATCTTTGTTTAAAAATCTAGTTAGTCCTGGGGCACCTGGGTGGCTCAGTTGGTTGAGCATCTGACTCTTTTTTTTTTTTAGGTTTATTTATTTATTTTGAGAGAGAGACAGAGAGAGAGTGCACACATGTGAGTGGGAGAGGACCAAAGAGAGAGAGAGAGAGAAACCCAAGCAGGCTCTGCACTGAACTCACAAACCATGAGATAATAACCTGAGCCAAAAATCAAGAGTCAGACTCTTAACCAGCTGAGCCACTCAGACACCCCTAGCATCCAACTCTTGATTTCAGCTTAAGTCCTATCATATCCCAGGGTCATGGGATTGAGCCCTGCATTGGGATCCACACTGAGCATGGAGCCTGCTTAAAAGTTTCTCTCTCTCTTTCTGTATCTCTCTCTCTTCCTCCCTCTGTCCCTCTCACCGGTTCACATGTTCTATGTCTATATAAAATAAAATAAAATAAAAAATAAAATAAAATAAATAAAATAATTTTTTTAAAGTCTAGCTTGTCGAATATAAGTATTGCTACTTCAGCTTTATTTTGACATCCATTTGCATGATAGATGTTTCTCCATCCCCTCACTTTCAATTTGCAGGTGTCTTTAGGTCTTAAATGAGTCTCTTGTAAGCAGCATACAGACATACAAAATTTTTTCTTTATTCATTCTGACACCCTATGTCTTTTGATTGGAATGTTTAGCCCAATTATATTCAGAGTAATTATTAATAGATATGTATCCATTGCCATTTTATTACTGTTTTGTCATTGTTTCTGGAAATTTTCTCTGTTCCTTTCTTGTCTTTGTTACTTTTGGTCTTTCCTTTCCATTCAGAGAGTCCCCTTCCATATTGCTTACAGGGCTGATTTAGTAGTCACAAACTCCTTTAGTTTTCATTTGTCTGGGAAACTGTTTATCTTTCCTTCTATTTTGAATGATAGCTTTGCTGGATAGAGTATTCTTGGCTGCAGATTTTCCCCATTCTGCACTTGGAATAAATATATCATGGCTCCCTTCTGGCTTGCCAAATTTGTGTTGAGAAATCTCCAGCTAGACTTGTGGGTTTTTCCTTGTAAGTTAAGGGCTTCTTTTGTCTTGCTGCTTCTAAGATTTTTTTTTAAATCACTATATTTTGCAAATTTAATTGCAATATGTCTTGGTGTTGGTCTGCTTGTGTTAATTTGGATGGAAGTTCTCTGTGTCTCCTAGATTTGAGTGTCTGTTTCCTTCCCCAGATTAGGGCAGTTTAGGGCTATTTCCTCAAGTAAACTTTTTGCCCTCTTTTCTCTCTCTTCATCTGAGATACCTAATAATATGAAAGTTATTACATTTGATGGAATCAGTGAGTTCCCTAAGTCTATTCTCGTGATCCATAATTCTCCTTTCTCTCTTTTGTTCAGCTTATTTTTCATTATTTTGTCTGCTCTATCACTTATTCATTCCTCTGTTGTTGTTTTTTTAATTTTTTATTTTTGAGAGAGAGACAGAGTGCGAGCAGGAGAGGGGCAGAGAGAGAGGGAGACAGAACCTGAGACAGAATCTGCACTGTCAGTGCAGAGCCTGATGTGGGGCTTGAACTCACGGAGTGCAAGATCATGACCTGAGCCAAAGTCAGATGCCCAACCGATTGAGCTACCCAGGCACCCTTCATTCCTCTGTTTCTTAAAGCTTTGTGTTCATTGCATCAAGCCTGTTTCCAATCTTAGTTATTGCATATTTCATTTCTGACTGATTCTTTTTTAACTCTTTTATCTCTACAGTAAGGGTCTCCCTGAAGTCTTCCATTATTTTCTCAGGTCCAGCAGTATTCTTCTGACTTTTGCTTTAAATTCCCATCAGCCATGTTACTTATATCTGTTTCACTTAGATCTTTGGCCTTGCCCTCATGTTGTTCTCTCACTTGAGATGAATTCCTCTGTCTTGGCATTTTGTCTAAGTCTCTGCTGTCTCTGTGTTAGAAAAGCCCATTATGTTTCCTTCTTCTGAGAGTAATGGCTTTATGAAGAAGAGGTCATATAGTGTCCAGGGCCTGGCACTTCATGTAGTGTCTTTCGTGCGTGCTTCATTGCTCTGCTATTGTATTTGGCTGCTCTAGCCTTCAGGCCATTCATCTTCAGACCCCGCTTCTTGCTTGCTGTTAGCAGCGTTTGGTCCTTGACCAGAGTGTATCAAGTTTTAACTAGGTGTGCTCTGGTCTACTTGTTAAAGGAGACCTGATACTACTTCCATGAGAACTACTTCCATGAGAACTGAAGGCTTGTAGTACTCTGGTTGGGAGACATGGTGTGGATGAGGGTTTCTGTTGGTCTTCTAGAGAAGGGGTCTGCCCTGCTGGAACTGAGGCAAGCTTCACAGAGAAGGGCAGTCGCAACAGAGAGCAGGGCTGTGGGATTTGGTTAAGCAGGTTAGGCAACCATTGTTGGCACTGTGCTGATTCCAGCAGGTGGCTCTGTGTTTATGCTAAGGGCAGGGGAGGGAAATGGTGCCAGTCAGCTCCTTTGTTCCTGGAGAGGTGTCTTTGTGCAAGCTGCCTTTCAGGGTTGCACTCCAAGAAGAAAGAATAATCTCCCCCTTGTGTGCCTCAGGCATTCTTCAGATTTCTATTTCCATGCCTCTACCCCCCGGGTTGTTCGCCTGCCTTCTCTCCAGGAATAAGGCCACAATCTCAGGGCTGTATCCCAGCCAAGCTTTTAAAACCCCAGACTTTGGGGTGCCTGGGTGGCTCAGTCGGTTAAGCATCTGACTTAGGCTCAGGTCATGATCTCATGGTTTGTGGGTTTGAGCCCCGCATTGAGCTCTGTGCTGACTGCCAGCTCAGAGCCTGGAGCCTGTTTCAGATTCTGTATCTCCCTCTCTCTCTGATCCTCCGCTACTCACACTGACTCTCTCTCTCTCTCTCTTTCTCTCAGAAATAAATAAAACATTTAAAAAAATTTTTTAAACTAGTCTTTAATCCCTGCTGGCTGCAAGGACTCGTGAAAATCAGCCTTTCTTATTTTTCCCAGCCAATGGCCTTGGGGAAATGTTCTTGTGTATATCCCTGTGTGCTCCTCTCTCTGTTGCCTTCATTGCAGCCAGGGCTCCTTCCCCTCTGCAGTACCCATAATCTTTTTCTCCCCTAAACCATATCATCACACTGCCTTCTTCAATGTGGCTTTTTCTCTCCCTTTAGTTGTGGAGGTTTTTTTCTATCAGTCTTCGGTTTGACTTCTGGGATATTTAGAATAAATTGACAGTTATCTAGTTGTGTTCATGGGACTAGATACCCAAAGTGCTCCTAATCCTCCACTGTCTTAGCTTGTACCCAGAAGACCAATTTTTTAAAAGAAATTTACATTCCAGTCAGTTAGCATATAGTGCAACAATGATTTCAGGAGTAGATTCCTTAATGCCCCTCACCCATTTAGTCACCCCCCTGCCACAACCCTTCCAGTAACCCTCTGTTTTTTCTCCATATTTAAGTCTCTTATGCTTTGTCCCCCTCCCTGTTTTTATATTATTTTTGCTTCCCTTCCCTTATGTTCATGTTTTGTATCTTAAAGTCCTCATATGAGTGAAATCATATGATATTTGTCTTTCTCTGACTAATTTTACTTATCATAATATCCTCCAGTTCCATCCACGTAGTTGCAAATGGCAAGATTTCGTTCTTTTTTATCGCTCAGTAGTACTTCATTGTATATACATACCACATCTTCTTTATCCATTCATCCATCAATGGATACTTGGGCTATTTCCATACTTGGGCTATTGTTGATAGTGCTGCTATAAACATTGGGGTGCATGTGCCCTCTTTGAAACAGCACACCTGTATCTGTTGGATAAATGCCTAGTAGTGCAGTTGCTGGGTCATAGGGTAGTTCTATTTGTAATTTTTTGAGAAAACTCCATACTGTTTTTCAGAGTGGCTGCACCAGTTTGCATTCCCACCAGCAGTGCAAAAGAGATTCTCTTTCTCCACATCCTCACCAACATCTGTTGTTGCCTGAGTTGTTAATGTTAAACATTTCTGACAGGTGTGAGGTGTTATCTCACTGTGGTTTTGACTTGTATTTCCCTGATGATGAGTGATGTTGAACATTTTTTTCATGTGTTGGTTGGCCATCTGGATGTCTTTTTTGGAGAAGTGTTTAGTCATGCCTTTTGCCCATTTCTTCACTGGATTATTTGTTTTTTGGGTGTCAAGTTTGATAAATTCTTTATAGGTTTTGGATACTGACCCTTTATCCAATATGTCATTTGCAAATATCTTCTCTCATTCCATTGGTTGCCTTTTAGTTTTACTGATTGTTTCCTTTGCTGTGCAGAAGCATTTTATTTTGATGAGGTCTCAACAGTTCATTTTTGCTTTTGTTTCCCTTGCCTCCGGAGATGTGTTGAGTAAGAAGTTGCTGTGGCCAAAGTCAAAGAGGTTTTTGCGTGCTTTCTCCTTGAGGACTTTGATGGCTTCCTGTCTTACGTTTAGGTCTTTCATCCATTTTGAGTTTATTTTTGTGTGGTGTAAGAAAGTGGCCCAGGCTTATTTTTCTGCGTGACACTGTCCAGTTTTCCCAGCACCACTTGCTGAAAAGAATGTCTTTATTCCGTTGGATATTCTTTCCTGCTTTGTCAAGATTAGTTGGCCGTATGTTTGTGGGTCCATTTCTGGGTTCTCTATTCTGTTCCATTGATCTGAGTGTCTGTTTCTGTGCCAGTAGCATACTGTCTTGATGATTACAGCTTTGTAATATCGCTCAGAGGCCAAAATTTTGATGATAGTTTATAGCTGAGTCCTTCAGACAAGCATGAGAAAAAAGTAGAAAATATCTGTTTGTAACAAGATGAGATGGTTCTGTTTAATTACAGTAACCAACAATATCTGAATAAAGGTGTGGAATCTTCTATATATCACAATTTCACAAAGACTTACCAGTCATTACTCAGATGGTAAGAGCATGTTCTAGATAGTGAGGGCACTGATAACTATCCACAGTCTTCTAATCCATCCTGTAAAGTGCATAATAGGATTCTTACAATTAACCTGAGTATTTTAAACCCAGAAACAAAATCTTCTTAAAGACAAATATATTAAAGTCACCATACCTAACTTGGAATATGAACAAGATTAGATATGCTTTTACCCTTTCTGAGACATACACAGTTATTAAAAGCATTTCTAATTGTTTTCTACCTGAACAGAATTAATCCAGGAAAGTTGAACTCCTGGGTTTGTTGTTGTTGTTAGCTTTCTCCACATCACGGGTTTGTTAGACAAGGTAGCTCTTTTAATAGTTTAGAATTAATTTAAAATATATAGAGCATGTCAAATGCACATAATTACTTCTATCCTCCTGCATTTTATGAGGTAAAAGATTAAGCCATTATGCTACCTAGTGGTCAAGTGGGTAATGACTACCTGATGGGAAAAAACAATTTTGTTGTTGTTGTTTTGCTGTTATTGTTGTTGTTGTTAGAGTAAAAGATATCGACAATTGTAATATTCTAAATCCAGGATCTGGGTTTCAGGAAGGCAACAACAAAAAAGAATTTTAGGCAGAAACTGATTACTTATTTAAGTGCACAGGTACCCAAGAGTGAGCAATTGTTTTAGCTTTTGCTAGCCCAATAACCGGAGTGAGAATAAAATATTTAAAATTAATATAAAGATGGTAACATGATAATTATAAGTTTTAGGTCTCTCAGAAGGAAAGGATTTTATTTGTTTTAAAAATAATTTAAGAAAATGACACTATCACCACAGAGCACTCAAAATTATCAGGATTCTGAGTGAGAGTATTCTAAGATAAATTTCTGCTAGCTGGGAAGATTACACTAAAGGAAAAAAGAACTGTTCTACCCCTTTTTAAGAGTATAATGAATATTCCAAGACCAATTTTGAACTACAAGTTCTCTCCTTTTTTAAAAATTATTTTTTAATGTTTATTTATTTTTGAGAGAGAGAGAGAGAGAGAGGAAGTGAATGAGGGGAGGAAGGCAGAGAGAGGGAGACACAGAATCTGAAGCAGGCTCCAGGCTCCGAGCTGTCAGCACAGAGCCCAATGCAGGGCTCAAATTCACAAACCGTGAGATCATGACCTGAGTCAAAGTCGGACGCTTAACCGACTGAGCCGCCCAGGTGCCCCAAGCTCTCTCCTTTTTTGCTTGTTCATTTTAATTCATCATTACGTATGTGTTTTAAACATACAGGAATATGTATGTAGTTAGGTGACACTATTAATTAACTACAGCTTTAAGATATGACTAACTTCAAGAATACAATACACTAATGTGTATCCCCCATTGGATTTACCACCTTAATTTACCACCTTAATTTGAATTGTGCAAAAGTAGATACAGATTATACATAAAGTTGCTTAATGACCAGGTACTCTTTCTCTCTGTCTCTATGAATTATTTCTTCTCAGAATTTTGCAAGTAATCAAAAGTACCTTATTAATTAACTCAACTTAATCCAAAGTCACAAAATCGTTTAAGTTGAGACTATAGTGCAACATAATCACTAGCAAAAATTTTTTAATTTTACAAAGAAAGTAAGCGGAGGAACTAAGTCTGCAGCATTGTCTAAAGTTTACAAGAACCAATCATTAAAAAAAAGAAAATAGAAGTGGGGCGCCTGGGTGGCTTAGTCGGTTAAGCGTCCGACTTTCGCTTAGGTCATGATCTCGCGGTTTGTGGGTTCGAGCCCCGCGTCGGGCTCTGTGCTGACTGCCAGCTCAGAGACTGGAGCCTACTTCGGATTCTGTGTTTCCGTCTCTCTCTGACCCTCCCCTGCTCACGCTGTCTCTCTCTCTTTCTCCTAGAAATTAAAAAAAAAAAAAATAGAAGCATGTCTTGTGATAATTAAATTAGATTAGCTGCATATGTTTATACTTATGTTTGCTTCCCAGAAACTGAGACAACAAATGATTCAAAGGACAAGGAACAAATCCTTTTTTCCCCCAAAACCAATTTACAGTGATAAAAATCAAACTAAAAATAAGTAAAATAAAAATAAATAACTATTAAATTAATAGCTGCCTACAGTAGGGAACACAAAGAGGTAGGAGGACTGACTAAAAAAGGGCAAGAGGGTAGTTTTGGGAGCAACAAAAATATTCTATATATTGTTTGGGGTAGTGGTTATATGGTATATACATTTTCCCAAACCCATGAAATGGAATATTTCAAATGTTTCCATTTGTTTTATATAAAGTACACCTCAATAAAGTTGATTCGAAATCATAAAGTGAGATCAAAAGTTTCAGATGTGAAGTTTGTAGGCTTCAGCAATAGAGAGCCAAAGAGGTCATTATGTCAAGGACAGCACAAACATAACTTTTCCCCCTTTCAATTTTTAAAATTCAATTTATTTAAACTAAAAAACAATACAAATTCACCCATTTCTCCCAGCCCCCACCCCCACAAATTCTTTTTGTAAGTAAGGTGGTTTATAATTTGCTTCCAATAAAATAGAAAGAGGATCTTACCAAGTTGTCAGTTGTTACATTATTTAAAATAATTTTTGAGGATATTTCATTATGTGATTTAACAGATAAAATTCTGCAGAAATTCAAACAGTTAAGCAAAATTGTTACATCAAAATCCCATCCATTACCACATCCATGTGCACAAAGTTTCCAAGTGTTTATGTGTATAAAAGGAAAATTTGAAACAAAACCGATGCTACATTTTGTCTCATTCTAGAAAAACACATTATTTATCCACAGGTACATTAAGTTTTAATTGGAAAAATCTCCATGTACCCCATTAAGAG
Source organism: Crocuta crocuta (assembly GCF_008692635.1). Lineage (NCBI taxonomy): Eukaryota > Metazoa > Chordata > Mammalia > Carnivora > Hyaenidae > Crocuta > Crocuta crocuta. The sequence goes on along the minus strand of NW_027528611.1, from coordinate 5,353,100 downwards.
ATTCACTGCCAATATAATTTTACTCTTTTATGGTTGATAATCACTTATAAAAATGTGTAATAAATTTATGCTGTTTTGTTCTGTTGTGTACATGCCCAATTGCAATAAGTCAAACAGAAGAAACATTTTAACTCTTAGAAATGTATGGCAACAGAAACTTTACATGGTAGATTTTGTTGGGCTTTTTTTTTTTAAGATTTTATTTTTAAGTAATCTGTATACCCAACGTGAGGCTAGGAATCGCAATCAGTAAGTGTGCTCTACTTACTGAGCCAGCCAGGCATCCCAATAGATTTTGTTTTTGCAGGGAAGTAAAATATGGTGATCGACCAAAATATTTTGCATGTTTAAATTTAGGATAATATTTAGGCAAGTTGAGAATGAAATTGAAGGAAAGAAAAACAATGCAAAACATCTGAATATTTATATTTATGAAACAGCTGCCAGATATAAACTCTTGGATACATTTTTTTTTTTGGCTGCTCAGTTTATTAACATATATCCTGCACATAAGACAGAGCCTGGCACACAGCAAGCACTCAACAAATATTTGTTGAATGAACAGAAGAATTACAAAACTTGCCGATGATTATACATCTCAATAGTAATGAAGCCAATAGAGCTCTTCTTAGTCTTTTTGCAAGTTCTTTCTTCCAGTCCGTGTATCCCTTCATTATGTCATAAAAGTCATAATGGGAAAATCATTTTTTATTATCCTTCAAATTGGTTTCCACAGGAACTCATATAATCCCCCTGATGTTGCCATTTATAAAATGCTTATGAAATTGGCTTTTAAGCAGTTTCTTGATCACATAAGAAAATGATAATGCTATCATCATATTATCATCACAGCTGGCTGATGGTTTTGTTTTTTGGTTTCTCCATTTTTTTTTTTTTACAAATAGTTTATTGTCAAGTTGGTTCTTGGATACATTTTTAAAAGACATAATAGTTCAGTTTCATTTTAAAATGTCAATATTGACCATAAATCTACATATATTTAAATTTAAAAATGAGAATTCCCTTGTCAACTTCAAACTGTATGGGGAGAAGAATTCTTCCAAGAGATAGAGTAGATGTACTTTTCCCTGTTCCTCCTGCTAAAGGAACAACTAAAGACCATGGACATTATTATAAAACAAATATAAGAAGACTTTGAAAGGTGAAGAGAAAGCAGTCTGGCTAACTACTTCAGGACCCAAGGAATCACGCAATGGTGAGTTCCCCGAGATTCCCCTTTGCCCTATGTATCTCAGACTTAGAGCTCAAAAAGCCAGCAACCCAGAAACACCAAAAGCCAAGAGGGAAAAAAGGAGGTGGGGGCAGCCAGGCAAGGCAGAAAATTTTAGACAACTGCTCTACTCCAGCCAAACTCCACAGAAAATCTGACTCCACCCCTACCAGCAAAGGCCAACTGAAAAGCTTAGACGTCCAATCCTCCAACAAAGCACACACACATCAGGGTGGCATCAGTGAATGTGAGTAGGGAACCTGAATGGTCATCCCCTGGTGGAAATGGGCCCCTGCCCCCAATCCTCACGGTGTCAATAGAGACCTAGACTTCTAACCCTCATCAATAATGAATCACCTCTTCCCAGCCCCTCCAGGGTGGTATCACACAATCCTTAGTGCAGAGTCAGGATTTCTATCACCACCTAGAGCTAAAAAGGCAACCACCGCCACCCCTATCTTGGTGTCAACAATACCCATGTGGGAAGGGAAGTAGTAAGATGCACTCCCACCCCAACCAGCCAAGAAGGTATCAGTGAACACTGAATGGGAAATCAGAATTCCCATTCCAGTAATAAGGACCCCACTGGAGTGTCAATAGAGGCTGAATGGGGAACCTGCACTTCTACCCCTACCTGGCAGTAAGGAAGTTCACCCGCCTACCCTTGTTGGAGTGATGTCAGAAGAAGCCATACCTACTGTACGATTCCATTTGTATCACAAACATGAAATGACAAAAGTATAGAAGTAAAAAGATTAGTGGTTGTCTGTGGTTACAGGGGTGTTGAATGTGGAAGGAAGGTGGGATGCACTATAAAAGGGCAAGATGAGGGACACTTGGAGTGAAGAAAATTTTTCAATGTCAACATCCTGGTTGTGACATTGCCTACAGTTTTGCAAGATGGTTACCATTGGAGAAAACTGAGTAAAGAATAAAGAGTTTGGGGGCACCTGGGAAACTCAGTCAGTTAAGCATCAGACTCTTGATTTTGGCTAAGGTCATGATCTCAAGGTTGTGGGATCAAGTCCTGTGTCAAACTCTGCACTGAACATGGAGCTTGCTTGGGATTCTCTCTCTCCCTCTCTTTCTGCCTCTCCCCAACCTCTCTCTCTCAAAAAGAGGAGGAGATGGAGGAGAAATAAGAGAAAGGGTTCTGTCTATATTATTCCTTACAACTGCATGTGAACTTACAACTATCTCAAAATAAAAGGGTTTAATTTTAAAAATAAGTATGAAGATTTATATAGTTTTTAAAAATATTTTTAGGAAGTGCATCAACAGAAAGTTTGAGTGAACCAAAATTATATCTAGAATTCTGGTTGCAAATAAGCCTGGAAAATTTAGCCCAAATCTTTTGTGGTCCCATCCTAAACCATTGCTCTCAGTTCTGCTATTGCTCACTGTTCATGGTGAAGCCAGATAGGTCTTAAGTTGCAGGACCACCAAAATCCCATGATCCAGTCTGTTTCCTCTCCTTGGCCTTTGGGAGAGAAAAGGAATGAAGATGGAGAGGATGATTTTCCCTTTGCCCTACTGTCCTCTGTTTACGGCTGAATTGAATCCCTGCCCCACCCCCACCCCCATCTTTCCAAAATTCCCATGTTAAAGTCCTAACTCCTAGTAGCTCAGAAAGTGACTGTATTTGGAGATAGTGTCTGTAAAGAGATAATTAAGTTAAAATGAGGTCAAGAGGGTAGGACCTAATCTCATATGACTGGTATCCTATTATAAAGAGAAGAGATTAGGTCATAGGCATACACCAGAGGGAAGGTCATGGGAAGACACAGAGAGAAGACAGCCATCTCCAAGCCAAGGAGAGAAGCCTCAGAAGAAATCACCACCACTGACACTTTGATATTGGACTTCCAGCTTTCAGAACTGTGAGAAAATAATTTTCTGTGGCTTAAGCTTTCCAGTCTGTGGTACTTTGTTACGGCAGCCCAAGTAAATTAGGTCCTATGTTTGGCCCCAGGTGTAGTTCTTTTTTTTTCCCTTAAATAGTTGATTGTCAAGTTGGTTTACATATAACACCCAGTGCTCATCCCAACAAATGCCCTCCACCATGCCCATCACCCCCCTTCCCCTCTCCCCCACACCCCCTCAGCCCTCAGTTTGTTCTCAGCATTCAAGAGTCTCTCATGGTTTGCCTCCCTCCCTCTCCCCAACTATTTTCCCCCTTCTTCTCCCACTATTACCCAGCAGTAGCACTGCTAGGAATTTACCCAAGGGATGTAGTTCTTATTAAGGAAGGAACTTCTAAGGTGAGACGGTAACATTTAATACGATTGTGCTGAAGGCTTGGGCACAATGGAAGAAAATGAAAATAGGAAACTCTTCAATTCTGATAGCAGAGAATGCCGATGGTTGTTAGAGACCACAGGCCCTTCTTAGGGTTTTCCAACTAGAAACAGAACAGAGATTGCCAATGCTACCAAGGCCTGCCCATATTTCTTAGGCCATCCCCCTGCAATGCACACTGGCTGGGCTCCTACTCCTAAATTTGCAGCTCTTCCCTGAAGGCTTTCTCCAAAGCTGTGGAGGCCACTGCCCTACTCACAGTGAGCTAGAAGGGACAGGGAATTCATATGCCAGGAAACAGTTTTCTTTCTTTTTTAAAAATATAATTTATTGTCAGATTGGCTTACATACAACACCTAGTGCTCATCTCAAGTGCCTTCCTCAATGCCCATCACTCATTTTCCCCTCTCCCACCTCTCCATCCACCCTCAGTTTGTTCTCTGTTTTAAGAGTCTTTTGTGGTTTGCCTCCCTCCCTCTCTGTTTGTAACTATTTTCCCCTTCCCTTCCCCCATGAACTTCTGTTAAGTTTCTCAAGATCCACATATAAGTGAAAACATATGGTATCTGTCCTTCTCTTACTGACTTATTTCACTCAGCATGATACCTTCCAGTTCCATCCATGTTGCTGCAAATGACATGATTTCATTCTTTCTCGTTGCCAAGTAGTATTCCATTGGATATATAAACCACATCTTCTTTATCTATTCATCAGTTGATTGACATTTAGGCTCTTTCCATAAATTGGCTATTGTTGAAAGCACTGTTATAAACATTGGGGTACATGTGCCCCTATGCATCAGCACTCCTGTATCCCTTGGGTAAATTCCTAGCACTGCTACTGCTGGGTCATAGGGTAGTTCTAGTTTTAATCTTTTGAGGAACCTCCACACTTTTTCCAGAGCAGCTACACCAGTTTGCATTCCCACCAACAGTGTAAGAGGGTGCCCATTTCTCCACATCCTCGCCAGCATCTATAATCTCCTGATTTGTTCATTTTAGCCACTCTGACCGGCGTGAGGTGGTATCAGTGTGGCTTTGATTTGTATTTCCCTGATGATGAGTGACATTGAGCATCATTCATGTGTCTCTTGGCCATCTAGATGTCTTCTTTGGAAAAGTGTCTATTCATGTCTTCTGCCCATTTCTTCATGGAATTATTAGTTTTTCGGGTGTTGAGTTTGGTTAAGTTCTTTATAGATTTTGGATACTAGCCTTTTATCTGATATGTCATTTGCAAATATCTGTTCCCATTCCGTTGGTTGCCTTTTAGTTTTGTTGACTGTTTTCTTTGCAGTGCAGAATCGTTTTTATCTCGATGAGGTCCCAATAGTTCATTTTTGCTTTTAATTCCCTTGCCTTTGGAGATATGCCGAGCAAGAAATTGATGTGGCTGAGGTCAAAGAGGGTGTTGCCTGCTATCTCCTCTAAGGTTTTGATGGTTTCCTGTCTCACATTTAGATCTTTCATCCATTTTGAATTTATTTTTGTGTCTGGTGTAAGAAAGTGGTTTCATTCTTCTGCATGTTAGTGTCCAGTTCTTCCAGCACCATTTGCTAAAGAGACTGTCTTTTTTCCATTGGATACTCTTTCCTGCTTTGTCAAAGATTCGTTGGCCATACATTTGTGGGTCCAATTCTGGGTTCTCTATTCTATTCCATTGACCTATGTGTCTGTTTTTGTCAGAAAGCAGTTTTCAGCCAATGACCAACGTAAGGCACCTGGCTGACTTCTTATTGGCTTCACAGGAGTACAAGTCAACTTCTCTCTATCCATTGTTCAAGAATAATTAATCGTGATTATTGATCATAGTACCTGGGTTTCTAGCACCCTGTCTCTCAAAAACTTCTTATTCCTGTCTTTCCTCGCCAGGATTTTTCCTTCTCCAGCATGGATGACAGCCCAGTCTGTTGAATATTAAGTAAAGACAGTTTAGAAACTGTTGGAAATAGGGGTGCCTCAGTGGCTTAGTCAGTTAAGCATGGGGCTCTTGGTTTAGGTTCAGGTCAGGATCTCACAGTTTGTGTGTTCAAACCCTGAGACTGGCTTCAAGCTGATAGAATGAAGCCTGCTTGGAATTTCTCTCTCTCCCTATTTTTCTCTGCCCCTCTCCAGCTCTCTCTCTCTCTCTCTCAAAATAAATAAACTTTTTTAAAAAAGGAACATTTTTATTTTGTTCAAATTTGTAGTGAGAGACAATACATTCCCCTCTGGTCCTATCCTTGTATGCCCAAAGTATCTAAGTGTGGGGGAGCACTGTTCATCTGTGACACAGTTTTAAGGGATTATAGGGCACAAGTTCCCTAGAGTGGCACCCTCTCCTCAGCCCAGGGATTCTGTATCAGCCCCAAGGCAAGAAAACTGGCCCTGACTTCATTAAGAGTCCTTCACAAATCTATTATTCATAGCATAAGCACTGACTTCAGACATTTACTAATCTAGGCCTTTCTTACATCTTGCATCTACCATGATTTTCAAAAGTAAATTTTAAATTCAAGAGCTTAATCTTTTGATCATCATTGGTCTGCTGTGGTTACCCAAGGCATGAAGGGGAAATGCCTTATCTGCCTCAAAATTAGAAAGACAAAACAATTCCCAGTTGACATCTCAGAATTTTTCCTGCCATATACCTGTATATACAGAAGCACAGGAAGTGTCTTAGCAGATCCCTGACATCGCAGTTTCCTGTGGGAAGCAGTGAAATGGCAGGAGAGTGTGACGAAAGGGAACATTTTACCCCACACTCTTCTATATGGTTTGAACTTTTTATAACAAAAACAAGTTCAGGGGTGCCTGGATGGTGCAGTCAGTTGAGTGAACAACTCTTAATCTCTGCTCAGGTCATGATTTCATAATTTGTGGGTTCGAGCCCTGCATTACGCTCTGCGCTGACGGTGAGGAGCCTGCTCGGGATTCTGTCCTTCTCTCTGCTCCTCCCCAGCTTGTGCTCTCTCTCTCTCAAAATAAATAAATAAACTTTAAAAAAATAAAAATTAAAAGAATGAGTTCAGGTGTTTACTGTGGAATTTTTTAAATCATAAGAAATAGGACTCTTTTTATGAAGGAATTTCCACTAGGTGGTAGTAGAGAATCACAATCATTATCAATCTGACCCTGAAGGGCAACAGGAAATGTTCCTGAAGCTGAGAATCAAATATTGTAGCTCAACAAGTATTTATTTACTAGTTCAGACTAAGGTTTAAGTTCTTCACTAAATGCCAGATGATACATACTTTTTAGAGTGATGTTTCCCTACTTATCTTCTCCTATAACGTGTTTTTCTTTAAACTGGCCTTTTTATCCATTTATATAGGACTACTGGAATTGAACAATTGGAGTCCATTATGGTTGGAATGATAGAATTTGGAGAGGAGATACACACACTGATGATAAAAATACATACTCTTTTTCCTTAGATTAGATAAAATTATAGTAATATAAATTGGAGCTGCACACATTCCTCTCCTGAAGTCTCCCTGGATAAAATGAGGCAAGTGCGTTCTGAAGGAGTAATCACAAGTGGAGTACAGCATCCTTGGGTAATTTTCAGCATGTTTGACCAGGCTACATCTTTGACCCTTAGGTCTCTACCCAGCTTTTTTTTTTTTTTTTTTTTTTTAATTCTAGCCCATCCCTAGGTCCCATCTGGCCCAATAAGTGTGAGATCTGGATATTCTCACTTGTGATACACTGTTTCTTTTCCCTAGAGACTAGATTTGGGTTCTAACAACCACCTGTATCATCTTACAGGGATCCTTTGAAATGAGTGGCCAGATTCACCACATTATGGCTGGGTACCACCAGCAGTATTTATTTCCTTTGGCGTATATAATCTGCCCAGACTGAACAGCAGTTTAATCCTTGAATGTGTCCTATTAGACCCTGGTTCATGACCCTTGCTTCTCATCTTCCGTCACTCCCTCCCCAGCTATGCCTTATTTAATTTTCTTTGACTCCAATTCATGTCAATTCCAGGAAAGACATAGTCTCCTTCATCATTGGTCAGAGTTCCCAGCAAATTGTGCTGGAAAGCCTTAGCATTTTAACAATGGAATCACTGCTCTCCCATGACTAATGGGCAAACCAGGTCTATTTCTGAGTTCAAAAGTCTCTGCCTCTGGGTTACTTAATCTTAAGTGTTTGGTCATTTCACTTCAAAGTATTTTTCTTACTGTTTACTTTCACATTTGTTGCCCTGCTTGTTCTTGTGCTCTTTTTTTCAATCCTTGAACCTGGCACCTCTTTCTGTTTTGGCAGAAAGTCAAAGTAAATTTCTCTCACTTTGGCACCCTGAGTCCCTGGCCAAGTAAACTTGATAATGTTAGGTATTTTGATTTTTGTCTATCTAGTGATTTTTCAATGTGGTTTCAAAAGCAGTTTTAATTCACCATTCTTTGATAACTATGATGGATATACTTTTTAATATATTTATTGGTCATTTGTATTTCCTTTTCTAAAGGCATATTCATATCTTTGACTCTTTTTCTCTTGATTATTGTTAAATGTTCTGGATATAATTCTGTGTAAATTACGTGTGATGCAAATAAATCTAGTTTGTGGCTTTCAGGTTTTCCTTCTTGGAGTGTACTCTGAAAAATGTTTCTAATTTAACATGGCCAGATTTATTAATCTTTCCTTTTGTTTTTATAAATCTTTTTAAATTCTATATAGTTAACATACAGCATTATATTAGTTTCAGATGTACAATATAGTGATTCAACAGTTCTGTACTTTATTCAGTATTCACATGATAGGTGTACCTTCCATCCCTTTCATCTATTTCACCCATCCCCTGACCATCTTCCCTCTAGTAACCATCAGTTTCTTCTCTATAGGTAAGAACCTGTTTCTTGGTTTGTCTCACTTTCTCTCTTTTTTCCTTTGTTCATTTTTTTTTCTTAAATTTCAAATATGGATGAAATCATATGGTATTTGTCTTTCTTGGACTGACCTCACTTAGCATTATACCATCTAGATCCGTCAGTATTGTTGCAAAAGACACGATGTCATTATTTTTTATGGTTGAGGAATATTTCCATCGAATATATACACCATATCTTCTTTATACATTCATCTATTGATGGGTACATGGGTTGCTTCCATAATTTGGCTATTATAAAAAATGCTGCAATAAACATGGAGGTGCATATATTGTTTTGAAATAGTGTTTTCATTTTCTTTGGGTAAATACCCAGATGGATCATAGGGCAATTCTATTTTTAATCTTTTGAGGAATGACTGTACTGTTTTCCACAGTGGCTGCACCAGCTTGCATTCCTACCAACAGTGTAAGGAGGTTCCCCTTTCTCCACATCCTGGACAACATTTGTTGTTTTCTGTATTTTCTATCTTAGCCATTCTGACCGGTGTGAGGTGATATCTCATTATGGTTTTGATTTGCATTTCCCTGATGATGAGTGATGTTGAGCATCTTTCCATGTGTCAATTGGCCATCTGGATGTCTTTTTTGGAGAAATATTTGTTCATGTCTTCTGCCCATTTTTTAATTGGATTATTTGGTTTATTGGTGCTGAGTTGTATAATGTCTTTATATATTTTGGATACTAATCCTTTATTGGATATGTCATTTGAAAATATCTTTTCCCATTCTATAGGTTGCCTTTTAGTTTTGCTGATTGTTTTCTTTGCTGTGCAAAAGCCTTTTATTTCAGTGTATTCCCAATAGTTTATTTTTGTTTTTGTTTCCCTTGCCTCAGGAGATATGTCTAGAAAATGTTGCTATGGCCAATGTCAGAGAAATTACTGTCTGTGCTCTCTTCTAGGATTTTTATGGTTTCAGTTCTCATATTTAGGTTTTAATTCATTTCAAGTTTATTTTTAGGTATGATGTAAGAAAGTGATCCAGTTCATTCTTTTGCATGCAACTGTCCCGTTTTCTCAACACCACTTGTTGAAGAGACCATCTTTTTTCCATTGCATATTCTATCTTCTTTTGTTGAAGATTAATTGATCACAATTGTGAGTTTATTTCTGAGCTTTCTATTCTGTCCCACTGACTTCTATGTCTATTTTTGTGCCAGTACCATACTGTTTTTGATTAGTACAGTTTTATAGTATGTCTTGATGTCTGGGATTATGATGGATCCAATTTTGCTCTTCTTTTTCAAGATTCCTTTGACTATTCAGGGTCTTGTATGGTTCCATATAAATTTTAGAATTGTTGGTTCTAGTTCTGTGAAAAATGCTATTGGCATATTAATAGGGATTGCATGAAATCTGTAGATGCCTTGTGTTTGGGTACTATGGACATTTTCACAATAATTGTTTTTCCAAACTATGAGCATGGAATATCTTTCCATTTTTTTGTGTCATCAATTTTTTTTCACTGTTTTATAGTTTTCAGAGTACAGGCCTTTCACCTCTTTGTTTAAATTTATTCCTAGGTTGAGCACCTGGGTAGCTCAGTCAGTTAGGCATCTGACTTTGGCTCAGATCATGATCTCACAGTTCCTGGGTTCAAGCTCCATGTCGGTCTCTGTGCTGACAGCTTGGAGCCTGGAGCCTGCTTCAGATTCTGTTTCCCTGTCTCTCTGCCCCTCCCCCACTAGTGTCCTATCTCTCTCTCTCTCTCTCTCTCTCTCTCTGTCACACACACACACACACACACACACACACACAAATAAACATTTAAAAATTTTATAAAAAATAAATATATATATAAATTTATTCTTAGGTATTTCATTATTTTTTATTATTCTCTTTCTGCTACTTCATTTTTGGTGTATAGAAATGCAATAGATTTCTGTGAATTGGTTTTGTATCCTGTGACCTTACTAAATTTATTTATCAGTTCTAGTAGTTTTTTGGTGGGGTCTTTAGGGTTTTATATATATAGTCTCATGTCATCTATAGTGATCATTTTACTTCTTCCTTACCAATGTGGATGCCTTTTATTCCTTTATCTTGTCTGATTGCTGTGGCTAGGACTTCCAGTACTATGTTGAATACAGTGGTGAGACTGCACATCCTTGTTCCTGATCTCAGGAGGAAAGCTCTGTTTTTCACCATTTAGTATGATGTTAGCTATGGGATTTTCATATATGGCCTTTACTATGTAAAGGTATGTCCTCTCTATCCCAACTATGTTGAGGGTTTTTATTATGAATGGATGTTGTACTTTGTCAAATGCTTTTCCTGTATCTATTGAAGTGATCGTGTGGTTTTTATCCTTTTTCTTGCTGATATAATGTATCACATTGATTGATTTGCAAGTATTTAACCAAACTTGCAACCCAGGAATAAATCCCATTTGATTATGGTGAAAGACTCTTTTAATGAATTGTTGGATTCAGTTTGCTGATATTTGTTGAGAAATTTTGCATCTATGTTCATTAGAGGCCGCTGCTGCTGCTGCTGCTGCTGCTGCTGCTGCTGCTGCTGCTTCTGCTGCTGCTGCTTCTGCTTCTTCTTCTTCTTCTTCTTCTTCTTCTTCTTCTTCTTCTTCTTCTTCTTCTTCTTCTCCTCCTCCTCCTCCTCCTCCTCCTCCTCCTCCTCCTCCTTCTCCTTCTCCTTCTTCTTCGTGTCTCTCTTGGTTTTGGTATCAGAGTAATGCTGGCCTCCCTGAATAAATTTGGAAGTTTTTCTTCCTCTTCTATTTTTTGGAATGGTTTTAGAAACTCTTCTTTAAATGTTTGGCCCCTGTAAAACCATCTGGTCCAAGACATTTTTTTGTTGCAAGCCTTTTGATTACTGATTCAATTTAATATCTGGTAATTAGTCTGTTTAAATTTTCTATTTCTTCCTGATTAAGTTTGGTAGTTTATATGTTTCTAAGAATTTATCCATTTCTTCTAGGTTGCCCAATTTATTAACATACAACTTTTCATAACATTCCCTTATAATCCTATGTGTTTCTGTGGTGTTGGTTGTCATTTCTTCTCTTTCATTTCTGATTTTGCTTATTTGAGTCCTCACTCTCTCTCTCTCTTTAATAAGTCTGTTTGAAGGTTTATCAATTTTGTTGATTTTTAAAAGAACTGGTTCTTGGTTTTATTGATCTATTCTATTGGTTTTTTAACTTTCTATTCCATTTATTCTGCTTTGTTACTATTTCCTTCTTTCTACTAGTTTGGGGTTTTGTTTGTTGTTCTTTTTGTAGCTCCTTTAGGTGTAACATTAAGTTGTTTACTCAAGATTTTTCCTGCTTCTTCTTTTTTAATTTTTTAATGTTTATTTAGTTTTGAGAGAGGAAAAGAGACAGAGCATGAGTGAGGGAGGGGCAGAGAGAGAGAGATAGAATCCAAAGCAGGCTCCAGGCTCTGAGCTGTCAGCACAAAGCACAATGCAGTGCTTGAATTTGTGAACTGTGAGATCATGACCTGAGCAGAAGTTGGATGCTTAACCTACTGAGCCACCCAGGTACCTCTCTTGCTTCTTGATACAGGCCTGTATTGGTAAAAACTTCTCTTAGAACAGCTTTTACTCCATCCCAAAGATTTTGGACCATTGTGTTTTCATCTTCATTTGTCTCTGTGTATTTTTAATATCTTTAATTTTTTTGGTTGACCCATTCATTGTTTAGTAGCATGTTATGTAAGTTCCATGTATTTATGTTTTCAGACTTTTTCTTGCGGTTAATTTCTAGTTTCATAGCATTGTGTTTGGAAAAGATGCATGGTATGACGTCAATCTTTTTTAATATGTTGAGACTTGTTTTGTGGCCTACCTTATGTATTCTGGAGAATGTTCCATGTGCACTGGAAACAAATGTGTATTCTGCTGTTTTAAGATGGAATGTTCTGAATATATCTCTTAGATCCATCTAGTCCAATGTGTCACTCAAAGCCACTGTTTCTCTGTTGATTTTCTCTTTGATGGTCTGTCCATTGATATAATTTGGGTGTTAAAATCCCCTACTATTATTGTATTACTATCAATTATTTCCTTTAGGTTTGTAATTATCTGCTTTATGTATTTGCATGTTTTTAAAATTTTGTGTGTGTTGTTTTTAATAAATATTGCCCAATCTTAAAGTCATATAGTTATTTCTTTTCTATTTCATCTAAAATTTTTAATGTTTTGTTTTTAATATTTTAGTACTTTGTTCATTTGGAATTTACTTTTAGGTATGATGAATGTATATATCCAGTTACTTCAGTGTTATTTATTGAATAATATATCTTTTACCCATTTATCTCTAATGCCCCCTCTTTACATACAGGAAGCCCTGATGCCATATTTCTATTCTATTCTGTCCCCACATCCTGCCACCATCAATAGTGCATGGTCTTAATCACAGTATAATAAGAGTCTTCAGTAGTATCTTGCCTCTTAACCTTGTACTACTTCATTTCATTTTAACATCAGTTTGTCTAAACTCCATAAAATACCCTGTAGAGATTCTTCTAGGGATTATATTGAAGCTATAGAACATATTTGAGAAGACTAACATTTTTATAATATTTAGTCTCCTTAACTGTGATTATGGAATATCTCTCCATTTAGACAGGGCCTCCCTCATCTCGGCCTTTCAATGTTTTTAATTTTCCCCATTAGGATTTTGCATGTCCTTTCTTTATGAGAATTTATTCCTGATGACTTTAAGAATTACTATCAAAAGGGACCATTTTAGCACATTTCCTACTTTAATAGAAAAATGCAATTGACTTTTTATGTATCTCTCCAACCACCTTGCTAAACTCTCCTTAATTCTTATGTTTTAGAGTCTTTTGTACTTTCTCTGGAGACAATAATATCACCTGTGAAAGCAAGCTTTCTTCTTTCTTCCCTTTCTAACTTTTCTTCCTGTTCCTTACTTTCTTTTCTTTTCAGCTGTTGTTAAAAATCCCCTATTCCCTGCCTAAGGAACCCTAATGTGCCATTTTACATTTCATATTATAAAATTTTACTCTCTAACAGTGTCTACCTCTTTTTTAATCCAATGCCAATAATGGAATTTCAACTCTTAACCTTAAAATGCTGATGACAACATTCTCAACAAGATAAAAAGCAAAAAATGTTCTTTCCTGCCCACAAAGCTTGGGAGAACAATGTATTTTTAACACAAAAACTTTCTTATAAATGGTATTTCTAACAAGGATACTTTTTCAAACTCCTAGACTTCAAAGATTTGGGGTGAGACCTGATAAAATGACCCTTAACCTATAAAACATCTGTAATTTTGATTACTCATCTTTGTTAATAATTTAGTGTTCTTGTGATAATGTTGAGTCAATGTCTCCATCTACAGGAAGGTAAAATTATTTGTGAATTTTGTCTGTCAAACCAAAAAAGAAGCATTGGCATTTCCCTGTACCCACACACACACAATAAAATGGTTCTACTGGAATTTTTTATTAAAGAAAGTGTGAGAGACTGGATAAACCAAGCAGAGAGTGGAGATATACAGAGGATGATTGCATGCTGAGCCTAAAAATGAGCTCACGATAAAAAATTTTTAAAGACTTTTAAAAATTATTTTAAAAAGCAAGTAAGATAAATCTGTGTTTGGGCCTTAATGGGAGACTGGTTGCCTCTGAGATCTTTCTCTAACTAGCTCCAAACTTTGTCGTTAATTTTTACTGAATGTCCAGAGCTATTTGAAAGTAAGAAAAATATGGTATTTTATTTTGTCGTTGATTTTTGTCTAAATGCTTTTGTCAGAAGTCACTGGTGGTATGGGTTCAAGTGGAGTATTATCTGTGAGTGTTCTAGCAGTTGAATCTGAGCAGACATTCCCAAACTTGAGTGTATCAGGATTGCCTGGAAGTCTTGTTACAACACAGATTCCTTGGACCCCTATCCAGAGTTTTTGTTTTTTTTTTTTTTTAAATGTTTATTTATTTCTAGGAGACAGAGAGAGAGAGAGACAGCGTGAGCAGGGGAGGGTCAGAGAGAGAGGGAGTCACAGACCGAAACAGGCTCCAGACTCTGAGCTGGCAGTCAGCACAGAGCCCGACGCGGGGCTCAAACCCACGAACCGTGAGATCATGACCTAAGCGAAAGTCGGACGCTTAACCAACTAAGCCACCCAGGCGCCCCCCCATCCAGAGTTTCTAATTCAGGGCTAGGTCTGGGTTCAGACCTGAAATTTTGCATTTTTAAAAAATTTTTAATGTTTTATTTATTTCTGGGAGAGAGAGAGACAGTGTGAGCAGGGGAAGGTCAGAAAGAGAGGGAGACACAGAATCTGAAGCAGGCTCCGCGCTCTGAGCTGGCAGTCAGCACAGAGCCCGACGCGGGGCTCAAACCCACGAACCGTGAGATCATGACCTAAGCGAAAGTCGGACGCTTAACCAACTGAGCCACTCAGGAGCCCCTGAAATTTTGCATTTTAATACATTTCCAGGTGATTCTATAGCTTCTTGTCCAGAGACTACATTTTAAGAACTGCTAGATTAGAATGATTATAATTTCAGTATTCTATCATTTGTTTTTCTAAGTTGATTGAGTTATAATTTCATCTGGTTTGAAATAAGTGATTCAGAAAAATGAGGCTGAGATGGAGACAATCTCCATGGAGAGCACTAAGAATAACCCAGCCTGGGTTTAAATACTCAATGCAGAACATAGAGGTTGCAATAGGTTGCTTTTTGCAGTAACAGAGATCCACAACCCACCCCAAAATCAAGATTTTTTTTAAGAAACATATGGAAGCTCTGTGATTTTTTTTTGTCTTCTAGATGTATGCAATTTGTTTTATTTTATTTTCCTTAGAAGGAGAGTGCTACTGTAACCTTCCCAAGTGCTATTGTACAGCTTTCCCAAGAAATTAATGATATCCTCTTTTATTTGAGTGTAGGATTTATTTTCCTTGTGTGAAAGCCCATGTGAACTGTGTGCTTTTATTTTCTTTTATCTGTATTCATGAGTGAGGCTGACTTATAATCCCTCTTTCTTGTAGTGTCTCTGTCAAGTTTTTAAAAATTTTTTTAATGTTTATTTATTTTTGAGAGAGAGACAGAGACAGAGAGTGAACAGGGAAGGGGCACAAACACACACACACACACAGAGAATCCAAAGCAGGGTCCAGACTCTGAGCTGTCAGCACAGAGCCCAGTGTGGAGTCTGAACCCCCAAACCGCAAGATCATGACCTGAGCTGAAGTCGGACACTTAACTGACTGAGCCACCCAGGTGTCCCTGTCAAGTTTTTAGTATAAGGGTTACACTAGTCTCATAAAATGAGTAGAGGACATATCCTCTACTCATTTTACATTCTGTAAGAATTTTTGTAGGATTAGAATTATTTTTTTCTTTGATTGTTTGGTGCAACTTACTGGTATAGCCATCAGGGCTCACATTTCCTTTGTGGTAAGATATTCAAGAGTCAACTCAATTTTTTTCTGCAGGGAAAGGGATTCAGTGTAACTGAAAAAATGATAAGTAGATCATTGTATAGCACCCGCAACCAGTGGCTATTTTCAGAAAGAGGAAAGGTCCTTTCTATCACCTACCATGTCTAGAAGAAAGGCGTAGGGCTTTTTGGCGTAGGGCTCCTTTCCCTATAGATGAGTCTAAGGGATGGGTGGAGCACAAGGTTCACAGGGAGAAGCTCTTGGGTTACTTTGGGAGCAATAGCACCCGGAGTTCAGTTCTAAGGGATGGATCAGGGGGCACCTGGGTGGCTCCGACTGTTGAGTTTCCGATTCTTGATTTTGGCTTAGGTCATGATGCCAGGATGGTGGGATGGAGCCCCATGTCGGGCTCAGTGCTAAGCGTGGGGTCTGTTTAAGATTCTCTCTCTCTCTCAAATAAAAAACACCAGATAATGATCTAAGAGAAGAATCAGTCTCTTTCAAACTTTTTGTAATGCCATATATATATATATCTCACTACCTGTGATACAGGCTGGCATTTTCTGTTCTATTTTATTCTCTTCCATCTCAAGTCAAATGGTGACTTACCATAGTAATCAGTATTGAACATTGGCCTATTTTATTCTATTCCNATTACTATGTATTATATACTATAAATAAAAAAGTTTTAATATGAATATATACATGTTTATTTTATATGTATTTTATTATATATAATATTTTATTATATGTATGTATATTACTTATTCCATTCAGGGTCGTGAACGAGGTTTGGAAGTGGGCTTAGGAGTGTAACCAGTGCTAGGGATTCCCACGACCTCACATTTCCACATTCATGGTACCTGTGGTTTCAAGTTATTCTACTCGGGGACAGACATCGTCTCTCTTTTCCACCTGCCAACGGGGAAGAAGCCAGCGTTGGTCAAGACTGGCATTTATCAATTCAGCTGAAGTGGACTTAGATTCCAAGTTCCTGTTTCACGCTGCGGCACGTGAAGAGCCCGAGAATGCTCCTAGAAATCCCCCCTCCTGCTCCCCACGGCCCTGTGCAGAGGTGAGCAGGTGAGTGTGGAATTGAGGTGAGAAGCCATCGGAGTCCGACCATGGGAGAGAGAAAGCTAACACTCCGCCTTCCCCCCCAACCTTCTTCCCATTTTGCCCTTCTGCCTCCTCCCCATTCTGCCCTCTCTTCCTCCTCTCGTCCAGCTCCCTCCCTCCCGCTCCCCGGATACCCTCTTTCCTCCCGGCTGGGACGAATTTGCCGCGCAGCAGCTGCTCAAGGGCCGCGAGGGGCGGGAAGTTTAGAAGGGATCCGACCCAGGGTCCTGGGGAGGTGGCAGTCAGGTCGCGGAGCACAACGGCCGCTCCGGGACTCGCCTGACCTTGGGGGCTGGAGGGCGGAGCCTGGGAGCGAGCCTGGAGCGGGGCGAAGCGGAGTACCAGGATCAGGCTGGGAGCAGGAACAGCGCAGACAGGCTGAGAGAACCTCGGGGACAGTGACTGAGAGCCGGACCTTTCAGGCTATCACGGGACTGCTCTAGGGGACCCGGATGCGGCGCATCTCCCAGGAGCCTGTGAATAACCCCGCCCAGGCGCCCCCGCGGCGCCGGCCTCTGATTGGCGCTCAGCGGAGCCAATCATGGCCAGGGCCTGAGGTGGGTGGGGCCGGAGCGCTCCGGCTGAGACGCTGGAGCGCTTTCCCTGGACCGGTCTTTCAGGTGCTGCCTCCGCAGCCAGGGGCGCCTGTTGAGTCCCGCTTCTTTGCAATACCTACCGCCCTCGCTGAAATGCATGCACCCGGGCTTAAGACTTGGTCAGAAGCGGTCACCGCGGCTGGAAATCCGAGGCTCAGTGGGAGGTCCCTTATTGTGCAAAGTCCCTGAGCGCCTTCCTGGAGGAAGAGAGCATCTGTTGTGCCCGACTCACGAGTTCCCAGAGACCTCCAAGGAGCCGACACCAGTGCAAAGACAAAAGGGTCTTTATTACAAGCTCGAGCAGGGGCTCATCTGCCTATCGGTGTCGTGGCGNCCCCTGCTCACGCTGTCTCTCTTTCTCTCTCTCTCCTAGAAATAAATAAAAAATATTTTTTAAAAAAAGTTTTTTTAAATGATAAAATCTCAGATGGATATTGTTAAAGATTTGACAAGAGTTCAGTATGATGCAATTGACAATGAAATTCAGTTATTTTTGTGACATAATAACTTTATATCAAAACATCAAAACTTTAGGATTTGCATATATATTTGGGCAATTATAGCGTTTACTCATGCAATACAACCTAAGGTTTACTGTTGTACATAGTGTCTTTTCCAAGTAGCTTAGCATCTTAAATAAAAGGGCCTGATTGGCCAAAAGACTCTTTTTTACTATTTAAATCCTGGGAAGTTTGTTAAAACTTTAGAAAGTTATAAAGTGTATCCTAAATAGGATTACAGATTATTAAAAATCTTAAAACCTTTTTTTAAATTTAATTAAAGTGGCAACAAACAAAAGATCCTAAAGGCGAATGTGCAACATAATATAGTAGTTATAAAAACCTAGTTCCTTTAACATTGAGAAGTTTTAACTATGCCATTAAAGACCTGATAAAGATGAAACCTGAAGCTTTGCTTTTCTTGGCAGCAAAAGGAGAAAACCATTGTTTACATTGTCTTATCAAGAGCAGATTTACAATCTAAGAAAACTTTGTCTTTTGACCAGAGAAAAAGTAGAGTTTTAACCTTATACCAGTGTATTTTTTAAATTTTATTTATCTTAACCTTAGTTTATTCTGATCACACATAGAATAGTTTTTAAAGATTTCCTTTTATGGAACTTCTACATTTTTTGTCTTTAAACTTTGTCTCAAAACCAATTTTTTTAAACAACCAGTCTTATTTAGGACAAAATTACTTTCTTTTATTCTCAACAAAAAATGTATTTTTATTTTTTATATCTTTTTTATGTATCTCTCAGTTTCCTACATACAAGATTGCTTTCCTTATTTTTCATCAGTTTTAAGTACACTTAGCTGAATTTTAATTTAGGAAACCTTAGTCTCCAATTGAGGACTTAGTAACCAATTGAGACATGTTTACACTAGAATTTTTAAATCATCTTTTTTTAAAAAGATCTAAATATCTTACTTTTTTCTGCAGTAAGAAGCTGAAAACTCCAACCTGTGTTTAGTAACCATGCATTCTATTTGGATAGAGGGCATGCAATTTAGGCCAGACATGTTTTCCAAAGGAGTTAATCTCATCTGGTAGGGGGAGTTGTGCCCTCTATAGAGTGCGAGGGGAGGAGAGACACCCAGTCTCTGCCAGTCTCCAAGGTCAATTTAATTAAGGTCTCTTTTAGGGTTTTATTCCTTTTTTCTATCTGCTCTGAACTCTGGGGTCTGTATGCACAATGTAATTTCCAATTAATCTCCAAGGTCGTGGCTAGGCTCTGACTTACCTCGGACATAAAAGCTGGTCCATTATCTGACCCTATCATCTGAGAAAATTCATACCTTGGTAGGATGTCTTCTAGCAGCTTCTTTGCCACCACCTGTGCAATTTCGTGTTTGGTGGGATATGCCTCAGTCCATCCTGAAAAAGTGTCTACAAAGACTAGTAAGTACCTGTAGCCCTACCTGCCAGGTTTTACCTCAGTAAAGTCAGTTTCCCAATAGGCTCCTGGGTTTCTTCTTCTTAGACGTGTTCCAAGATTATGGGGGTTCTGGGTAGCATTGGGCAGTTGACAGGCTCTGCATTTGCTGACGATTTGTTCAATTTTGGAGTTGACATCCTTAATTTTAATGTGTGACTGTCTAACCAGGTCTTGTAGTCTTCTCTGCCCCATGTGGGATGCTCGGTGTATTTTTGACAGAACCCTTATTTCTATTTTTATTTGGGTAGGATGATTTTGTTATCCGAGGACCTCCATTAGCCCTTAAGGCATTGGGTCATAGGCAGTCCTTTAATCCATTATAGGTCCTTGAGTGAATAACGAGGAGTCTCTGGTAGTTTGGGGTCCCTCAGTTCTATGAGTTTGACTGTTAGGGCTGGGGTGCCATTGAGGGCCGCTTCTTTAGCAACCCGGTCGGCCATATTGTTGCCTCTGGCCATCTCAGTTATGTCCTTTTGATGGCCTGAACAATGGATGATAGCTAGTTGTTTTTGTTTTGTTTTTGTTTTTGTTTTTTTTTGAACCATAAAGCCTTGAGGAGAGCTAGGATCTCCTTTTTATTTTTAATAGTCTTTCCCTCTGCCATGAGGAGCCCCCTTTCTCTATAAATTGTCCCATGGATTTGAGCGGTGGTGAAGTCGTATCGACCGTTTGTGTAGACATTTAGTTTTCTCTTCTGCCCCAGAGTTAAAGCTTTAGTAAGCGCAATTATCTCGGCCTTCTGTGCTGAGGTCCCGGCTGACAAGGGTTCCGCCCAAATGACTTTTTCGGTGGATACCACCATAGCCCCGGCATACGTCAGTCCTTATTGTATGAAACTACTGCCATCTGTGTACCAGGTGACTTCCGCATCTGGCAACAGGACGTCTTGCAGGTCCGGACGGGTGGCATGAATATGGGCCAGGATCTCGGAACGGTCATGGAGGGGAGCCTCCAAGTCCAGGTCAGGGAGTAATGTAGTCAGGTTCAGGGTGGTTGGGGCCTGGAAAATAATTCTGGTATGGTTGAGTAGCAGAGTCTGATAATGGGTCATGCGGGCATTTCTGAGCCATCGATCTGGTGGTTGCTTTAGAACTCTCTCTATTGCATGAAGGGTAGTGACAGCCAGCTCTTGCCCTATAGACAATTTATTTGCAATTTTCACCAGCAGGGCCACGGCCGCAATCATGCGGAGATATAGTGGCCAACCGGATGCCACCGGGTCCAGTTTCTTGGAGAGGTAGGCCACAGGCCGGCGCCAGGGGCCCAACATTCTTGTTCCCTCAGGAGAGAGATGGATTTGTGCCCCCAGTTTTGTCTATAAATTATGGCCCAGACGGGGGTAGGAGTATTCTGGGGTGACCATAAATGAGTGGGATACCTGACCCACACCCAGATCCACAGTTCTTCAGGTAGTCCATGGATATTGCTTGATTCCGGTCGCTCCTTGGACCCATGACCTTTTGGGTGACAGTGGGCCCCCGGGCTGTAGGAGCACAGAATGTTGGGCCCCCATATCGACTAAGAAGTCTGGAGATTTCCCTTCCATTTGTAAGGTTACACTGGGATTGGGGAGGGGCACCGAACCCCGTCTCCACTAGTCGCTATTATGTCCCATTACTAGAATGGGAGTTTTAGACTTATTTTGGGGGCATTTTTTTTTTGGCCCAATGTTCTTTTTCTTTGCAGTAGACACATTGATTTTTGCCTAAGTGGGGGCGCCCTTCGAGCTGCTGGGAGTTCTCTTTATTATTATTATTTTTTTTTTAAGCCAACTGCCTGAGGCGTCTTTTTCAGTACTCCAGTTCCGCAGTTGCCGAGAGTAGGATCTTGGCTAGACCCTTGTTTTGTCTTTTTTCAGCCCTTACCTTCTTGTCCTTTGCACTTTTCCTGTTGCTGTAGACCCTCTCTGCCACGACCACTAGATCTTGGAGGCTTTTTTCCGTAGACGTTCTAGTTTCTGAAGTTTTCTCCGAATGTTGGGGGTGGACTGATTGATAAAAGCCATGGCCACCGCAGCTAAGTTTGCCTGAGCCTCAGGATCTATAGGGGTGCACTGGCGGAATGCCTTTATTATTTTCTCGAGGAGTGCTGCAGGGCTTTCCTCTGGTCCCTGACTGACATTATATATTTTGGCTATATTAGTAGGCTTGCGAGCCACAGCCTTGAGACCTGCCAATAGAGTCTGGCAGTAAACTAAGAGACTCTCCTTATCTTCAGCCGAGCTGTAGTCCCAATTTGGCCGTGCCAGGGGAAACCCAGCGTCAATATGCGCCTGGTCCATTGTGGGGACACCAGTGGGGCCAGGAACTAATTTCTTGGCCTCACTCTGGATGCGTTCTCATTCCTCAGTAGTGAGCAGGACCTGCAACAACTGCTGGCAATCATCCCAGGTGGCTGATGGGTGAACAGAACAGTTTCTAATAGGTTAATAAGGGCGCGGAGATTCTCCGAGAACAGAGCGTTTTGAGAACTCTAATTGTACAGATTATGTGGCGAAGGGCCAGTAATGGTGGGGCTGGTTGCCCTGATCATCAGGAGGGGCCGCGGCCCTCAGAGGCAGAACAGTAGAGTCCGATCCCTCAGTGGTTGTGCCGCGCCGGCTCCTTGTCCAGGGGTATGTCTGCTCAAGATACTGAAAAGTATTGGATACCATCCTGCTGGATAAAGCCAAGGCATAGCAAAGAGACAACGCTTTAACGAGATGGTGAAGGAGTTCCATCAGTTGGATCGCCAGAGCCAGAGCTTTACAACCGGGACACAGATGGCAATACCACCCACCTGGGGACAGCTGAAAAGGATGACACAAGAAGCTGAACGGATTAGTCAACATTCAGGCCAGAAACTTACCCCTTTTACTTTATTTTTGGCAATGTTGGCCGTGATATCTTGCCAGTCTTCTGCTGCTGGAGACAGAAACTCTGAGCAATGAAAAAGCAACAAAGTGTTTATGTGCTTTTTTATCTTAAAGAAATAAAAAAAAAGGGGGAAATGAATGCCCTGTCTCAGGCTGACAATGAAGAGCCTGTTTACAGTGCATGTAGCATCATCACATAAGCACCAATTACAATTGTCCAGCACCCCTGGTAACAGCTTTGACCATTCAGTATCTGTGAGGTGTTTGTTACTTTTGGTGGGACCCAATCATGACTTTTGAGAATCCTTTGAAAATGACCAATTATGAGGTGAGTTCAAAGGGCCCACATGGGGTTCAGGCAAGCGGTGAGAAATTGGCTAGTTTGTATCTGCAGTTCCCAGCCTTGACTCAGACCATAGGAGTGTTTTTTGATTAGCTGATCTGAGGGCGGTCCGAGGATGGCTTTAGCCTTGAACAGTCTGAGGCTTTTCCTGGACCTGGGACCGGGGCTACGTGCAGCCCGAGGTTGCTCTTAATGGAGGACTTAATTTTTGGCTCTTCACATCCAGTGGCTTTGCAAATACCTGAAAAACGTGCAGGCGACACTAATGCAGGGTGAGATTTGGAAAGGTAATCGTGTGCCCCAGGGATCACCCAGCTGGGGTAGTGCGGAAAGGGGTACGGACCTTTAGATTTCTCTCTCGTCCTCTCAGTGGAGCCTGAGAGTGAGGTGGGGGAGACTGGGTCTGGTTCCTGACCGGAGAGGGGGAGGGTGGTCTGCCTAGCTCTTTAGACCCTCCGCTTTAGGTGTACCTGGAGTGCGCTCCTTCTCCTGCGATAGATTACAGGAATCCCGGCCTCTCGCGAGGCTCCCTGGAGAATACTTGGAGTCGTACGTTTATCCCTTCAGTTCTCACCACGTTTGTTTGGATATAGAACTCGTTCCCCTTGACCTGAAGTGGCCTCCGTTTGTGCCACAGCCGTCTTCTGTCTCAGACAACCCTCTGGGCCTCACGCCGTATCCCTCAGACTGAGATGAAGTATGGAGGGGTTCGTGGGGGAAGGAAATCTCTTCTCAGACCAGGGAAATCAGGGGCTATGCAGGGTGCCTTTAGCATGACCAGGGGATCCAACCTAGAGAGAATTATAAACCCTCTCCTCTTCCTTTCTCAAAGCCCTCTTCATAACTCCTTCTAATCATCGTAGACATAAATGCTGGCCTTCTCTTTCTTGGTACTCTGGTTGTTAGAGTGGAACTCGAATAATATAGATGAAAAACTTAAGTAAAAGGGAGTTAGGATACCAGATCTCTTCAGCTTGACTTATGGGTTTCCCACACTAATAGGTGAGGTTCCCACTATCCCACCACTCATAGGCCAGGGTGACTCACTGATGTCTACAGAGGATGGAAGGCTGTGTGCCCTTCAGCAAGGCAAGTCAGCCTGGCAGGCAGAGGGGGTGGCCAAGAAGCCACACTTCCTGGCCAGCACATGCTAGTGAGTTCCTGCTGCTGCTTGGATGGGAGGAGGTGAGCCAAGAGGCTAGTGAAAATTCATCCCGATGGTCAGTCTGAGAAGCAGCCAAGATGGAGAACTGCAAAATCAGCAGAACTTGTCTTCTGGGAGTCCCAGTGCCCAATGACGGGCCCCACCAGGGATGGCCAGCCCCTGTCGGCTGAGCACCGCATGCCTGATCTGTATTACCATCTCCCCCACGTCTTCACACAGGCTGGGGAAACTGGACCAAGAGCTTGGAGAATGACCAGAAGGGCACCCAGCCACCTGACTTGGTAAAAAAGCAAACAAACAAAACTCTAAGTGAGCATCTATAAGTGTGTAAATGGTGCTGCACGGTGTGTGATTGGGTAATCAAAAGGAATAGCCACCCCAGGCATATATGAGGAGCAATTTTGGAGTCAGAGAAACTTGGTGGGCCCCAGATGCAGGGTTCACTGGAGGAAAGCTCCTGCTTTGGGATAGATTTCTAGGAGAGCAGTTATCTGAAGCCAGGCTCTTCTCCCTCTTTTCCTGCATTGCTACCTGATTCTACCTTTGATCTGGCATTTAATGTTTATGCAACTTCAAGAATAAGACTAATAGTTTGCTCTGTAATCTCATAATTCCCACTTCCCTGCTGGCCTCACACAGGTCATTTTTTCTTCACAGGTCGTGAAAGAGGGTAAACGCCTCATCTTCAAGTAAATAAGGGGGAGGGATGAAAACTGTGAGGAAAGGAGAAAAGCGGGTCTTTGCTGTGGGGAAGTGTTTTGAAAAATTAAAGAACCTACTGAACAGAAGGGAGCTTTCGGGTTTGGTAATTTGGGGTTTGGGGCAACTCTTCCAGAATACCAAGGGCTTCAAGTCTAGTGGGTCTTTTCATTAGTGTTTTCTTCCTCAGTTTGAGAGGACTTTTTGGCATAGAACTGAATAAAAAAGTCCACTCATTCATGCCTCTGCTGACACCCAGTCTCTCGCCTCCATTTGTCTATTTCCTAAAAAGGAAATACCTAATGGGTAACACAAGGAGGGGGAAGAATAGCTCAGTGGTCTTCCCTTGCATCTCTCTGAAGAGAGTTGTAAAATATATGCCTCCTCCGACAGGCTTAGGTGGACCTGAAATTCTCAGCATGGATCCAAATAGTTGCAAAGAATATAATTTCCAACATACCATATATATTAACACACTTAAATAAAACTGTTAATCACCTTGTCATGTGTCCAGTGGAATCTAAGCAGCATAATGTTTTGACACCCAACATTAATTTTTTAAATGCACAACCCCTTCCTTAACAGTTGGAAATGTTGGGGCACCTGGGTGGCTTAGTCAGTTGAGTGTCTAGCTTTGGCTTAGGTCATGATCTCACGGTTCGTGGGTTTGAGACTCCCCCCCCTCCCCGCATCAGGCTCTGTGCTGACAGCTCAGAGCCTGGAGCCTGCTTCAGATTCCGTGTCTCCCTCTCTCTCTGCCCCTCCTCTGCTTGTGCTCTGTCTCTCTCAAAAATAAATAAACATTAAAATAATTAAACAGTTGGAAATGTTACATTGGTCTTTTTTTTCTTTTGAATTCATATTTTCATTTTCTTCCCCCTATAGAAGTTTTTCTTTTTTTGCTTCTGAACCCTGACAGTATCCTAATGTAATATATTTTTGCTCTTGGAAGTCTTTTTTATGCTTCTTTGCAACAAAATATGTTCTTAAAATAAATTTTGGGGACACCTGGGTGGTTCAGTCAGTTAAGCATGTGACTTCAGCTCAGGTCATGATCTCACGGTTCATGGGTTGGGCTCTGTGCTGACAGCTAGCTCAGAGCCTGGAGCCTGTTTTCAGATTCTGTATCTCCCTCTCTCTCTGACCCTCCCCTGCTCATGCTGTCTCTCTCTCTCTGTCTCTCTCAATCTCTCTCTCTCAGAAATAAATAAAACATTAAAAAAATTTTAAATAACTAAAAAATAAATTTTTAATTTCCTGATCTCAGTGTTTGAAATTTCATATGAATTAAGATAATACTACAATCATTAAAGGTTGATCAAAATAATATAAATAATACAAATTTTGGTAAATAAAAGTATTAAATGTATACATTTCGTAAGTAAAATTTAACTGGAAATGCTTCTCTTACAAAGATGGATGGGGCTTTATTTTCCCAATTTCATGTTGATGAAAGTTATTTTTTGTTATTATGAGCCAGGTTCCATATGATTTCTATTCCTTTAAAAAAATTTTTAACATTAAAGAACTAAAAATCTTGTTCATATAAAAGTATGGGAACAGAATAAGAATGGAAAGAATTTTATTATAGCAACTTCACCCAATTTTTAAAGTTTCTTCTTAATTACATGCCAAAACTCACATAGTGAGCTTTTTTTTTAATGTTTACTTATTTTTGAGAGAGAGAGTGGGGGAGGGGCAGAGAGAGGGAGACAGAATCCAAAGCAGGCTCCAGGCTCTGAGCTGTCAGCACAGAGCCTGACGTGGGGCTCGAACTCACAAACCATGAGATCATGACCTGAGCTGAAGTCAGATGCTCAACTGACTGAGACACCCAGGCACCCCAGTGAGACATTATTAAATACCATTTTAAATAATCTCAACTCAAGTGTAGTGTTAGTACTTCAGTTTTGTTGAAGCAAAGAATTAGAAAGTACTTGATTTGCAAAACTATTTTGACACACTAGTTTCTTTGACTTTCTCAGTTCTTAGAAGTATACCAAAAAAAGGCTTTACAAATTCTTATGAAATAACTAATATTTATATGTTAGAGGCATCTTGTTTATGAAACTCAAATTGGATGAAAGTGGAGTTAGAAAGAAACCCACAGACTTGGAAATTAAAAATCAGTAATTTCTGAATAAGACCTTTTCTCCATTTTGTATATCATCTGGAAATGCATTTAAAAATTATGACAAAGAGGGGCGCCTGGGTGTCTCAACTGGTTAAGTGTCCAATTCTTGGTTTCAGCTCACAGTTTGTGAGTTCAAGCACTGCATTGGTCTCCATGCTAACAGTGCAGAGCCTGCTTGGGATTCTCTCTCTTCCTCCCTTCCTCTCTCTCTCTCTCTCCCCCACTCGCTCGCTGTCTCCAAAATAAATAAACTTTAAAATATTAAGTAAACTTATATTAAAATTAAGTTCTCTTGAATTTACTGCATAATCCTATAAGTATTAGTTTAAATTTTCAGTGCAGAGATTTTAAAAATATTTTAAATGATTTATTTATTTCTGAGACAGAGAGAGAAAGAGAGAGAGACAGGTGAGCAGGGGAGGGTCAGAGAGAGAGGGAGACACAGAATCTGGAAGAGGCTCCAGGCTCTGAGCTAACTGTCAGCACAGAGCCCCATGTGGGGCTCAAACCCACAAACTGTGAGATTATGACCTGAGCCAAAGTCGGACGCTTAACTGACTGAGCCACCCAGGCGCCCCTGCAGAGAGATTTTTTTAATGTCTTTTTATAATCACTAATTATTGGTCTATGGTCAAGTTGCATATCTGATTTGTATTTTATAACTCACTAAAGACACTGAAGATATTAAAACAGAATTATATTTCCCATTTTTCATACAAAACCTTTTTAGGAACAGAAAGTATTTATATTAAAAAAAACAAGACCACTGTTTAAGCATCCATTGTAACTAAGTTATTTTTATGTGACTTGTACTTTTTCGTCTTACCTTATCGAAGTATAATATTTACTTTTGGGGGCACCTGGGTGGCTCAGTTGGTTAAGCATCCGACTTCAGCTCAGGTCATGATCTCACGGTTCGTGGGTTTGAGCCCCACATATGACAGCTGAGAGCCTGGAGCCTGCTTCGGATTCTGTGTCTCCCTCTCTCTCTGCCCCTCCCCAACTTGCGCCCTGTCTTTCTCTGTCTCTCAAAAATGAATAAATATTTTTTAAAAATGTTAATATTTACTTTTGAAATAAAGTTTCATAATGAGTATATACTTTTTTTTAATATATACTTGTTTAAAGTTTATTTATTTTGGGGGGTGAGGGGGCAGAGAGAGGAGAGAGAGAATCCCAATCTGTGCTGTCAGCACAGAGCCCGATGCGGGCCTTGAACCCACAAACCGTGAGATCATGATATGAGCTGAGCTAACCAACTGAGCCACCAAGGCACCTCTACTTTTTTAATTTGGAAGACGACTTTGACAACTAAAAAAATCATTAAAAGATTTCTGAAGGCTAATTTATTTAACTTACTTAACCCAATTGTGTAATTTACAGATTGGAATTTTTTTTGGCAGTCTTTTAAAAACAGGGTGATAGCAGAATTTAGGTTCATAGATCCTGTACCTTGACCTTATCCCAGCCAGGAATTTTTCTTAAATGTTATGAATATTTAAAGCATTAGGAGCCCTGGATAATTTCTTTCTTTTTTCCCTATGTATTTGAGACTCTGGTCTTGGATTCATGTGTGTTAATAATAATCTCTTTTAAAAAAATGNCTTCAACTTAAAGTCCAGTTTGTCTGATATAAGTATAGCTACTCCAGCTTTCTTTTGACTTCCCGTAGCATGATATATATTTCTCCATCCCCCTACTTTTAATCTGAAGGTATCTTCCAATATAAAATGCGTTTCTTGTAGACAGCAAATAGATGGATTTTGATCCATTGTGGGGTTCATGCTTGTGGTGGTGTCTCTGGTATCTTGCGTTCCTTGTAACACTTCCCTCTGAGAGTCCACCTCAGGATTTCTTGTAGGGCTGGTTTAGTGGTGACAAATTTTTTCAATTTTCGTTTATTTGGAAAGATTTTTTCTCTCCTTCTATTTTGAATGACGGGCTTGCTGGATAGAGGATTCTTGGCTGCATATTTTTTCTGTTCATCACATTGAAGATCTCCTGCCATTCCTTTCTGGCCTGCCAAGTTTCATTAGAGAGGTCTGTCACCACTCTGATACGTTTGCCTTTGTATGTTAGGGCCCTTTTCTCCCTAGCTGCTTTCAAAATTCTCTCTTTGTCCTTATATTTTGCCCGTTTCACTATGATATGTCGTGCAGAAGATCGATTCAAGTTATGTCTGAGGGGAGTTCTCTGTGCCTCTTGAATTTCAACATCTATTTCCCTCTCCAGGTTGGGGAAATTCTCTGCTATAATTTGTTCCAGGACTCCTTCAGCACCTTTCCCTCTCTCTTCCTCTTCTGGAATTCCTATGATACGTATATTGTTCCATTTGATTGTATCGCTGAGCTTTTGAACTCTCCTTTCATGTTCCTGGATCAGTTTACCTCTCTTTTTCTCAGTTTCTTCTTTTTCTGTAATAGTGTCTTCTAAATCACTTATTCTCCTTTCTGCCTCTTTAATCCGTGCATTGGATGCCTCCAGTTTATTATATATCTCATTTATTGCATTTTTTAAATTCACCATAACTAATTTTAAGCTCCATAGTGTTTGTAGCCATAGTTTCTCTGATGTCCTCCATGCTTTTTTCAAGCCCAGCGATTAATTTTATGATTATTGTTCTAAATTCTTGTTCAGTCATGTTGCTTATATCTGTTTTGACCAGTTCTCTACCTGTCATTTCTTCCTGGAGTTTCTTTGGAGGAGAGTTCTTCCGTTTCATCATTTTTCTATCTCTTGCTACTTTTAAAAGCTTGTTGTACACTCTGCCCCTGCGATTTCTGCTATGTTAGAGAGGGCTCTTTTGACTGTTCAGGGCCTGTCTGTTCAGGAAGTGGATGGTGTCTCTTGGTTTATCTTGTTGAGTGTTTGGTTACTTTGTTTCCCTACTGGTAGTGGTATTTGGGACAGTCCACCATGTATAGTTTGGCTTGTTTCTTGAGGCAGCCCTGGAAAAAGAAAACAGACAACCACAGAGGGAACACAGGTACACAAATGCACAGACAAAACCAATAAATGCGCAAACCCAGGGTCAGGTAAAAACAGCTACAACAACAAAACAGCTATCTGGAGGGGATGGGCGTGGTTTGGTGTAGGCTGGTCTTGTCTCCACTGAGTTGGCTGGCCGCTCCCTGAGGCCCTCTTTTTTAAATTTTTTTAATGCTCATTTATAAGAGAGAGAGAGACAAAGTGAGAGCAGGGGGAGGGGCAGAGAGAGAGACACACAGAATCCGAAGCAGGTTCCAGGCTCTGAGCTGTCATGTCTGCACAGAGTCAACACAGAGCTTGAACTCACAAACCACGAATGAGATCATGACCTGAGCTGAAGTTAGATGCTTAACCCACTGAGCCACCCAGGTGCCCCAGTAAGAATCTCTTATAATCAATAAAAACAGGAGCTCCATTGACCGTGATAGACAATGGCTTTTATTTTCTAATATCCTCCAGATGAGGACCTCATCCTAATTTAAGGGCTCCTTCCAAAAGAGGCTCCTTTCCTTGATAACCCAAAGTGTAGCCACACCAATTCTCAAGAAACCAGCAGCAGACTCCAGGCCTTTAAATTCCCTACTCTAAAGACTTACAAATTCAACTGTGTTTTCTCCAATTGAAACTGTATACCTGGTCAACTTTCCAGGGCCCTGCTTTTAAATCAAGAAATGTGCAGCCTACTCTTCTCCCAGTTTTGGTTTTTTTCCTGGGTTTACTCAGATTGTCTAGCTGATTCACTGTTGCAGTAAAAAATAAGGCTGAGCATGCTGTGTTGGAAGGCATTGAAACAAGAGGAAACCAGTCATGAAAACCCTATCAACTGATAGATTTCTTCCTGATAACTCCTCATAACTGCTAGCATTTTTTCCCCCAATCTAGGGCAAATTTCCAGGAGCTATAATAATAGCTACATTATAATAATGTTATATTATCTGGGTTATAAAAAATAATCCACACTGAACCTTCATGTATTGCAGACCCAGTGGAAACAGTAAACCAACCCTGAAGCAAAGTGTTCTTTTTTTCCCCAGCAGCCTTAAATGTTGTCTCGATTTTTATGTCTCATTCTTTTTAAAAAAATTTTTTTTAATGTTTATTTTTGAAGGAGAGAGAAACAGAGTATGAGCGGGGGAGGGGCAGAGAGCAGGCTCCAGGCTCTGAGCTGTCTGTCAGCACAAAGCCCTACGTGGGCGGGCTCCAACTCACTATCTGTGAGATCATGACCTGAGAAGAAGTTGGATGCTTAACCAACTGAGCCACCCAGGCGCCCCATTTATGTCTCATTCTTTACCAGAGCTTAGACATTAATTCTAATTAATCCTATGGTGGTTTTCTTATTCTTATTTGGTTGTATTAAAAACCAGATCTAATTTGGGGCGCCTGGGTGGCTTAGTCGGTTAAGCGTCCGACTTTCGCTTAGGTCATGATCTCGCGGTTCGTGGGTTCGAGCCCCGCGTCGGGCTCTGTGCTGACTGCCAGCTCAGAGCCTGGAGCCTGTTTCAGTCTGTGACTCCCTCTCTCTCCGACCCTCCCCTGCTCATGCTGTCTCTCTCGCTCTCCTAGAAATAAATTAAAAAAAAAAAAACAGATCTAATTTTAAGAAAAGAAAAAAAACTAAAAAGAAATCTGCAGCTTCTCTACCCAAACAGCTGGAGTTTGAGGTTCTAGATCCTGTTGGATATCTCACTTTCCACTACACAATTAACCCACATTTTTACCCAGGAAGGGGAAAAATCTTATATCAAATAGTGGAAGAAATAACTAGGTCCTTGAGAAAGTTGAAAGTTATCCAACAACCCCTTTCCAAGGGGGGAAATGATGCATATTTTAGAAGAGAAAATGCAATCATATGGCTTCCCTAAACTTCTCAAGCACCAAGCATCACCCACCTATGTATCCTTCAGAAAGTAGCAGGTGGGCTGTAAATCAAGAAAAGCAGCAATTCCAGGCTGCAGTTTCTGCGTATTAGTGATTCCCATACTGCTTCCCAGTTCTCTGTCAGTATGGGGAAATGGACTTTGCCAGACTTAGGTTCTCATGAAGGAAGACACCTCACTAGAGTCTAAAATGAATCTAATTTAGATGGCAAAATTTAGGAGTGGGCAACAATTTTGGCTCAAAATTTTCCAGCAACCAAGTCAAAATGGTGTTAATAGTGGCTATCATTTAAACAAACCCAAAGAATAACTGATAGAGACCAGAAATCTATTTCTCAAGTTCCTATTTTAAAAAAATGATCCTCTCAACAATACTGTTTTCGGAAGCCCAATGGGGGTTTCGCAAGCCTGTTTCTTATGGGATTGTTCAATATAGGTAAATATCAGCAAACCAAAAGATAACTCTGTAACAAGAATTTTACAGGAAATCAACAAATTACAGCAGGATAAGTATAGCAATGGGAAAAAATACAACGTAACCCGAAAAATAAAATGATTAACTCTTACTGGTATGCGGCAGGTCAAGGAAAGTTTCCTGGAGAAAGAGACATTTGGATGGAATTTTGATAGATGTAACTTGGAATTTTCCAAGTGAGTAGTAGAAGGGAGATATTCCAGGCAAAAGAAACCACAAGAAAGTAAAGACAGGGAGTCATGAATCAGCATGTTTTCATAAAGATCTGTATCTATAATCAGATTAACTGACTGGAGAAAAAGGCGAAACAGGCAGAC
Organism: Crocuta crocuta; assembly: GCF_008692635.1. NCBI lineage: Eukaryota > Metazoa > Chordata > Mammalia > Carnivora > Hyaenidae > Crocuta > Crocuta crocuta. The sequence goes on along the minus strand of NW_027528611.1, from coordinate 5,320,807 downwards.
ACAGGAAAGGTGGGCAAGATCATGGAATGCCTTCTATACTGTGTGAGAGATTTGATATTTATTATAAAACAAACAAAATTACCTAAGTTCTAAATGAAGGTATTAAATATAGTAATGAAGATGAGAGAATATACTTAATATAAATAATAATAATATACTGGGAGGTAGAATTTACACTAAGTATTGAGTAATAAAATGAAGGGGTTGAGGGAGAGGTAAGAATGTAAGTGAGTCAGGAGCACGTGGGTGGCTCAGTCAGTTAAACATCCAACTCTTGATTTTGGTTGACGGTTCATGAGATCAAGCCCTGTGGCTAGCTCTGTGTTGAGAGTGTGGATCCCACTTGGGATACAATTGGGATTCTCTCTCTCTTTCTCTCTGCCCCTCCCCCCTCAAAATAAGTGAAAAACATTTAAAAAATCTTTTTAAAAAAGAGATTTTTGAATATCCACCATGAATCTGATGCTATTTTAAGTGCCAGAGATATAAGAGTGAACAAGACAGATGCAGTCTCTTTCCTACAAAGCTTATGGTTGAATGCATATTATTTAAATGATTCAAGACTTTCAGGAACACAGCTAACTCATTAATCAATAAAGAAAAAAAATTTTAATATTGAGTCACTGACAAAGAGAAATGAAATGAATGTATAAAGATCTAAATTTTAAACCTTATTTTTTTAAGTAAAGGAAATGAAAGAAGCATAGTAAAATCCTTAAGTAAAATCAGTGGCAAATTATAACCCATAGATGTCAGCAAAGACCCACCTCTGGGCAGGAAAATATTTTACTAGAAGAGGTAGTGTTTTAATTTCTGCCTTGTGTCTTTCCCCTCTGTATATTCATTTTTGTTTTATGTTCTCTATGTTTTAATAGCTTATAGTATGTACCCAAACAAATATTTCCTGCTATTTCATCTATTTATTGAATATATTTTGTTTCGGGAATTTTATTCAATTCATTGACCAGTTCTGGTAATCTAGTTTTGCTCTTCTCTCTACTCTAAAGGACTTTTTGTCTATAATATAAAACCTAGTGCTTGATGGTATACAGATACCAATTGCTTTCTAAAACACTGGTTTCCAAAATGGTGTGTGTACACTGCAGTGAGTGTACACAAGGTCCTTAGGATTATGGGAAGGAAATATTTTTTTATTATTGTTTATTGTCAAGTTGGTTTCCATATAACACAGCGCTCATCCCAACAAGTGCCCTCCTCCATGCCCATCACCCATTTTCCCCTCTCCCCCACCCCCATCAACTCTCAGTCTGTTCTCAGCATTCAAGAGTCTCTCATGGTTTGCTTCCCTCCCTCTCCTTAACTATTTTTTCCCCTTCCCCTCCCCTATAGTCCTCTGTTAAGTTTCTATGGGAAGGAAATATTGGGATTTCTCTTTATACACATTTGGCAACTTTTAAACTTCCTATTTGTCTATGTTGTGGTACATATAATCAAGTCATATTACTAGTACATGTAGATAATTTATGATAATTTATAAATAAACATACGACATAGGTTCTCAAATATTTTTTACTGAGAGAGCTGTCTTAATACATTTGGGCTGCTATAACAAAATACCAGAGACTGGGTAGCCTCGAAACAACAAATTTATTTCCTATAGTTCTGGAGACTGAGACGTTCAAGATCAGGGTACCAACATGGTTTCATTCTGGTGAATTCCTGAATTCATGGCCACCACCTTCTCACTGTGCCCTGAAATGGAGGAAGCGTCAAGAGAGGTCTGAGAAGGTCTCTTTTATAAGAACACTAATCCCATTCAGGAGGGCGGCATCCTCATGACCTAAGCACCTCCCAAAGACCCTACCTCTTAATACAATCATATTAGGCAAAAAGGATTTCAACATGCATTTGGGAAGACACAAATATTTAGACTATGGTAAGTGCTTAGTGCTTTTTTTAAAAAAAATTTCAGCACCATAGTTCAAATGTGTATTTTGTCTTGGCCACATAATTTTAGTGTATGTTCTTCCAGGGAGTGATGGTGTCTTACTTTTCTTACCTTTTCCAAGGGATCTTGTATGTATAAATGCTAATATTTATTGACCACCACTGACGTACAATTCTGTTCTTCGAACCATCAGTCTGGAAGCCACCCTTTGAACATGCTTTGGAAGCATTTCCTTTCTAAGGATAGCTTAGAAAATGTTAATTAAAAATTAAAACTAAAAGTGAAACAAAGAGGTTTTTCTTTGCACCAGCAGGAATAAGACTTAATGAAAAACTTCAGTAGTAAATGTAGAAGTAATATTGTAAGTAGGGCAATGGGAAGGATTAGATAAAGCCATACCAGCAGCCTCAAACCAAAGAATGTCCAGTTGCCCCAGTTAATTCATATTTGGTGTGATTTTTCATTGATAAGAATAACTCATAATTAACCTAACCAGCTTACCCATGCTTTCTTAAACCTCAGTGTACATAGGAATTTCTAGGACATAAGCTAGAAGCAAATTCTGTTTCACCCCCGGGATTCTGAATCAGCAAGTCAGGGGGTCCGGAAATGTGCATTTTCATCAAGTACCCTGGAAGACTCTAAGCTGGTTATCTGAAACACAACTCTGAGGTAAATGTCCTAGACAAAATTATTCTACCTTGTCACCAGCCATGAGAATTTGATCAAAAAACAGATCTAAGAACCCATTTACCAGTCTGTTACCCTCACCAACTTTTACTGCCAACTGTGATTAGAAGTGTGAAACAGTCTATGTTCTTCCCTCAGAGATGATCACATTGCTAGAGGTGAGAGGGTTCAGATCCCTTAGAACTAGGTAGGGACTGTGGTCCTGGTACCCCAACACTAATTGCTGCTCCTTCATGTGCCAGCTGGGCATAATATTTACTTGATAAACCATTGCTTAGTATTGAGCCTCATCTCCTCCTGGCCCAATCCATGTGGCCTTGGCTGATCTTTTATCCATTCGGTAGAACCATCTCTGGCTCTCCTGTCTTCCCAACAGATGAGAAATCCTGGAGCAGAGTGAGATGTTCCTAGCTGAAAATAATGGAGACTAAGCTGTGTGTGTAGGGAGTGGGGAGGGCTGTATCCAGGGATGGGAGCAGCCATGGGAAGACACACTTCAGGGAGACCTTTTCAAATTAGACTCTTATCTCCTTCACATATGCCTTGAGACATCACTGCCTCCCCTTCATACATAAACAGAAATCGGAGCAGCATTTGTTCCTTGCTAAGTCAAGTAACTGAAGAAACTAGATGTTCGCCTGGGGTCTTCACTTTTCCATTACCTGTCACCACTGCCCCAGCTGTCAGAGAGCCTGCCTGCTCCCAGTTGTGCTATTCCTTTTTTTTTTTTATTATTTCTAGGAGAGAGAGAGAGAGAGACAGCGTGAGCAGGGGAGGGTCAGAGAGAGAGGGAGACACAGAATCTGAAACAGGCTCCAGGCTCTGAGCTGTCAGCACAGAGCCTGATGCGGGGCTCGAACCCACGAACCGTGAGATCATGACCTAAGCGAAAGTCGGACGATTAGCCAACTAAGCCACCCAGGCACCCCCCAGTTGTGCTATTCCTTAGACTTGACTGACAGAGTAGTTGCAACTAGAAAGTTCCAAAGTGCTTCTGAGTTCTCTCCCAGGGCTGGACCTGGAAGGACACAGACATTCACCCCTTTCCCGTTACATATCACCCCCACAAACTAGCTGTTACTGCTGTGGAGACATGAGCTCACAAACCCACATAATTAGACAACTATGGACTAAAATTGCTGCAAAACAGGGATAACAAATCAAACACCATATAGAATCTACTGCAGAATTCAGAAAAAGATAAAACAAGAACATAAGATGGTAAATACACTTAACAAAATAGTAAAAGTTATTTAAAAAAACCTGGTAATTCATAAAAATAAATGGATAATATTAGAGGTTTAAATGATAACAGTTTACGTGGCAAATACTATGGATGGAACAAGTAGCAGATGGATAGAGCTGAAGCACAAATGGTGATAGAAGACTCTCTGAAGAGGGCAGGAAAGAATAAATACACTGAAAATATAAAAGAGAGTTCCGCAAAATGAAGGATAGAAATAGAAGTATTGACATCCGGATAATAAAAGATCTTGCAGTGAGAGAGTAAAAGAGAAGAATAAATATTTGAGGAAATAGTGACTAATGAGTTTACCAATATTACATAAAGATGAAAGGCCTTGGAATAAAGGACTCAAAGAATACCAAATAGGAGCAGTAAGAAAAATTCTACACCTAGGATCATTATAATGGGACAGAGAAATCTGCTAAAAGTTCACAGAAAGAGCAGATTGCCTTCAACACAATAAGAATCAGATTGACATCACACTTTTCAATAGCATCGATAGATGCATGAAGACAATATTTTAGTGAAGGAATATAAGCTTCAACCTAGAACTTTACATACATCTAAATTGCTATTCAAATAAGGTGGCATAATAAGTATATTTTTATGGATACAAAGCCTTAGAATCCAAAGATGCATATTAAAAACACTCTTGGAAGAAGTACTCAAATAAGAAAAGACTCAAATTAAGGAGGTTGCAACAAAGAATATGGGAATGAGGGTGATTTGACAACAGTTCCAGGACCATATTAAGAAAAAGGGTAAGTGTGTGTGTGTGTGTGTGTGTGTCCAGATTTTAAAATCTTCACTTGGGGGGCACGTGGGTGGCTCAGTCGGTTAAGCATCCGACTCAGATCTGAGCATCAGCTCAGATCATTATCTCACAGTTTGTGGGTTTGAGCCCCGTGTCGGGCTGTGTGCTGATGGCTAGCTCAGAGCTTGGAGCCTGCTTCAGATTCTGTGTCTCCCTCTCTCTCTGGCCCTCCCCTGCTCACGTTGTGTGTATGTCTCTCTCTCAGAAATAAATAAAAACATTAAAAATTTTTTTAAATAAATAAATAAAATAATAAAATCTTCACTTGGTGGGGGGATTGGCATTTGGGTGAGAGAAGAAAAACATCAAAGGACAGGTAATGGATATGTTGACCAACTTGATTGTAGTAATTATTTTACAATGTATACATATATTAAATCACCACATTGTACAGCTTTTTAAAAGTTACACTATGTGGGGCAATTGGGTGGCTCCATCAGTTAAGCATCCAACTCTTGATTTTGGTCAGGTCATGATCTCGTGGTTCATGGGATCAAGCCCTGCATCAGGGCTCTGTGCTAACAGCACGGAGCCTATTTGGGATTCTCTCTCTATCCCTCTCTATCTGCTCCTCCCCCACATGTGCGCTCGTGCTCTCTCTCTCAAAGTAAATAAATAAAAACTTTAAAAGTTACACTGTGTAACTTAAATATATGTGATCTTTATTTGTCAATCATACCTCCATAAAGCTGGATGAAATTTTTTTAAATAAATGCATTAAAAAAGAAAATCAGAAGAACATACAGTCTGCTAAAGAACTTGGGGTCAAGATATAAATATTAAGGTATTTCATAAATTCATAAAGGTAAGTAAACATGAGTGTATATTTTAAAATAAAGCCAACCCTCCTAAGAACAGAATTAGTAAATATAACTTTTAATCCAGCAGGAAAAAAAATCAGTCTATCAAAGGAAAGTAAGAAAAAGAAGGAAATAATATACCTTAGATACAAAATAAGAAATGAGTTGCAAAAATAAGTCTCGATATATTAGCAGTTACCAATTAAAAGACAGAAGCATGGATAATGAAGGAAATAAAAAGATCAAACCATGTGTTATTTACAATAAATACAAATAAAGCAGGAAGATACATAAAGGTTGAAATTAAAAGGAAGAAAAAGATTTACCAGGTGGCAAATATGACGCCCCAAAAATTGGGCAACAATCGTCAGGCAGAGAAGGACAAATATCATATGTTTGCACGTATAGGAGGATTAGGAGGAACTTGACGGAGGAACAAGGGGGAGAAGAAGGGCGGAAATGGTGGGGGAAAGGGAGAGGCAAACCATGAGAGACTCTTGAATGCTGACAAAAACTGAGGACTGATGGATGTGGGGGGAGGGGGGATGGGCATGGAGGAGGACACTTGTGGGGATGAGCACTGGGTGTTATGTGGAAACTAATTTGACAATAAACTATTAAAAAAAAATAAAATAAAATACACACACAAAAAAAATTGGGCAACAATCTCAGTACACAAAAAAATAGATTTTAAGGTTTAAAAAAAGTGCTTTGGGGCACCTGGGTGGCTCAGTCAGTTCAGCATCCGACTTCGGCTCAGGTCAGATCTCACAGTTCGTGCGATCGAGCCCTGCAACAGGTTCTGTGCTGGCAGCTAAGAGCCTGGAGCCTGTTTCGGATTTTGTGTCTTCCTCTCTCTGCCTCTCCCCCATTCATGCTCTGTCTCTCTCTGTCTCAAAAATAAACTATAAAAAAAATTTTTAAATAAAAAAAATTAAAAAGTGCTTTGATGAGGACCAAAAAAAATTTTTTTATATAATTAAAAGGGAACAATAGAACAAGAAGAAATAGCAATCATAAATATATATAAAATCAAAAATATAGCCTCATAACTTATAAAGCAATAACTGAAAGAACTATATGTAGAAGTTGATTTTACTTGCAGTTGGTGATTTTAACAAACCCTTATCAAAAACTGACATACAGAAAAATAAGCAAAGATCTTAAAGAGCAGAGCAAACAAAATTATTTAAGCTTGTTTATTAATCAAGCCTCAACAAACAGGAAAATAGAGAACTCTTCCAGATTATAAATGACTAAAGAAACAAGACAACTTACTGAAATGCGTGATTCTGGATCACAGGGCAGAGGATACAAGGAGTGGGGAGACTACAGAGATCTTTATTGAGGAAATTACTGAAATTTGATTACGTATTGTGGATGAGATAATAGTATTATATCAAAGTTTAATTTTCTGAGTATTATCACTCTCCTGTATTTATATAAAAGAATGTCCTTGTTCTTAAAAATGCACTAAAATATTTAACAAGAGGTATGATGTCTGCAACTTACTTTGAAATGATTAGGAAAAAACATTAGAGGGGTGCCTGCGTAGCCCGTCAGTTAAGTGTCCGACTTCAGCTCAGGTCATGATCTCATGGTTTGTGAGTTTGAGCACCACATCGGGCTCTGTACTGACAGCTTAGAGCCTGGAGCCTGCTTCAGATTCTGTCTCCCTCTCTCTACCCCTCCCCAACTCGTGCTCTGTCTCTCTGCATCTCTCAAAAATAAATAAATGTAAAAAAATTTTTTTTAAAGAAAAAAGCATTAGACAGAAACCAAGAAAAAGAAAGCAAACAGCAAAATGTTAAAAGTGATTGAATCTAAACAAAGTGTCATAGGAATTTTTTTTTACTGCTCATATTTTTTCTGTAAATTTGAAATTATTGCAAAATAAAAAGTTTTACAGGGGGCCTGGGTGGTTCAGTTGTTTAAGCATTGGACTTCGGTCCAGGTCATAATCTCACAGCTCTTGAGTTTGAGCCCTATGTTGGGCTCTGTGCTGACAGCTCACAGCCTGGGGCCTGCTTCCCATTCTGTGTCTCCCTCTCTCTCTGCACCTCCCTCGTTTGCACCTACCTCTCTCAAAGTAAATAAATATTTAAAAAGATTTTTAAAAGCTTTACATTTTCATAAATAACATTTGACTTTAAATCAAAATTATAAAGAATTTGAAGAATAATTAGACATTAAAACACTACATATCAAAATTTGTTAGATATGATTAAGGAAAATTGTTTACCTATAAATATACTTGTCAGAAAACCAAAACTAAATGCATAAATAAAATGAACTAAGCATTCAACTCAAAAATTAGGTAAAGCGAAACAGAATCAACCCCCCAAAAAGAGGAAGGAAATAATAAAGATAAGAATAAAGATCAACAAAACAGAAAACTAAAGGCAAGTTAAGGAAAACAAAAGCTGGCCCTTGAAAAGATTCATGTGCATTGTTCCAGAAAAGCTGCATGACTCACTGTATTAAAGAATTTTTATTATAAAAATAAATAAGGAAATACAAGAAAAGCAAGTTTTATATCCATGCTTTATAAAAGTAACACACCCTAAGTAAAATATTAACTAAATAAAACAAACAATAAATATGTAGCTATCAGATAATCAAAAAAGGTTTATACATAAGAGTGTAAAGATGTTTTGCACTAAAAAAAAATCTCTCAACATAATCCCTCATATTAGGATATTAAGAAGGAAAATATATATAATTAATCAATGATGGAAACAATTTTTAAAGTTTCAACATCTACTTGTGATTTTTTTTATAAAATAAATTCTTAGAAAACTAGGAATAAAAGGAAACCTATTTAGTTTAGCAAAGATTGCATGTAAAAACTTACAGCAAGGACTTCTGGGAAGATGGAGTACATCAATTTCTCCCTATTGCTCCCACTAAGTATAACTAAAATCCTTGGACATTATACATAAAACAAACATAAAAAGATTCCAAAAGGTGGAGACAAGAAGACAGAACTTGTGAGACACCAGGACCTGAGGCACAATACTATGGTGAGTTTCCTGGACTTTCTTTTGGCCTGATTCACCCCAAACATGGAGTTGAAGAAACTGACAACTTGGAAAAGCCAACTAACACAAATAAACAAAACAAACAAAAAAACAAAAACAAAAGCCCCAAAAGGCTGATGTCACTAGTCAACAGTCTGATTATCACTAGCCAAAAATCTGGTATCACTAGTGAAAAGATCAGGACAGAGGCAGCCTGTCAAGACCAAAAACTTTTAGAAAATACCTGCTCTGCTTTTCAAACACCATAGAAATAACTGTGGACCCATTCCTACCCACACCAGAAAGACAGAATGTGACACCTAGACTTCCACGCTCCTAAGAATGTAGCATGACACCGTAACATCACTCTGCAGTGGTGTCCAAAAAGGCCAGTTAGGACACCAAAAATTTCATTTTGTCAGACCAGTAATGAGAACCTCTCCCCAAGATGCTAGTGGAATGGTATGCAGGAGGAGTACTCTCACACCTGCCCAGCAATAATGATAATAACTAAAGTTCTCTAAACAGAATGGAAACTATAAAAGAAGAACCTTGAAACATTGAGAAAGAAGAACAAGATAAGCAAAAAATATGAGTAACTACATTAAATTCTTCTTTTGCATTTTTAAATTTATATTAGATGGTTGAAGCAAAAATTATAACACTGTCTGATGTGGTTCTAAATGTGTGCAGAGAAAATATTTAAGACAATTAAACTACATATAAGGGAGGGGAATGGACATAAAGAGAGGTAAGGTTTCTATACTCCACTCAAACTGGTAAATGATGACACCAGTAGACCATGATAATTATGTATGTATAATGTAATACCTACAGCAGCCACTGAAAAAATGCTATACACTGAAAACCACTATAATTTTTTTAATGTTTATTTTTGAGAAACAGAATGAGAGAGAGAGAGAGCAGGGGAGGGGCACAGAATCCAAAGCAGCCTCCAGGCTCTGAGCCATTAGCACAGAGCCCAACCTGGGGCTGGAACCCATGAACCATGAGATCATGTCCTGAGCCAAAGTCAGACGCTCAACTGGCAGAGCCATTCAGGTGCTCCTCAAAACCTCTATAGATAAATAAAAATGAAATTGTTAAAAATGTTCAAATAAGCCACAGAAAAGCAGAAAAAGTAAATGGAGAAATGAGAAACAGAGAGAACGAATAGGAAACAAAAAATTAAATGGCAGAATTAAGCTCTAGAACATTGCTATGAATTGAATTGTGTCCCTAAATACACATACTGAAGCCCTAACTCCTAATGTATTTGGAGATAGGGCTTTTGTGGAAGTAATTAACGATAAGTGAAGTTGTAAGGGTAGGGCCCTGATCTGATAGGGTAAATGTCCTTATAAGAAGAAACACCAGACAGCTTGCTCTTGATCTCTCTCCCACCCTCCATCCCTCATATGAGATATAACCAGAAGGAAGCCATCTGCAAGCTAGAGAGGGAGCTCTCACCAATCATGCTGTTACTCCAAACTCAGACTTCCAGCTTCCAGAAATATAAGAAAATACATTTCTGTCATTTAAACCACCCAGTCTAGAGTATTTTGTTATGGAAGCCCAAGTAGATTAATATATATAGCAATAATTATATTAAATGTAAATGGTCTAAATTCATCAATTAAAGGCAAAAATTGGTGGATTTTTTAAGTGAACCAAAGATATGATATCTAAAAAAATTCAATTCAGTTCATATGTAGGCAGGATAAAAGTAAAAAAATGGAAAAATATATTATTCAATCACTAATCGAAGGGAAACATGAGTGAGTTACTACTACCAGATAAAATAAACTTCAGAGTAGAGAAAATTATCAGAGACAGGCTGAGACATTTAATAATGATAAAAGGCTCAATCTACAAAGAAGACATAACAATCATAAATACTTATGCACAAAACAACTGTCCAAGCCGCAAAATATGTGAGGCAAAAATTGATGAAATCCACAATTATAGTTGGAGACTTCAAAATAACTCTCTCAAAAAGTAATAGAATAAATAAATAGAAAATCAGCAAGGACACAGAACTTAGCCATACCATCAACCAATAGGGTCTACTTCACATTTATAAAACACTCTACCTAACAACATCAGAAAACACATTCCTTTCAAGTGCCCAAGGAACATATATAAAGATAGACATATCTGGGGCATAAAACAAATGTCAATAAATTTAAACGAATTGAAATCATACAAAGTATGTTCTCTGACCACAATAAAATTAAACTAGAAATCAGTAACAGATGACAAGAAAATCTCCAAACACTTGGAAAATAAATAATCATTTTAAAACAATCCGTGGATCAAAGAGTACATTTCATGGGAAATAAAAGATATATTGAATTGAATAAAAATTAAAATGCAATTGGGGCACCTGGGTGGCTTAGTTGGTTAAGCGTCCAACTTTCGCTTAGGTCATGATCTCGCGGTTCGTGGGTTGGAGCCCCGCGTCGGGCTCTGTGCTGACTGCCAGCTCAGAGCCTGGAGCCTGTTTCAGTCTGTGACTCCCTCTCTCTCTGACCGTCCCCTGCTCACGCTGTCTCTCTCTCTCTCCTAGAAATAAATAAAACATTTAAAAAAAAAAAGAAGGAAAAATGTTTTAAAAAAATTAAAATGCAATATACCTAAGCTTATGGAACACAGGTAAGGCAGTACTTAGAGGGAAACCTATAGCATTAAAATGCATGCATTTAAAAGAAGGAAAAGTGTTGGAGCTCCTGGGTGATTCAGTCAGTTAAACATCTGACATCGGCTCAGGTCATTATCTCATAGTTCATGAGTTCAAGCCCTGCATTAGGCTCTCTGCTGTTAGTGCAGAGCCCACTTCAGATTTCCATCTCCCTCTCTCTCTGCCCCTACCCCGTTCACACACTCTATCAAAAGTAAATAAACATTAAAAAAAAACTTTAGAGAAAGGAAAATCTCAAATCAATAATCTAAAGCTTGAACCTCAATAATCTAGGAAAAGATCAAACCCAAAGCAAGCAGAAGAAAGGAAATAATAAAAATAAAAGCATAATTCAATGAAATTGAAAACAGAAAAACAATAAGGAAAATCAATGAAACAAAAAACAGATTCTTTGAAAGAACAATAAATTGACGAAATTCTATCAAGACTGACAAATAAAAGAAAGAAAACAGAAATTACCAATATCAGTAATGAAACAGGTAATATCACTACAGACCCTGTGGACATCAAAAGGATAATAAGGGAATACTACAAACAACTCTACAAGCATAAATTTGAGAATTTAGACAAAATGGACCAGTTCCTCAAAAAAGGAAGCTGCTACAACTCACTCAATATGAAACAGATAACTTGAATAGCCCTATGTAACTATTAAAGTGTTGAATTTGGAATCTGAAATTTAAACTCCTAAAACTAAAATCTCTGAGCCCAGATGGTTTCACTGGAGAACTCTAGCAAACATTTAAAGAATTGACATCAGGGCACCAGAGTGGCTCAGTCAGTTAGGCAGCCAACTTTGGCTCAGGTTATTGACCTCCCAGTATGTGGGTTCAAGCCCTGCGTCAGGCTCTATGCTGACAGCTCAGAGCATGGAGCCTGCTTCAAACTCTGTGTCTCCGGCTCTCTCTGTCCCTCCCCCATGTGTGCTCTTTCTCTCTCTCTCTCTCAAAAATAAACATTAAAAAATTTCTGTAATAAATAAAAAGGAATTAACACCAATTCTATACAATCTCTTGCAGAAAATAGAAGAGGAGGAAACACTTCCCAATTCATTTTATGGAGCTAATATTACTGTAACATCAAAAACCCAATGAAAAAGAAAAATATATACCTATATTCTTCATTAACATAAGCACAAAAAATCCTTAACAAATTATTAGTAAATAAGATTCAACAGTATATTTTAAAAACCAGTAAACATTACAATTACTGAGGTTTTTCCAGGGATGCAAAGCTGGTTCAGTATTAAAAAATCAATCTGTGTAATCTACCATATTATCAAGCCAAAAAATAAAAATGATCATATCAACATGGTTATATCAACCAATGAAGGAAAGATACTTCATTAAATGTAATGCCCATTCATAATTTTAAAAAATCAGAAAAAATAATAGGAATAAAGGGAACATTCTCAACTTGCTAAAAAAAAGAAAAGAAAAGAAAGAAAATAAAAAAATAATAAAACCCCTAAAGCTAATGTTATACTTCATGGTGAAAGACTGAATGCTTTTCCTCTAAGACCTGGGACAAGGCAAGATATTGACTCTTGTCACGCTTATTCAACATGGTGTTAGAATTTCTCGCTAATAAATAAGGCAAGGAAAGAAAAGAAAAGGTAAATAGATTGGAGGAGAGGCAGCAGCAGCAGCAGCTCAACCTAAAATGGAGTATGGACTTGAATGTAAAATATAATTTTTTTTAAAGTAAGGGGAAATCTTCAGGATTTAGACCTAAGTAAAAAAATTCTCAGAGTTGACAACAAAAGCATGATTCATAAAAGGAAATATTGATAAACTGGATCTCATCAAAATTAGAAACATGTGTTCTGTGAAAGACCTGTGAGGAGGGTGGAAAGACAAGATACACAATGGGAGGAAATATTTCCAAGCCATGTGTCCAGGAGAGAACCAGAGGGGCATGGGGGAGGGCACTTGTGGGGATGAGCGCTGGCTGTTATATGGAAACCAACTTGACAATAAACTATTTGTAAAGAAGAAGAAGAAGAAGGAGAAGGAGAAGGAGAAGGAGAAGGAGAAGGAGAGAACCAGAGGCACCTGGCTGGCTTAGTTGCTGGAGCATGTGGCTCTTGATCTCCCAGCTGTGAGTTTGAGTCCTACATTGGGTGTAGAGATTGCTTAAATAAATAAACTTTGAGAGAGAGAGAGAATGAGAGAGAGAACCAGTATCTAGAATATACAAAAAATTCTGAAAACTCAGCAGTAAAAATAAACACCCTAATTAGGAAATAGGAGGAGCAGGGAAAGAAAACAGGAAAAAGAAATGAAGAGACATTTCACAGACTAGGATACACAGATGGCAAATGAGCACATGAAATGATTCTCAACAATAGCCATTGGGGAAATACAAAATAGAACAACAATGCAACAATGAGATATCACCATAAACCTGTTAAAATGGCTAAAATAAAAAAAGAATGACAATACCAAATGCTGGCGAGGATGCAGAAAAACTGGATCACTCATACATTTCTGGTACAGCCACTCTGGGAAACAGTTTGGCAGTTTCTTTAAAAACTAAACATGTGGGGCACCTGGGTGGCTCAGTCAGTTGAGCTTCTAACTTCAGCTGAGTCATGATCTCAAGGTTTGTGAGTTCAAACCCACATTGGACTCTGCGTGGTGGTGTGGAGCCTGCTTGGGATTCTCTCTCCCTCTCTCTGTTCCCCCTCCACTCATGCCCCCCCCAAATAAATAAATAAACTTTAAATACATACTAAGCATGCAACTACTGCACAATTCAGCAATTACACTATTGGGGATTTATCTTGGAGAAATGAAGATTTACGTCCACACAGAAACCTGTACATATATGTTTAAAGCAGATTTATTCATATTATCTAAATACTGGAAACAGTCCAAATATCTTTCAACCAACTGTGCCATATCCATACCATGGTAACTCAGCAATAAGAAACTATGTGTGGAACAACCTACAGAGAAATATGCCAAGAGAAAAAAACTGATCCCCAAAAGTTATATACCGTGTGTTTCCATTTATAAAACATGTTTGAGATGACAAAATACAGAAATGGAGAACAGATTAGCAACTGCCAGAGGTTAAGGAAATTGTGAGTCAATAGGGAAGTGGGTGGGGCTAAGTATCGGCATATCTTGGTTGCAATATTGTACCATCAGGGAAAACTGGGTAAAGGGTATATGGGATCTGTTTGTACTATTTTTTTTTAACAACTGTGTATGAATCTACAATTATCTCAAATAACAACGTTTACTTCTTTTTTTTTAAACCTGCAGCAAACATTGTAGTTAATGGAGAACATTTAGTTGCATTTCTTTTAACAATAACGTTCTTTGTTGCTGCTACTCTTTAACATAGCCCTAAAGGTCCTGGCCAGTACTATGAAAAAGAAAACTAATTAAGAGTTTCAAGGATTTGACAGGATACTCTCAGATTTTACTGAGGATGTTATTACTACCTGGAAAAAGGAGAGTATCAACAACAACAAACCACTGAAACCAGCAAAAGAATCCAGCAAGATTATCCCGTATATGACCAACCTACAAAAAATGGTTAACTTCTAATATTTGTAAATTACATATATGATAAGGTGTTAATATGCAGAATATATAAAGAATTCCTACAACACAACAGCAACAACAAATAAAACCACACAAAAACGATTTAAAAATGGGCAAATGACATGAATAGGTATTTCTCTAACAGTGATATATAAATGGCTGACAAGCATATAGAAAAGTGTTCAACATCACTAATCATTAGAGAAATGCAAATCAAAACCCAGTGAAATATCACTTCACAGCCATTAGGTTGGCTACTATCAAAAAAAAAAAANAAAAAAAAAAAAAAAAAAAAAAAAGCAGGCACCTGAACAGATATTTGTACACCCATGTTCATGACAGCATTATTCACAATAGCCAAGAGGTGGAAACAACCCAAGTGTTCGTTGATGGGTGAATGATATCTATACAATGGAATATTATTCGGCCTTTAAAAAGGAAGGAAATCCTATCACTTGGTACAACATAGATGAACTTTAAGCACATTATGCTAAGTCCTTAAATAAGCCTGTCACAAAAAGACAACTACTGTATGATTGCACTTAGATGAAGTATGTGATAGTCAAAATCATAGAAACAGAAAGTAGTATGGTGGTAACAAGGGCTAGGAGAGAGGGAAACAGAGAGCTGTTGTTCGATGGGTACAGAAGTTCAGTTTTGTATAATGAGAAAGTTTAGAAGATTTGTTGCACAGCAACGTGAATGCACTTCACACTACTGAAATGTACACTTCAAAATGGTTTAAATGGTAAATTTTATGTTATTTGTTTACTGCACTTTTTAAAATGTTGGTTACACTTCTCTACACCAGAAATAATGAATTTGAAAATAAAATTACAATAGAATAACAAATCATAATTATAACAAAGTCTATAAAATGTCTCAGAATTAACTGAGCATACATGGGACCACTATGAAAAAGTGTATTTTAAAAAGCATAATGTGGGTGCCTGGATGACTCAGTCAGTTGAGCATATCACTCTTAATTTCGGATCAGGTCATGATCTAATGGTCATGGTATTGATCCCCATGTTGAGCTCTGCCCACGGTGTAAAGCCTGCTTAAGATTCTCTCCCTCAGCCTCTCCCCCCTGCTCACACTCTCCCTCCAAAACAAAACAAACCAACCAAACCAAAAAAAACTACAGTAAAATATGTCTGAAAAAAATAAAGATCCTCAAAGAGTTACATAAGCTGTGCACTAGGGTAGGGGAGACTAGAAGTGAGTATTCTCTCAGGTCCCCGAGCAGGAAATTACTGTCTTCTCTTATGACTAAGGGCTGGTCCCTGCCCAAACCAAAGGAAGCCCAAGTTTTGCATCTTCCCACCACCACCACCACACTGCCACAACTTTGGCTTCTTTCCTTCATATTGTAAATGTGTCAGCTGTCTTATATTTCTCCTGGGGTCTCCTTCACATTCCGCCTGCCCAGTGTCGGTCCCCAGTGCTGTGCAGTCTCCCAAGCTCCACAGCTTCCTCATGCTTGGAGCCTTGCCCTGAGGCAAGGGAGGAGAACAGTGCGGTTAGAGTTTTTACTCCATGGGCTCCCTTGCAAGGTCACCTTGGACTGTCTGTGTCCCTTGACTTAAGGGCACTGTTGCCAGCAAGGTAGTGACACTGTAGGACTTACTCTCCCTCTGAACTCTGATGACTCCTTCAGTCTCTTGTCTCTTTGGACCTTGGGCTAGTGACACCTCAGCTGTTGCTACCTCCAGGTGACACTGTACTAGCCTCCAACCACCTCTTTGTAAATACTTCCTTGTACATAGATTCCCCTTGAACTATCTTATTTTGAATGTGCCATCTGTTTTCTCTTGAGGCCCTAGGACAATCAAAGTCATTTCTTCATTCCTTGCCTCTGACCAGTCTGACCAAGAGCTCCTGAAAACCTCATTTGCAATGGAAAATTGGGAGAAGAGTCAGGAGAACAGGTGAGTCCCGTGTCTGGGACACTCTTTTTGGTTTTGGAGGCTTTCCACTCTCTGCAGCCTCTGGGTATTGGCCTGGAAAAAATAATTTTCCTAAGTAAACATTGAGGTTAAACACCATTCTTCTTCTGTTCTTTTCATGTGAATATGTACATGAGTAAGGAAACAAAGACAACCTGGAGCACAGGGGCATGCTGTCCTTCAGGAAAAAAGCACTGAGGATACACTGTCCCGTTGTGTACTTACTTGGGTTTTATTCCCATTGTCTTTACTTTTCTAAATCTGAGTGTAGTTGACACACAATGTTACATTTGTATCAGGTATATAACATAGTGATTCAACTTCTCTATGAGTTATACTGTACTCACCACAAGTGTAGCTACCGTCCATCACACAGTGCTATTATGGCTATTACAATGCAATACAATACTATATATATTTTCCTTAACTGTGCCTTTTATTCCTGTGGTTCATCCATTCAGTAATAGGAAGGCTGTGTCTCCCACTCCCTTTCACCCATTTTGCTCATCTCCATGTTCCCTCCCCTCTGGCAATCATCAGTTTGTTCTCTTGGAATTTTCTAGTGCTTATTTTGAGAGGGAGAGAGAAAGTATGAGCAGAGAAGGTGCAGAAAGAGAAGGAGAGAGAGACTCCCAAGCAGGCTTCATGCTGTCAGTTCAGATCCTGACACGGGGCTCAAAGTCATGAACTGTGAGATCATGACCTGACCCGAAATCGAGAGTCAGACACTTAACTGACTGAATCACCCGGGCAGCCCCAATTTGTTCCCTTGTGTTTACAGGTCTGATTCTGCTTTTTGTGTGTTTTTTCATTTGTTGGGTTTTTTTTTTTGATTCCACATTATGATTGAAATCATATCAAAAGAAGAACCTCAAACTTGAGGTCAACACGGTTCTCTAAAGTATTGATATCTGCCCCAAGAGTTGAAGGGACTCCCTGCATGGCGCATGCCCTCATGAACAGAGACCCAGCTCCATTATGAGTAGCTCCATCAGTTGGACTAGATGACCTTTAAAGTCAATTCCAGCTGCAAGTTCAGCTTTTAAAATGAGCACAACATTGAAGGGAGAGAACCACGTGTGGTACCACTTGGATTAGATATAAACCAATAGTGCAACTCCCTCCTCTCTCTCTCTCTCTCTCTCTCTCTCTCACACACACACACACACACACACACACACACACACACACCTTTTTGCATTTGATTATGTCTAACATCCTACTCTCCTTACACATTCTGGGACCTGGCCCACCATTACCCCAGTTTTACTTTCTATCCAGGCACCACTCATTCCCCTATGTAAGGACAGGTAGTTCCTCCTTTTTCTCCCTAATCTGGCTTCCTGGATCTGAGGAGACCTACAGGGCACTTTTTCCTACTCCTCCTCGGGAAGCGGACAGCCCTCCCTATAAAACAAAACCATACAAATTTAGGGGTGATAGAAGCCTCCAGAAGGAGAATCTCCAGAAGGGGACTAGAAGTTTTCAATTAGCTGACTCCTTCCTTCCTTCCCCTGGGGGTCCTGTCACTTTGACCCCCACTGTTCTGACTAGACCTAAACCCTTTGGATATGCAGCTTCTTCAAATTCAGCCCGGCATTGACATGACCCAGAGCCCCACCCCCAGACCAGACTAGCATTTCAAAAGGAATTTGCTTTGTCAAACAAACAAAACCAGAAACACTGAATGGAAGAATGAAAATGAAACAATACAAGACTTTAAACAGCAAGTTTTTTTAAAAAAAAAAAAAGTCCAGTAGTGGTGCCTGGGTGGCTCAGTCGGTTAAGCCTCCGACTTCAGCTCAGGTCATGGTCTTCGTGTTTGTGAGTTCAAGCCCCACATTGGGCTCTACGCTGACAGCCCAGAGCCTGGAGCCTGCTTTGGGTTCTGTGTCTCCCTCTCTCTCTGCCCCTCCCCCGCTCATGCCCTGTCTTTCTCTCTCTCAAAAGTAAATATACAAAATATTTTTAATTAAAAAATATGGAAAGTCAAGTAGAGGAGAGGGATTATTTATATGATAAATTTGCGTATATTTAACAATTACATATTAAACAAACTTATTAAATATGTATTTGTTAAATATATGCATTTGTTAAATGTTGTGTATAAATGCAAAAAAAAAAGAAATCTAAAACTGATACAATTTCTAGAGATTAATTTCTGAACCTACATTTACCAATTAGCCCAGCGCACAGCACTTTCCCTGTTTCAACCTTATATGAATGGCCTTGCTCTGAGAACAATGATTTTGAATTCATGAGCATTTTCCCCTCCCATTGACTTCTTCAGTAAACTCCTTCCAAGACAAATGCCCTGATTGCAAGGATCCTTCTGGGGAAAGTGTGGATGTGGGAGAATCCATTCATTGGCCCTGAGGCACCTACTTTGGACATCCAGTCTGTAAAAACAGTGCTTCCCTCATTCTTCTGCAGGCTCCTGTCAGTGTAGAAACAGCCTGAAGATGAAGGGCTCTAGTTCCCATGACCACCTCTCACACAAACACACACATTCATGGATAGCAGCACACAGGCTAATGCAGTCTGTCTTCTGCCTCTTCCCCCAGTTCATCAGATTCTGATTCTATGTATTCCTACGTATATACCCACATGCAAATATCATCCATAACCCTTGTTCTCCTGCCACAATATTCTGTTAGGTACTCATCTTCATACCTGGTTTGGTTTCCTTGCCCACAGTATCCAGCTCTAATTCCCAAAACAATTCCACTGCCCAATTTTCTGTGCCCAGCAGGTGTCGCCCTTCACTGGAAACAAACTGTACCTCTCTTCCACAGTGTGAAATCTGTACCTCAGTAGTGGATGTCCATTGGGTTTGAGGTAGAAAGAAATGAAAGTGTGGCTCTGAAGAGTGTGCTCACCAGCATGAGGATCCTCAGAATAAAACAATCTACCTACTTTCAACTAAGGTAGACAAACATCTTATACGGAATTTGTCTTTGATCTTGGACACCCTATTTAACCTCTGAAGCTTGCTTTCTTCATCTGTGACATAGAAGGAGACAATCTTTTTCTTCCAGGGTTATTGTGAGAAGTGAATGAGAAAAACACAAAGCACTTATCCCAGTACCTAGGTCATGATAAGCACTTGAGCTATGGGCCCTTCCCTGCTTAGGGTATGGAAGAAATAACTCCCCGGAACTCCCATCTGGAGTTAAGCTGCCCCCTGAGTCTTATCTTAGGATCTGCATCAAGGTTGTTAGGAGGATAAAATGAAATGATGCATGTAAAGCACTTGGTACAATGTCTGGGCCAGAAAGGTGAGTAACAGGTAATAACTAACATCACTACCATGGGCTCAGCATGTGCCAGCAATGTTCTTAGCTGTCTACAAGTATGAAGTCATTTAATCCTCCTAAGACCCCTTATGGGGTCAGTCAACTGTCAATTCCCTGCCTCTCCCTTATTCTGTGACTCCATCCAACCACAGTTTAATTTCTTATGAATCATGTATCACAAAACTGTCCCCAATTCTGTAGTGTCTAAAGGGAATAATTAGAAGGAGGCACTGATTCCTCCACCCAAGGAGGAGAGAACTCACCCAGTCCATAACTCTGCTTGTGGTGCCTCCCCAGGGCCTCAGGAAAAAGCATAGAAAAACGATATTTCCACGAGAGTTTATTCCTCAGAGGTGATCACCAGCAACTCACTGGCCCCTGTGGCACAGTGTGGCCCCCACGAAGGCCTTTGACCTTCCTCCCCAGACTACATTTGCCCCAGAAATATAGCCTTGGACGATAACTGGATTACAGAATATTCCCAGGAACGAGTTCCCCCAACTCACTAAGGTTTACATGGGGTAGCCTGGGAAGTGCAAAGATCTGGATGGAGAAGACATAGAATCCAAGAAAATTTGGGGGAGTCTGAGGATGTTGAGGGGACACAGCAGCATCAGTAAGAGTTTGAATCTCCTCCTCCCTTGGAGTGGAAGTTGTAGGACCCTGCCTCTAGGAGATGCGTTGACCTGCAGAAGAAATAAAAAGGAGATAATACGGCTTTAATCCAACTTGACCCCATCATCTGTCTCTATAACCATCCATGCCAGAGCCCTTAATACAGTGGTACTGAAAATTCTAGATTACCAAGGACTAATACTACAAAGCCACTTTCGAGTCATTTCCCCAAAGATGCTCCACTGGATAGAAGAAGAGGGTATAGGTGCTCCTCTTTCCTGCTCCCAGTCCTAACAATGGCAGTTTAAATTATGCTCTTGGCAACATGCTGGTGGAATCTCACCCCTACCATAAGCACCATTAGCTGAGCCCGAAAGCTGAGCCCCGTGAACTCTCATCCCTCCGAAGGACTAGTAGGCAAACAGACCGACAGAGATGTTACCTTCTGGATAACTGGACCCAGGGAGGAAAATGTAGCCTAGGAGAGGAAAATATCTGATTAGAGGTCAGTCTGTGGATAAAAGTATCTGGGGATACACACAGCAAATGAGGCAGCAATGGGAGAACCAGTCACAGAGAGAGCAGAAATTGGGAGCATGGCAACAGGCGGTCAGGTGCAGCGCTCACCAGAGTGTCTAGCTCTCCGCCAGCTGAGCAAACCAAGAGAGAAAATGATGAGGCCGAGGCCCAGAGTCACTGCAGCCATGGAAACCTTCACCGTCTGCTTCGGGGACAGCCCAGGTGCTGCAAAAATGGAAACTTACTGGAACCAATCTGTCGCTCATTCCCAGGGCAACTTAATTTAGTGCAGGTTCAAAGGTGCTTTATCCCAATGCCAAGGATCTAGCTCACAACAACCCACTCCCAAGGAAACTGACTTTCCTCAAAATCCTCATCCTGTGACTCTCTACTTCTAGAGTAACCCTGGAGGACCCCTGTCACCAGAGTTAGCACCCAGAGGACCTACTCGGTCCTCTCTAATACAGTGGGGCCTCTCAAGGCATCTTTCTTCCTTCCTTCACCCCCAAAGGCCCTCTCGCCAGAGAATAAAGCGTTCCTCAATCTCCTCTCCATTTACCCCATAGTGACAATGTTTGCTCCTTTATGTGCTCTACCTGAATATTTGTCTATTAAAATGCCTTTCCGCTTTCTTAACTCTCAATGATCCTATTCCGTGAGTTATCCGAACAGTGATGTGTCTCTTCCTGTCCACATCCAGATTTCCAGAACCTGTCTCCATCCCTACCTCCTGGAACCCATCATACTCTGAATTTTGTCCCACTCAGTTTCCTTCCCCATGCCAGAATGAATGTTCCATCACCAAAGGACACTCGGGTGCATGTTGGGAAGGAGACTTTCCCAGGAGAGCTCAGGTGTGCCTGTGGGTTGCTGTCTCTGCTCCTCATGCCCTTCTCAGCTGCCCAGCAAGATGGCACTCCCCAAGGGGGAGCCCAGTCTCAGCAGCCAGTCTGGGACTCTGTTCCCTGCCCCATCTCTGGCCCTCTGTATGTACACTTCCTCTTCCTCTTCTTCCTCATTTCTTCCTCTTCCCTTTCCCCAAATCTGTGTACCAAATCTCTTGGTACCTTTAACTACTTCCAATCCTAGGCTTCAAACAGGGGTGATTGGTTCCTGTTCATTAGGCCCCAAGCGTGTAAACCAAAGTGCCTGCCATCCATGGCTTTTTCTTCCCTGTCAGAGCAGCCCAAAGTCAGTACTGCCCCCAAACCAACAGAAAGTCGTCTTTCTCCTGAAACCTATTTTATTTCCTCAATTCCCATTCCTGACCCGACAACAGAATAGTTGAAATCTGGGGATACTAAAATATTGCATCACAATTTGGGTCCTGAGAACATGGTTACCAAATCCACCTCCCCTTTGCAGGACAGTCACACTTCTCCCCTCCCACCCTCAGACACATGCACCACAACATCAACCACATCACCGTGGCGACAATTGCAGTCACTCTTTCCATTCCTGTCCCCCATTGTCCCACCTCCGGCCATCAATCCTCCAACAATCCCTCCAGACTCACTTACTCTCACCCTTTCCTGTCATATACCACGGACCCATCCATGTGTCACTCCCTGTGCCAAAATGTTGCCGTTCCTTTTGCAACCACCCGCTCACAAGAGCTCTCTGCTTTGACCCTAATTCCTCTCACCACCATGCACTTACTCCAGTCCTCACAGATGGGCTCAGGAGCCCCGATGTGCTCCACCACACAGGTGTAGGTGTCCCCAAAAGAGGGGGTTGTGGCTAAATGGGAGACAGTCTGATACGTCCAGTCTCCATTGGGCTGAGCCATCTTAGGGGCACTTCTGTGAGGGAGGACAGGCTGCCCATTCTTCCTCCAAGAGATGATCACATCAGCTGGATAGAAGCCCCACACGTAGCAGGCCAGCATCACGCGCTCCCTTGTGTTAAAAGGAGTGGTTTTGGCTACCTGAACAGTTGGTGGCCCTGCATGGGAAGAAAATGTGGTCGTGAAAGAAGGCCACAGTCTGGCTTCTTCTGCAACGTGGTTTCTTTCGTACTTCAGTTCTTCATGGTTTTGCCAACCTACCCTCGCCACCCCCACTCCATGCCACCACATATGCCTCTGAAAATGAGGAGTTATGGGGTGCCTGGGTGGCTCAGTCGGCTAAGCGTCCGACTTCAGCTCAGGTCACGAACTCACGGTTTGTGGGTTTGAGCCCTGTGTTGGGCTCTGTGCTGACAGCCAGCTCAGAGCCTGGAGCCTGTTTCGGATTCTGTGTCTCCCTCTCTCTCTCTGACCCTCCCCTGCTCACACTGTCTCTCTCTCTCAGAAATAAATTTAAAAAAACATTTAAAAAAAGAATTTACTCCTGCTTTGCTCTTTCTCTTCTCCCATTCCTTCACTGCCCCTTCCTTTCTTCCCTCCTCCAAAATTATGTTTGGTTACATTAAATAGAAGCCAGGTCTGAACTGCGAGCTGTCTCAGAAGTCGTCATATGTATTTCAAGCATATAAGCTAATAGTTATTGAGAGTTGTAAGTTGGGGGTTGTCCTCAAATCTCATTTAACAAATTAAGTGGCTAAATCAAGCAACATTTTTCCTTGGAGAGTTTAAGGAAACAAGCCTAACTCAGGTCTAATTCTCTTAAATTCGAATTAGTCTAATCCAAATTAATGAGATTATTAATGCTGCTACTCTCTACTAGTCTATTGTCCTCGGTGACTCCCCTGCTTGCCTCCACTTTGGCGCTGTTCAAACAAAATCTTAAATAAATACGCAAGAAACTGTGTTAAAATTCAGATTCCCTAGGTTGCATCCCCAGGTATTTTCACTGAGAGGATGCACAGTGGCACTCAAGGGCTTGTATTCTTAACAAGCACCTTCCCCAGGCAATTATGAGGAAAGTGGCCCAGAGATCGTATCTTAAGACATATTACTCTCTCCTATGAAGATTTTCATATTTTCTTTTACCAATCTCAAGTCATTCCCAGTGCAAGGGCTTTGGAGCAAGGAAGCATGTTGAAATCCCCTGGGAGGCTTTCTAAATATTCCCATGCCCAGGCCCGCCCCATACCTAGGACATCAAAACCTAGCGTAAAGAGGCAGGAGCATTTTGGAGAAAGGCATTCTGGTTATTCTGACACTCTCCTGGCTGAACTTGGCTCTGCATCCTGAGATGTCTTGCACAAGAGGAAAGCATGCTTACTCTCCTCAATAGCTCCCCACTGGCTCAAACATCACCTCCACTTCTTTATTCCTGCTCCACCCCTATCAACAACCCTTTGAAGGTCAACACTCACTCTTTCTACATTTCAGCTCCACACATTTTCTGCTTCTTTCCTGCCCAAATCTCAAACTCCTGGCCTACAGAGGGGTCCTCCCTGGACTCCCCCTCTCCTAACTGTGCTTCCTGAAATAGCCCTTTTACACCCCTCTCTTACGTGTCCTGTGGGTCAGTGATCCCCAGAAGGACTGGGTATGTGTTGCACAGTCCTGGAGCCCATTAGACAAGCGCTGGAGCAGGCTTTCCTGTTGGTTGAGGTAATCTGAGAGGTAATTGGCCAAGACATTCAGCACCCCAAATTCAAGAGGGGTCATTCTAGATATTTGGGGATCCCAGCAGGTCAGCAAATCTTTGTTGAAGGTGACACAATACGTGAAATCCTTTGGAGTCCCATCATCATCCAACAGACAGGTGCTTTCCACATGGGCTACAAAGCCACCTACAGAAGCCAGAGAAGAGGGGCAGCTCAGAGACTTCTGCAGGGAGTCCAAACTCCAGTTACATCCAGTGAATGGGGTGTAGCTTTCCCCGCCTCAGGCAGCATCCACAGACCAAGGTCCTGACTGGAGTGTCTGAGAGCATCAAGTAAAGGAATAGATGGTAGTAGCAGAGAAATTTTTAGATGCCATTACCTCTTTGTATGAGACTAAGTATGGGAACAAGAATTGCCCAAAATTATTTGCAAGTTTTAAACGCAACAATTTACCGAGAACAAGACCTTCACTAAGGCAAATTATTGAGTGAGAAAAGGGGTCAAGGGAAAGAGTCAGATTTGTTGTATGCTGGATATATTATTAAATATTCCATAAATATAACTCCATATATATTTATGAAGCACACACACATATTAATCCAGGCACTGTGTTAAGAGCTGAGGACACAGCAGGAAACAAGACAGATGTTGCCCTAGCCTACACTCCAGCAAGAGATATATGTTACACAAATAATTATACAGCTTAATTATATTAAAATTGTCATAAAGATACAAAACTACAAAGTGCTATCAGAATATATACCAGGGAGACAAACTAGTCTGGGGTGTCCAAATGCAACTGTACCCCCTTGCCTCAAAGGAGCAGAGAGAAAGGAGGGTCCCAAGAAGGAAGGTCCTTACCTGCTCTGGTAGAGCCCAGGCTGAGGCCCAGCAGCAATGGCAGGAGTGTGTTCATGCTCTGCTCTGGGAACACACCAGGAATTCAGTCCCCTGGACCAGTTCTTCCAGGGGCCCTGGGTCCTCACCTGCTCCAGAAGCCCCAGCCTGGATGGGTGATCTCCAGACCCTGCGTGGAATACAGTTTTGCCCCGATTCCTTGATCCCCACTAAATTAGTGATTTGGAGCCATCCAGCCCCTCGATATGAAACTTGTTCCTACCAGCTCTTCTAAGTCAGAGTTCCGAACTAAGAGTTGTCAGATTGGTGAAGTAGGCGGGGACAAATGTAGAGACAAATGGCTGAGTGCTTCAGCCTAGCATCATCAGTTACCAGGTAAATCTCATCCTGCCCTAGGCTTTAAACAACTCCATCTCTTAACTCTTTGCCTGTGGGAAAGACTAGTCTGTAGGTGGGTTTCCCTAGATCCGTGGAGAGAATTATCCCACTATTCCCAAAACATATGTAGCCTGGAATGTTCACTGGTTTAACAGTTTCCTTTCAAATTCCTTCCAAAAGACTGACACTAGATAACTTCTTGTGTCCCTTAGAGGGAGGTTACTTAGATATTAGAAGTAACCTTGTAACCTTGGTCTGTCCTGTCACCTGTAGATGGAGACGGGAGGATGGAAGGCCCTACTAGAACAAGTGGCAGAGACAGGGCTGCTGTGATGAAGGAAGCACAAGAGGAATGCAGCGTTATCTGGTGTCAAAGGAAGACTGTAGTTCCACCTTAGAGGTCAGAGACAGAGCCTGGAAAATCCCTCCCTGGGATTCCATTGCTTCTTTTGTTCTAGTCAGCAAAGCTTCCTCTCATCTTTTCTGCTTTTCGCAGCCGAGAAACCCCATCCTCCACCGCTCTGAGCCATCTCAGGACAGACCACAGGACAACTCCCCTTACACCCTTAATAAACAGCTAGTGGTGGGCCAGTTCCCAAAGCTCACCTGCCTCCCCCAAACACAACTTCTTCTGTGTGTTTCTCCCACTGGGTCCTATCTGTCCCCGAGCAGGTCTTTGCATTATGAAGCCACTAGAAAAATATGATAAACCTCCTCTCCTCTTCTCCCCCTGGAAAAGGTAGATTTTAAATGGCAATTCGCTCTCCTATCCCATTGTGAACTATACAATTGGTGGCTTTTTCCATCGCAAATTTAAAACTCTAAATTAGCTTCTCTCTGCTCCCCATCAGGCTTCAGGGCTGTCTCCTCACCTCTGCAAGCTCTTCGATTTGATTTAGCAATGAGCTAAACGAGAGAGGATTAGGAGACAGCTCCCTGACACCACACTTATCTGTCTATATTTATGAAGAAAAAAGATGCACCAAAAATGAATACAGAGATGAATATGGGGGAGCGCCTGGGTGGGTCAGTCAGTTAAGTGTCCAACTTCGGTTCAGGTCATGATCTCACGGTTCATGGGTTCGAGCCCCGCGTCGGGCTCTGTGCTGACAACTAGCTCAGAGCCTGGAGCGCGTTTCAGATTCTGTATCTCCCTCTCTCTCTGACCCTCCCCTGCTCATGCTGTCGCTCTCTCTCTCTCTCAGAAATAAATAAAACATTTTTTAAAAAAGATAAATATAAGAAACAAAAGACTTGTTTCATGTAACTAATTGAGATTAACTGAAGTTCTGCCCATGTTTCCCAGCCACCCCTACTCTCAATCCCACCTTGATTTTAAGATGCTTCTATACTCTACCTCCTCTAATGAGCCATCAGGTGAACTGGAATGGGCAGAAAATGGGGGGGTGAGTCCAAAATTTGTTGATCTTCTACTTTGGAACAGATACCATACTAGGTAGGCCCTTTCCATGGTATCTCATATAATCTTTTTTTAAATTATTTTTTTGTTTTTTTTTTAACATAATCTTAAGAGACCTGTTAAGGGTCCTCATTTCACAATTTTGAAAATTTTTTAATGTTTTATTTATTTCTGAGAGAGAGAGAGACAGTGTGAGCAGGGGAGGGTCAGAGTGAGAGGAAGACACAGAATCGGAAACAGGCTCCAGGCTCTGAGCTAGCTGTCAGCACAGAGCCCGATGCAGGGCTCAAACCCACAAACCATGAGATCAGGACCTGAGACAAAGTCGGACGCTTAACCAAGTGAGCCACCCAGGCACCCCTCATTTCACAGTTTTGAAAACAGGTCCAAAGGTTCACATCCAAGGTCTAGAGGCACACACACACACAGGTGCACACATGCACACACGAGCCTGCCTGCACAGTCACTACATCCTGGAGCTGATATGACCCACAGAAAGGTAGCTAGTGGTGGCCTCTGCTGAAAAAAAGATAAAGGGAAGAGATAATCTATCCATCCAAGTCTTAGCTTCCCTGTTCTCAGAATTCTTTCTGTTCTTAGAACCTATGTCTCCTCGCTTTCTCTTTTGACAGTTTCAAAACTGTGTAAACTCTCTGCTCCCCCTCACTTCCCCCTTACATCCTTCCCCTTCCCCCCTATATAGGCAGTGAGCCTAACCTTGTAGGCACCAGGGCTTGGAATGGTCTTCAATGTCTACAAAGCCTGCCCTGCCACAGGAATGGTGGCGGTGTGGTCCCGTGCCTGTGTGGGAGTGGCACCCAGGATGCTTAGGCCCCCACGGAGTTCCCTCTCCTGTCTGGGTCTCTGCTCCGGCATCCAAAGGAGATGTGAAACAGCAGCAGCAGGAAATGTAGAAGATTTCACTTCTCTATTAATGAGAAGACCGAAGATGCTTTTTAGAATAAAGCAGGATGGAAAACCCAGAGACCTGTGCTCAGCGAAGAGGCTTCTTCCTTCCCCTCTCCATCCTAACTTTACAGACATAGTTGTGTTCCCCACCTCCCATCAACCCAAAAGAACATTTCAAGTTCCCTGTCCATTGTTATTGGATAACTATTTCAGTAGCCCCCGGACTGAAGGAGTAAGGGAGCAGCACCCACATACCTACTTGCGGTTCCTTTTTTTACTGCCACTACCCAAGCCTGGATAGCAAATCCTCTCCTTTACACTGCCTCTCCCTCTAGGCTGGCTACCACGCACCACCGGTAGACTGACCACAGCGTTTCCATGCAGACTATTACAGGCAACGCCCAGCTAGGAGATATGGGCTCAGTCCCCACTTCATTTGATCTTAGGTAAGTTCGGGAGTAGGAACAAATATCTGTAAAGAGAAGAATTTATGTTAAAGAAACTAAGCAATAAGACCACTGTACTTTGAAGAGAAAAAAGAAATCATTGAGGGCATGGTAGACAGGGAGTCCTCCCCATTTGAGGGCCCCCGGAGGTGAGCACTGAATACTGGGCTGGAGTCATGTTCCGAAGAGCAAGGCAGTTGGCACCATAGTCCTGGCATATAACTCCACAAGCTTGGCAATTTTATGAGGTGCTGTCAGGGGTCTATCAGGAGCCCAACTTGGCTAAAGCGGAAGCAGGCCACAATAACATCGCTAGCATTACACACTGGAGGAAGTCACAAATGTGGTCTTCCTGAGAGTATGGCCATAACAATAAATCACTTCTAGGTACTTCCTTATGTTGCTCCCTGTAAGCTCTCAGCTTCCTCTTCTGGACAGATGTTTTAACTCAAGCCTCAATTTTATAAACTCAAAAATTTGTCAACCCACCAATCATTTGCAATCGAAAACCAATAGTGTGACACCATATTTGTGACATCCTTCAGTGTCTTCTCAAAAGTATACACACCTGCACCCTGCCAGGATTGCTAATATTACTTCCCAATCTGTCTAACCTCGCCTCTACCCAGCCCCACCTCACCTCTGCTCTCCCACCCCCTCCTCTACCAAAAATTCACTGCTCCAGACCCTAACCTTGGGGTTGCAGTTACTGTAACTAGCCCATCATCCTTCCATCCTTCAGCCAAATTACTTGAGGGGCTAGGAGATATTCTACCCCATTCGACACCACAGCTTTTGAATAGTGTTATTATCTCCATTTTAACTATGAGAAAATGGAGGCAGAGGGAGCTGGCGACTGTCCAGATTTACCCAGAACCATGACTTGAACTGAGGATTTATGATTCTAAATCCTATACTCCTCCTAATCAGTTAGAAAATGATTGAATATTGCTAACCATTTACAATAGTAATAAAAACCATAACATGTAGCAGTTACCATTAAAAAGTATAAGAACTTTATGGATAAAAGGGGAAACTTTATTAAAATACATAAATGAACACCTCAGAAAGTGAAGAGACACATTCACAAATGGGGCATCTTAATATAATGAAGAAGCCAATTTCTCCCCATACCACTAACCTAAATGCTGTCCTAACCAAATCACAGCAAGATTTGGGAAGAATCTGATAAAGCGATTCTAAAATGTACATGGAAATCAAACCCATGAGTATTTTAGACAATTTTGATAAAGAATGGCAAAATGGGGTTTTTGGAGAGGTGAAGTGATGAAGACATGGAAAACAGCCCTACCAAATATTAAGACATAAGAAAAGCCATAATCATTAAAACAATATGATACTGACATAGGAACTGACAAGCCAATGGACTGAATAATTCAGAGACAAATCCATGCCCACAGGGAAACTTAGTATAAAATCCCTGGGAATATGCAAAGTGAAGTAAGTCAGACAAAGACAGATAAGAAATAATCTGTCTTATATGCAGAATCTAAAAAATAAAAAATAAAAAAAAGAGTTTATAGATACAGAGAACAGACTGCTGGTTGTGGGACTGGAGGGAGAAATTAATGGAATGTTTTTTGGAGTCTATTTTAGTTTAAATAGATTATTTTCTTTTTTTTTAATGTTTTATTCATTTCTAGGAGAGAGAGAGAGACAGCGTGAGCAGGGGAGGGTCAGAGACAGAGGGAGTCACAGACTGAAACAGGCTCCAGGCTCTGAGCTGTCAGCACAGAGCCCTACGCGGAGCTCGAACCCACGAACCGCGAGATCATGACCCAAGCGAAAGTCGGACGCTTAACCGACTAAGCCACCCAGGCACCCCTAAATAGATTATTTTCTAAAATAAAAGAATTTGGAAGTCATTCACAAAATCAAAAAATACATTAAAAGAATAAAATTAAAATTGTTTCATTCAATATGAGTGGAAACAGCAATATCCTTACAATAATATGTTATAAAATATGTGATTTTAATTTTGTGAGTTAGTAACTGAATAAAGGTTGCTACCAGACATTTGACTATTTCTTTATAACTTCTCAAGCATTATATATTGAAATTGGTCCAAAATTTTGTAAGATATCCTAATCAAGAAAATTGTCTATCATTTTATCACTTTATATTCCAGCAAAAATTGTAACTTTACTGCCTTGAGGTTGGAAAGAAATTCTTAAGATCATAAAACACAAACCATGAGCGTTCTTACTGTCAAATTTAAATAATTCTATTCAGGTAGATAAAGAAGATAGATAGATATATATACATACATACAATGGAGTGTTACTCAACAATCAAAAAGAATGAAAACTTGCCATTTGCAACTACATGAATGGAACTAGAGGATATTATGCTAAGTGAAATTAGTCATTCAGAGAAGACAAATATCATATGACTTCACTCATATGAGGACTTTAAGATACAAAACAAAAGGGAAGGGAAGCAAAAATAATATAAAAACAGTGAGGGGGACAAAAACACAAGAAACCTTTAAATATGGAGAACAAACAGAGGATTGTTGGAGGGATTCTGGGGGAGGGGATGGACTAAATGGGTAAGGCGCATTAAGGAATCTACTCCTGAAATCATTGTTGCACTATATGCTAACTAACTTGGATGTAAATTTAAAAAATAAATTAAATTTTAAAATAATAAATAAATATTTCCATTCAGGGAAGGAATATGTACAAATTTAACTGAAGAGCAGCAAACTAGAAGAAGACATTTGCAATATTTATACTGACATAAAAATGTTACATGGACTATATAAGAAATCCCCACAAATTCACAAGAAGACAAGAAAATGTAATTTTAAAAATAGACAAAAGATATGAATCAGCAACTCACATAGAGAGAAACCCATGAAAAGATGACCAGTCTCAGCAGTAACACAAGAAAGGCAAATTAAAAGGAAATACCACTTTACATCAACCCAGTTACCAACATTTGAAAGTCACATAATTTCAAGTGTTAGTGATGATAAAGGAAAATGAGAACCACCTTGGTCTGCTGATGAAAGGATAAACTGTTTATGATCCTTGAATTGTATAAATTACAAGCTAGTTGTGTGAAAAAAAATTACATATGAAACAAGGCAGCATGTCCTTGAGAGCATAGTCTGAGGTGAAGCGCATTAAGTCTTAGAAAAATCTCAGTAAAGATCAGTTAAGGTTGCAGGAGGGGCGCTAGGCTAGCTCAGTGGGAAGAGCATGTGACTGAGACGGACGCTTGATCTCGAGCTCTTGAGTTCAAGATCCACGTTGGGTGTGGTTAGTAAATAAACATAAAAAAAAAAAAAGGCTACAGGATTAGGGATATGTTCTTGGAAGGAGTGGAACTTGGGTTGGAGTTGGTTAAAATGGGAACAAGGGAAGCAGAATGCAGAAGGTATTCCAGTGAGAGGAAAAGCCTGGACAAGTGCCCTAAGGTGAACACAGACATGATACTGTCAAGAAAGAGCGATGAAACTGGATTCCTTCAAAAACAGGATTCCTGCTGGGAAAAGGGACACCAGAGACCTTGGAGAGGGTCTCCAATGCTTCTCGAGGATTGCAAGTGACAGTATCATAAAATGTTTGATCAGACAGCATCTAACACAAGCCTATCATTTCACAGTTGAGGAATTTGAGGTCCAGAGAGGGGATGTGACTTGTCTAAAGTTACACAGCATAATAAAAGCAGTTTGAAGACTTGACTGGACCTCTGGATAAGTTGGAAAACAGAAATCAGGAAGAACTATAAAGCAATAAGAGACAGATGTAGAATGGTAAAGAGAAAAGAAAAAGAAAAATATCTTAAAGAGAGAAACTGCAATACTTGAACATAGGTTCCAGAAAAGAGAAACTCAATGATGATGCAAAATTCCTTGTGGAAATCCTTGCTCAATTATTGAGCAACTTTTCCATGTGCCAAACACTATTCTAAGCCTTCTACAGATAATAACTTATTTAGGCTTCACAACAGCCCAGTTATCATTACTCTTTTCAGAGAAAATAATATGAAGGCACAGAGAGGTTAGGTAACTTGCCCAAGGGCACACAGGTAAAATTTTTACAGTCACAAATGGATTCCCAGCAGTCTGATTTTTGAGAGCATACTCTTAAGAAGTAGGCATGCTGCTATTAAAAATGAGATGGTTTAGGAGCACCTGGGTAGCTCAGTCAGTTGAGTGTCCGACTTCAGCTCAGGTCGTGATTTCACGTTTCATGGATTTGAGTCCCATGTCTGGCTCTGTGCCGACAGTTCAGAGCCTAGAGCCTGCTTCAGATTCTGTGCCTCCCTCCCTCTTTGCCTCTCCTCCACTCGCACTCTGTTTCTTTTCCTCTTTCAAAAATAAAATTAACATTAAAAAACTTTTTTAAAGAAATGAGATGGTTTAGGGACGCCTGGGTGGCTCAGTCAGTTAAGCACCTGACTCTTGATTTTGGCTCAGGTTTGTGTGTTCAAGCCCCTCGTCAAGCTCTGCGCTGACAGCACTGAGCCTACTTGAGGTTCTCTCTCTCCTTCTCTCCCTCCTCCCCTGCTCATACACATACACTCTTAAAATAAATAAACTTTTTTAAAAAGGAAAAAAGAAAAGAAAGAAATGAGATGGTTTGGAGGAGGTGCCAATTCCTGGGAATTGGATATTTCCCCTTAGATTAGATGCTGGTACAATGTGAAGAACAGACTCTCTGACCAATGCCAGAATAATTTCACTCTTGACTTTAATTCCACCCCCTCCTCCAAAGCAACTCCCAGGCCCTGAGGAAAGCAAGATGCAAAGTAATATGACAGTAAGAAAGCGTATGCAATGGAATTTACGACCAGTAGTCACATGTCCCTCACCCCCACTATCTGCTCATAGCAACATCTACCACAGTTCTCCTTGGATGATCCACTCAAGCCAAAGAACAAATCATTGGAGGGATACATGAACTATGGGCCCTTCCAGGCTGTTCACACCTCACTTCAGGAGCTTGAATATACAGCTGTCACAGAACCGACATGACTGAGTTAGAATAACATTTAAAAGCTGATTTTTTTTTCCCACTCCTGAGCTCCCGTTTTCCCAGCTATGGTAAAGGTTGAAGGGAGTTACATACTTCTCAAGGCAGCCAATACTAGCCATAAGCATTTTCGTAAACAGTAAAATGAAAAAGAAAAAAAAATCCACAATCAGCTTTCTCCACTGTTTTGTGTATAGATTGTCAGAAAGTAGCTCTGCCTTCATTTGTTCCATATTTTGCACAAACTGGTAGGAGTAAAAGCCATCATACGGTGCTGAGACCAGGGAACATGAGTTGGCTGAGGAGCTAGGGGTTTCCCCGTTCCCCTCCCTAATGAGGGCAAGCTGCGTTCACGTTAAGGCATGTTGAATTCGAAATGACAACCCACTCAATATTAAGAAATGAGATTTATTGCCCTGAAGTGGGAAGGAATGTGGTCGTGACAGGAAAGCCACTCTGGGTGACAGCAGAGCCCCCAGCTGAGAAACCTGTACATGCCCACACATCCCCCAGGGGCATCCCAGGGACTCCTGCTCTGAGGATGAGAGATCCTGGGCAGGATGTGGGAAACCTGAGCTCCCCCTGCATGCACGGTCGAAGCTGTTGGCACCAGACTCTGGTCAGGAAGAATCAATCTGAGGAGAGAGAAGGATGGAGGAAAACCATCAGGGGAACCCCCCCCTCCCCAAAAACCCCTCCCTGCCTGCCATGTATCCCACAGAAGTTGATCTCTCTTTGTCCCCAAGTCATCTCCAAGCACCTCTCGTACAACTCCCCAAATCACCCATCTCCCACTCAGTCACGCCTGTGACTTGTAACTGTGTGTGTGTAACCAGAACCCATCCAGGAGGATGTCCATGGTGTCCAATACAGGCCTTCCCACTCAACCACAAGATGGCCCTGGCATGCCTTCACAAGCAGCGCTGTTTGGGGCTCCCATGGCTGGCCCACCCACTCCAGACACCCTGACGTACCACCTGAGCAAGGCTTTCGGAAGTAGACGATGAGGGATAAGCCAACAATGATACCCAATACACCCAGGCCAAAGGCCACACCACACAGCACATTCTCCAGAAGATCAGAGGGCAGCGCATTATGGGGCACTATGGAAAAAGGGGAGCATGTCAGCCTGGAGCCTGATCGGTGAGGCCCCAACCCCGGTGAATTACTTGGGCATCTAGGATGAAAAAGGAGAAACGGAGGCATGAAAAAGTTGAGATTGACCAGAGTGAGAATGGATTTAAACAGGATCCAAGTAGAGAAAGAAGGCCCTCCCATGGGTCCATCCTTTTTTGTCCCCAAAAGGAATCAGGCTTCCAGGGAGAAGGTTCTCACCCCAAAAGCCAATTGCGGTGTAGCTGTCAATCTCATGAGTTACCATGCAGGTGTAAAGGTCAGAGGGTGCTGGTGTGAAGTTTAAGTAAGAAATGGCCTGGAAGGTGAATCCGTCTACAGCTGACACAAAAGTGGGCCTGACTCCTTCCACAGGGTCCAAATGATGCTGCCAGTTCACCGTCAACGTGGGTGGGAAGAGATTACTGACAAAACAGACCAGCGTGTTGGGCTTGCCAAACTCCAGGGGCTTCAGCGTGAACATCTCAACAATAGGAAACCCTGGTGGGAGGATTGAGGCGTGAGGGAAGGAAGTAACTAGTTTAGATGGTACCTCTGAGTTTGGAAGGGAAGTGGCATACAGAGGGGAGGGCAGAGACAGAATGGGGGATGGGCTTTGGGGGAAGAGATGAGGAAGGAGCTGGGGCTCTGAGGGAGGTCTTCTTCTAGGCAAGACCCAGACCTGAACCTAGAGGCAGAGTCAGACCCAGGCCATCCTGGGACCCTCCACCCTGATTCCCTGCAGCACTTTCTGTCTAAACCTCATATGGGCATCTGATCACATGCTATCTTCTTATTGGAACACAGGCAGATCATCAGATACTTTCTTTCTCCCCTTCCATCCTACTGAGCATAGCCAATACAAGCTCTAATATTCAGTAAGCATCAATTGGTCCCTCTTGCGTTCATCAAGTTCAATAGTTTTGAACACCTACTATGTTCTAGGCACATGCCTTTGCCCCAAAACAAAAACAGAGTGCAGACCATAGTTGGAAAGGGGAGACCCAGAAGGCATTAGATGGGCGAGCTGGTGTGAAAGGGAATAATTCACTGTATACATTGAGGAGGTTAAGAATGTAGCCCCTCCCTCCACCCCCAGAGACACCCCTGACCTCTAGACACAGGGATTTGCCCTTCAAGTTTTGGTCCTATTTCCTGGATCATAGCCTGGCAGAATGTTTTGTCAAAGAAAATGGCAGAAGTATCTCCAAGCTTCTGAGCCCAGTCAGCAAATTCAGGCAGGCGAGGCACTCGGGTATTCTGGGAAAAGTCGAAGGAGAAAAGCTGGTCTCCATCATAGCTTTCAGAGAGTCCGAAGTTGGGACTCCAGTCCTGGCAGTACATCGTGTGCAGGAATGTGTGGTTTTGCAGATCATCCCGCCACACTGGAGTAAGAGCTGCAAAGGAGACAGAGCATGTCAGGGAAGTGAGAGTCTCCTTCTCCTCTTTAGCTTAGAAAACAGCAAGTCATGCTTCAGACGGAGGACGTAGTGTTGGGGTATAACCCCTTCTTGTGTCCTCTTATTTAGGCTTTCCCTCCCAAAGGGGGTGAAGAAAGAATTACAGGACCTCTCCAAAACTTCCCCTGCCCATAAAAAGGATAACTGTCTAAAGCTGTAAAAAGTACAATAGGTGTACTTTCTCAAGTGACAGATTCATTTGGGGCACCTGGGTGGCTCAGTCGGTTAAGCATCTGACTTTGGCTTAGGTTATAATCTCTTGATTTGTAGGTTTGAGCCCCCATGTCTGGCTCTGTGCTGACAGCTCAGGGCCTGGAGACTGCTTCGGATTCTGCATCTCCCTCTCACTCGGCCCTCCCTCCCTCCCTCTCTCTATATATATTAAAAATAAGTAAACATTAAAAATTTTTTAAAAATTAAGTGACAGATTCAGAGTCACAATGTTGGTTGTGTGTTTGTGTACTACACAGAGGTATCTGGCCAAGGAA
This sequence comes from Crocuta crocuta, assembly GCF_008692635.1. Classification (NCBI taxonomy): domain Eukaryota; kingdom Metazoa; phylum Chordata; class Mammalia; order Carnivora; family Hyaenidae; genus Crocuta; species Crocuta crocuta. Next base: position 5,284,115 of record NW_027528611.1, on the reverse strand, counting down.
GTAATTGGAAGCTGAAATCTAGCCTGCACTCTGCTCGCCAAGCCATGCATCCTGGCACAGACATGCATCCTCCCAAAAAAGATACCTTCACCTAATTCACAGAAGGCCACCAATAGTGACTTGTGAAGGGCCTTGATGGGTTCTCTAGTCTTCGAAGAGGGTAAAGGGATGGTCATGGCCTCCCCAAGCCACAGATGACACTGGCCCCATCCTACCCCCAGACAACATGATAAACTGAAAAACTGATCTCCACAGACTTCTCTTCAGCTACTTCATCAGCACCAGACCTCTCTGAAAACGTCCTCACCTCCCTCAACCCTTTACCCCTGCAGTGTGACAGGACTGAGGGACCGGAGAGTTGCAGAAAATAATCCCTGTTCTTTGAAGCTCCCAGCTAGAATTCCTACACACACACACACACACACACACACACACACACACACACACACTAGCAGGAAACTTCCTACCCAGTACGTAAGACCTAGAATAATTGACATTTAGAGTAAGAGGGATATTCCAGATTATTTTTCCATTCTGCCCCATCCTTTACAGAGAAGGAAACTAAGGACCAATAAAGTTAAGAGAATTTTCAAGAATCACAAGGTGCATTGATGACAGAATGCAGAATAGATGCCTAAATAGAACAGTGAAAGAATATTTGCTTTGTTCAAATCCCAGCCGTGCCACTTTCCAAGTGTGTGAATTTGAACAAGTTACTTAAACTCTCTGAGTCTCATTTTTCCCCATCTGTAAAATGGATATTATAATCTCTGCTTCAAGTGTCTTAAGTAGAATATATAAAGCACCTGACATTGTTTGCCATCCATCCGTAGTTGATCTCTTTCCCGACTCTGGTATTGTTTCTACTACTCCGTAATACTTCCCACCACTTACAAAGCACAGGGTTTCAAGTGCAAAGAAGATTTCAAATGCTCTGGGTGGCTCCCTAGGCTCTAACCCGTCAGGACTGAAGTCAATGAGAGGTACTGTCATACCTTCAGGGGCACTCCAGGAGTGGGGCAGCAGCCACAGGAGGTGGAACAGCCTTAGCAGTGCAGCTCCCTGCCTCTGCTCATGATCCATATCTTCACACCACAGTGTGCTAGAAGCTACCAACCAGCTGACCCAGGTCCCAGACTCCTCCCCCAGATCATGTTCCGCCAGCTACTTCCAATAGTTGCCCTTGTCATTTGGCAAAACCAATCACAGAAGCATAGGGTTTAACATCATCAGTTGCTGGGGAGAGACGTGGTGCCAGCAACCTCCTGAAGACTTGGCTCTTTCACCAGGCCAGAATGGGGTGTGTACTCGGACTGAGAGGACAATGGAGGAATGTCTGCCTCCTGCTGGGGAGCCCTATTTAGTATCAAATTGTCAACCTCAGCCAAGAGGAGTCCAACCTAAGCGATGGACTCTTCAGAGCAGCACCACCTCCTGGCAGAATGCTGTGGTGGGGAAGCTCCTCTTCCCGCAAGCAAACTCTCAGGGCTCTTCAGAACCCGCCTCCTCCTCTCTCCAGCCCTCCCTCCTCTTTCTCAGTGAGGTATTCTTCAGACATTAGCTCTAATTCATTCTATAGGAATACATGGATAGGTGCCTGGGTGGCTCAGTCAGTTGAGCATTTGGCTCTTGATTTCAGCTAGGGTCATGGGTCCCCTGGTGCGCTCAGCCCAATGCTGGTATTGGGCCCAGTGCTAAAAATACAAAGATGAATAAAGGGTATTCCTGAGTTCAAAGAGCTTAAAGTCTAGTGGTGGGATCAATAAATAAATAATTACACAACAAGTAATGTATTCAAATAGGAATGTGCCAAGTGTTTTGAAAGTAGTAACTTCATGAGGATGCAGGAATAGGTGGAACATAATCAAAGCTGCTAAGAATCTTAAAGGAAAGACAATTTTACCAGCAGAATATGAGGGAAGAGAAAACATTCCAGGGCAAGGGGTATTCAAGTCTGTGGAGGTCAAAGGCATTCAGAGCTCCTTCCTTTGGTCGGATATAAGTGTTATGGAGGCTACTCATTGTGTCCCTGTTTGGTAGTGGGGTGTGGGGGTGTGTCAAGACGAGCTAGAAATTCAAGCAGGGGTCAGATCACACAAACCATGTTATACCACAAAGAGGGACTGGCTTTTAGAGATATGAAAACTGAGAAATGACACACTTATTTTAACTTATAGAAAAACTGGCCTGACATTTTAAAGGATGGACTGGAGCTTGGAAAAAAAATTGAGGCAAAACTTCTGGTCAGAGTGTATAGTATATTACATGGAAATAAAAAGTTGCACACCCACACACTATCCTTTTTTTTTTTTTTAGCAATATAACAATAATTTAGGTGAGAAATGATAAGAGCCTGAATTAAATCATGAATAGAGGAGATGGAGGGAATAGAATATTCAGACAATTAGGAGGTAGAATCTAAAGGGCTTGGCTACTGATTCACCAAGTAGAAGGATTAAGGATAACACTAAAGGTTTCTAGATTGGTGACTGGGTGGGTGGTCAGTGATGGACTACACTGAAATAGAAAAGAATGCCTTAGAAGAAGGTTTGATGAAGAAGAGAATGAGTTCAGAAATACTGGGTGGCTCAGTTGGTTAAGTGTTTGACTCTTGACTTCAGATCGGGTCATTATCTCACAGTTGGTGGGATCGAGTGTCAGCTCCACAGTGACAGCATGGAAGCCTGTTTGGGATTCTCTGCCTCCCTCTCTCTCTGCCCCTCCCCTGCACGCTTGCATGCATGCACACACACACTCACATACACGCTCTCTCAAAATAAATAAACATTAAAAATATTTTTAAAAAGGAAAAGATTGAGTTCAGTATTGTACATGTTGAATCTGAGATTCCAGTGGTAGAACCACTCAGGAGGCATGTGGTATATCAGTATGGATCTCAGGTATGTGCTGAAAACCCTCAATTTTGGGGTCATCAGCACAAATGTTGAAGCAGAAGCAGTGGATAAAATCATGCAAGTAGACTATGCAGATGGATCGGGAAGTGACACAAGGGCATAAGTCTATATGGGTTCCAACCCCAATTCTCTTACCAGTTGCCATTCAGGATCTAGTCAGGAACATGGAGCCACTCTAGGTATTTCAGACTGATAGAATTTAATACAGAGAATTGGTCCCAAACATGTTAAAAGGGCAAGAAGTGCAAAAGAAAAAAAGTATTATCTGGGGGCAGAAATACGAAAGAGGAATACCTAGAAATAAGAAGCTACTATTGGCCCTGACATGGAATCCATGTCTACATCTGCTGTTGCCCTGGGACAGACATCATCATAGTTGGTTCTGAACCTACTGAAAGGATTCCATTTTCATCCAGGCTGGATCACTGAGAAGGTACTTCCTCTACCTCAAAGGCTTGAGTCCAGAATCACCCATTCTTGCTGCAGCCATATCTACCAGCAACTGCCACTCTGTTAGTAACTAAAGCAGGAAGCTTCTCAGTTTCTCTTGCTTTCTTATCTCCCACCAGTGCCTCCTATTGAGAGATCTAACAAGAAGCCAGCTGGTTAGGACATACCTTGGGAAGTACATACCTTGCAGATGCCTAGGCTGAAACATCCAGAACACAATATAGAAGGGAGTGGCACTGACACCAGAAAATAACCAGTACACTGAAATGGATTCTTCTGTAGGAATCTAGTGACACCAGGGGCATCCAGATAGTTACAACAGCAAAAAGAAGAACAAGGAAGAATCAGATTCAGAAGAGCAGAGGTGTTCCATAAAGAAGGACAAGGTCAGCATAATAAAATGCTACCCAGAAGTCAAGGAAGGACTGAAGTGTCCTTAGATTTGGTAATTATGAAACGGTTGACAAATGTATTGAGAGCAGTTTCAGTGTTGTAGTGGGAGTTGACTCCAGATTGTGGTGGGCTAAGAAGTAAGTGGGAGGTGAGGAAGAAACTGTCACTGTATATGCTGGAAGTCTAATAGAGAAGAAAAAGAGAGAAAGACAGAAGGGGTGGGGGAAGACGCAGTGAGAAATATCTAATGTGGCAATTAAGTAATCTTAGAAATTAATCTACGTGGATATGGTCTATCAGTATTTCTCAGACTTTCAAAATCCATCCTCTGTTCTGAAAAATAAATAACAGCACCAATAATAGCCAAAATCAAAAACAGCCCTATGTATGACCTCCTGGATAGCCTGAAACACTAATGTGTATATTGTATGTGAGCACACGTGTGAATGTGTGTGGTGGGGGAGGGTGGAGTGTCAGGCTTGGGATAGGGTTTGGAAATCATTGTGTTACACTCCAAGAAAACAGAACATTTTCCCAGTGTCCCACTCTTTATGGGCTAACACATCAGCAGTTCCTGCTGTGGGAAGAGTCGGGTCCTTGGGGAAGCAGAAATGAAGTTTATGACATCACCAGGACTACAGGAGGAGACACGGAGCACTCAGCCACCTAGAGTCTAAACCAGGGGTCTGCAAACTTTTTCCAGAAAGGACCAGAAAGTAAACATTTTAGGCTTTGTGGGCCACTCATCTCTGTCTGGTATGCTCAGCTGCAGCATGAAAACAGCCACAGGCAACATGTAAATGAAAGAGCATGGCTGTGCTCCTGGTTTCCTCCCAGCTTTTCCTCCCACTTCCTGGGCATCTCCTTCTCAGTCTCCCGTGTAGACCTCTTTGTTCCAGTTACTCTTTAAACATTGACATTCCCTGGAGTTTTGTTCTCAACTTTCTTTTTGACTATGGACACGGAAATTTTAATTTCATATAATTTTCATGACATGATTCTTTTTTTTAATTTTTTCCCCCAACCATTTAGATCTTGGACCATGTAAAAGGTGGCAGGCTGGGTTTCGCTCCATACCACAGAATTCTGAACACTGTTCTGTGTGTGTGGTCAGAATTGGGATGGGGGACTCAAAATAAACCAAAGAAGATCTCCATTCCCCCTTGAGGGTGGCAATTGGTTAATGAATACATTGTGGCCCAGATAACAACAGATTGTTTGGGAGGAGATTTGAGGGGAAACAGGAGGAAGAAGACTGGGTGGGAGGGCTAGGAGCAGGGACAGCAGACATTGCAACTACTCTGGGTGGGAGGAAAGAGGCAACAGGGTCTAAGTTCTCCACAGACTAGAGTGTGGACAAGATCAGGATGAGCAGAAATATAACCACCCATCATCGAGACTCTGGCGAGGTGTGGTTAATTCTTTTCTCTTGCAGTATAAATAGTACCAAGTTCAAACAGTTATGACTACCCTTCCCTCTATGCAATCTTTCTTCCTGTCAAGACTCTCCAACAAGTTCCGTAACAGATATTTCAAAAAGAGTCTCTAATTAGTTTGGGAAGTGGTAATTAAGGGTGAGAGGAGCAACTCACTGTCTATTTTGGTCATTAGATAGGAATGTCCCTGAAAATAATGACACCTGTAAATCCAGGAGGCCATGGCTGTCTAACAGCTCTCCTATCCCTTTCTAGTACCACCCCCATTTATTTTTCCTAGCAATGCCGAATCTCCAGAAAAAGGTGTGAATTGCCACCTTTCAACTTTTAACACTTGCCATTTAATCCGTAACCCTCAACAATGAGATTGTTCACCACTATTTTTGTGTTGCCAAATCAAATGGACTCTTTGTAACATTTGACCCTGTTGGCCATGCCCTACTTCCTCAGATCATCTATTTTTGGCATCCTGAATGGAACTCTCTCCTAGTTTTTCCTTCCACTTCTCTGGCGTCCTCTTCTCCATCTTCTTTGTGGACTCCTTTCTTAAGACTTACTGTTCCCTGGAGTTTTATCCTCAACCTTTGCTCTTCTTATGTTACATTTGTCCTGGATGGCATACCTTTAGTAGCCACCTATTTGCTGATATCTTCCAGATTTACCCCTTGAGCTCAGATCTTGCCCTGAGTTCCATACTACCCATATAGCTAACTTTTAGCTTTTTAGGCATTTCCACTTGAACTCCACAGCAGTTCTCAAACTGTATTCTCCACAAAAGTGTCCCTTAAAATTTTTTTCAAATGTAAATTAGATAGTAGCAATTTTTTTTTATTTTTAAATGTATTTCAACATAGAGGTAATAAGACACTGAATACATTGACATGATAATTTTATTATGCAACCATTTATTATATTTAATAAAGTTCTTTGAGATGTAGGCAGTAGAAACCAATTCTGGCTAACTTAACTTTTTTTAAAGTTTATTTTGAGAGAGAAAAAGAGTGCAGGTGAGCACGTGAGTGGGGAAAGAGCAGAGGGGGGTGGAGAGAAAGAGAGAGAATCCCAAGCAGGCTCCATGCTCAGCACAAAGTCTCATGCAGGGCTCTATCTCACAAACCCTGTGATCATGACCTGGGCTGAAATAGACGCTCAATCAACTGAGCCACCCAAGCGCCGCTAACTTAAGTTTTAAGTTAGTTAGTTTGTTTAGAGCACAAGCAGGGGAAGGGCAGAAAGAGAGGAGAGAGAGGATCTCAAGCAGGCTCTGCACTACCAGTGCAGAGACAGACACAGGACTTGAACTCATGAACCATGAGATTGTGACCTGAGCTGAAACCAAGGGTAGAATGCTCAACCAACTGAGCCACCCAGGTGCTCTTTCCCTAACTTAACTTTTTTTTTTTTTATTTCTACGAGAGAGAGAGAGAGAGACAGCGTGAGCAGGGGAGGGTCAGAGAGAGAGGGAGACACAGAATTGGAAGCAGGCCCCAGGCTCTGAGCTGGGAGTCAGCACAGAGCCCGACGCGGGGCTCAAACCCACAAACCGCAAGATCATGACCCAAGCGAAAGTCGTACGCTTAACCGACTAAGCCACCCAGGCGCCCATCCCTAACTTAACTTTTAAAATGGCAACTTACTGGAGGGAAACAACTAGCTCATGAAATCAAAAGAAGAGTGGATAAGCTAGGGATAAGGAAGGGGAGCCTCACGGGCCTTAGCAGCAACTGTTGAGCTGCCATTAATATGCCTCACCTTTGAAGACCTCCAGCCTCCATCTTTCAAGTTTCACATTGCTGGGAGAGACAATCTGACTGGCTCAGGTGGTATTAAGTGTGCACCTCTGGATCAATTAGGTATATGCAGGCACACTATTCATCTCGATGTATCAGTTATTTCCAGAGAAGGGAGAGTCACCATGAACCAAAAACCACCTCAATACAGCTATCTTCAACATATGGCATCCCTGACACTTGCCTGAGATCATCTGAGGCATAAATATGAGGTTAAATCTGTGTATTAATGTGCAGATAGTATTTCCTAACTGCCTGGGTATATATGTCATCTACTTGATGATCTCTGGCCTGTCACAAGTCTTGCCACAAATTCAAAATATGCTAAAATGATTCAATGTTGACATATTAATAAGAAAAATATTTACATTCCACTAACTGATTTCCTTTGGATCTATGACTAAAAGAAGTTTGTGTTTGTTTGCTTGTTTGGTTGTTTACTGTGAGGGGCTCCTGGGTAGCTCAGTCCATTAAGCAACTGACTCTTGATTTCAGCTCCGGTCACGATCTCACAGTTCATGGACTGAGCCCCACATCAGGCTCTGTACTGATGGCATGGAGCTGGCCTGGAACATAACTTAATAAACTTTAAAAATAAAAATAAATAAATAAATAAAATCTTTTTTAAAAATAAATAAATTTTACTGTGAAAAATATCAAACATACATAAAAGAGAAGAATCTAATAAATCCCTACATACTCTTATGAGTTTCATTACTTTTCAACCTTCTAAAGCTCTTCTGTTCTTGTTTCATCTATTCTCTTGTTCCACATCCTTTTTTTTTTTTCCCCAACCCCTGGTGTATTTTAAACAAATTCTGTCATTCTATTTCACCAGGATATATTTCTAAGAAAATAATTTTTCTTTTAATATCATATACTACTATCACCACAACCAACAAAATTAAAAAGAAATGCTTAACTTCATTTAAACCAATCTGTGTTCATTTTTCTCCAATTATCTCACAAATGTCTAAGAGAAAGAAATTTTATTTTCTATGTTTATTTATTTTGAGAGAAAGAGGGAGCTGGGGAGGGGCAGAGAAAGAGAGAGAGGGAAAGAGAGAATCTCAAGCAGGCTCCATGCTCAGCGTGGAGCCCAACACAGGTCTCCATCTCATATATCATGAGATCATGACCTGAGCCAAAATCAAGAGCCAGCTGCTCAATCAACTGAGTGACCCAGGCACCCCTAAGAGAAAATTTTAAATGAAAAGCAGTGTCTTATGGTTTCCAAATTGCATTCATTTCAAAAGTATTGATGAATTTTCTATTTTACATTATGTCTTATAAACCCCCCGTTAATGGCTCAATAATGAATTCTAACAGGTGAATTAAGTTTAGCAATTACTATTTTGAATGCACCTCCATCTCAAAATTTAAACTCATCACCTTCCCTTCCCAACAGGTTCCAACTCCTATATTCAAGACCTCAGTAAATAACTTGACTCTCCAGTCAGTCATTCAAGGTACAAATTTGTGAGTCAACCTTGACAACTTAATCTTCCTCAAACCTTCTGATCCAATTGTTTACCCACTCCTATCAATTTGACCTTGTTAAAATCTCTTGAATTGGTCCTCTTTTCTTCCCATTCCCAGTGGGTCAAGCCTTCATTGATTTGGTTGCTTTTTCCTGGATTGCTTATTCTTGATCTGTCTCTTGTCTTATATTCCAGTGCTGCCAAAGGAATCTTTTTATTATACATATTTGATATCACACTTTTATATAAAAAAGTTTGATGATTCTTTGTAATCTGCTTTCCTTAGTATGATCCTTAATGACCTGGATCCTATTTAGCCTACTTCTGTATGTCCTTTGAGATGAAATCTCACCTTCTTCAGGAAGCTTTGGAACACAGAGTGGAGATTAGTAGCCTCTTCAACATGCTTCCACAGCACCCTATGCCTGCCATTACCATCATTTTTTATTGCATTATTATATTTGTATATTTGCTTCACAGTCACTGCAGGATCCTTAAGGAATCATGTCCTATTCCTTCTTTTTACATTCTTAGCATCCACCAAGAAGGCCTACCAACAAGTAACTACTTACTGGAAGAATGAGCTGTTACTAAAGATGTTGAAACCGAGTCTGAAGAGCCTTCAAGCATTAGATGACTGATAGATAAACTCCTCCCCTACTGAAGTACAGATACCTCAACAGTAGGTCATATCAGGCATGTCTATGGACTACCCTCCAAATACTCCCTCCCCCCACCGACTGCCTTCCCTGTGCATCCTACATTTCTCCCCACTCTTCCCATTCCATTCGAGGTCCTTCCCAAACGCCTTGCCAACTGTCACTTTCTTCCTACTCCCTCCCACCTCCTATTTCAGGGGGTGAACCCAGCCATTCAGCTTTCATTTACCCTCATTCCCAGCTCAATGTATCTCTTCATATCCATATTCATTCTTTGTTTTAGCTACCTTATTAGGATATAGCAATTCTGTTAACTACTCTACAAGGATGAAATTTATTATTCCATATATAAATAAGAAAACCAGGGCTCAAATAGGTTCATTTACTTATTCAGCAAATATGTATTGACTACCCTTTATATGCTTGGCAGTATGCTGGACACCAGACATCTACCATCAACAAAGATAATCTAGTAAAAAGAGAGACATTGATCAAGTAAACAAACCATAAAAACGAATTCTAAAAGGTACTATGAAGAAAAAGAGCTGAGATCCATAAGACTCACTGGAGTGGGGAACCCACTGATACTGAGTAGGAGTTAGGCAGAGTGGGAAGAATGCTCCATGGAGCATGTGTAAGGCCCTAAGACAGGCAAGAGACTGGCTCGTTCAAGGGCAGGAAGAAGACCAGTGTGGCTGGAGCATAATCAGTGAGTTGGAGGAGACACTAGATGAGCCAGAGGCAGGCAGAAGCAAAGCCACATGGGACCTTCTGGACCACAGGGAAGCTTGGGCCCTCTTCTAAGCATAGTTAGTCCTGAGTCTGTGACTGCTTTATTCCTTCTCATCTTATGAGTGATGCATACTAAGATATCTAGCTGATCTACCTCCAGTCTCTGAGAAGCCAATCCATGGTGTACACTGTTGCCAAATAAATCTTCCAATAAAGGTAGCTCTCACTTCCCCTCTCAGAAACTTAAATGATTCCCTTCTTTCTACTATATTTTAGTCTGGATTACTTGGCCTGGGTTTTGAGGTCCCCCATACTCTGCATTCTATCACCGGACTACAGAAACTGCTCTCCATGATCACTAATGACCCCCAATTACCAAGCCGGTGAGTTTTCCCCCTTTGTTCCCTTACACCTACTGGCAGAATCTCACTTGTTCATTCAATTAGAACAAGGTTCTTAACCTACAGTCCACATGCCACAAAATTCAGGGGCCCATGGACTTGGATGCAATTTTTTTATTTTCAATAACATCTAATTGAAATTTAATTTTATGAATGTATAAAATAAAATTTTATAGTACTAGCAGTACCTGTAATGTTGTTATCAATAGAAATCATCAGTTAATATTTTTATATCACATAAACAGACATCTCAAAATATGAGCTGTTAGACCTGCCAATAAATCATTTTATGTGTTAGTTAAGAACCACATGTATTATGTTAATATGGAAGCACATATTACTGGATCATCACACATTTCTTTAAACATTCTGATAACTGTGTATTTAATTTATGCATTTACAAAGAGTATCATCAGACAAGGTCCAAAGGCTTCACCGCACTGCCAAAAACATTCATGGCGTAAATAAGCATAACAACCCTGACTTAGTCATTCATTCAACAAACATGAAGTTCTTACTGGAGCCCTGTCTTGTTCTGGCATCTTCATATTCTGTTGTTCTGCTTTTCCTTCTTGTTTGATGCTTTTCCATTGGTTCCACTTCCTATTCTGTTCCCTGCATGAGGATCTAACCCAAAGCTCAATCTTCGCCTCACAACTAAATTCTGTTTTATACTTCCTCCCTTATAAATCTCACCTACCTGCATGACTGATTCAAACATCAATTCAAAGATGACTCCCAAATCTACCTTTCCTAAACTTTTTTTCTCCAACATCAATCCTAGATTTTAAACTACCTGCTGTGTCTAGCAACCAGAAAAACAGACCTGTTCCCATTCATGGGCAGACTGTCTGGGTTCAAATCCCAGCTCTGATCACTTACTAAAAGTGTGACCACAAGTAAATTATCTAACATCTGTTGCTCCAGTTGCTTCATTTGATAAATGGGGGTGATAATAATAGTATCTACTTTATTAGGTTATATGAATTAAGGGTTAACACACGTATAGCACTTTTTAACACATTTCAAGTACTCAATAAATGTGAGTTATCACTGGTCTCATCTCCTTTCAACTCCTGACATTCGTATTTGGTGTTTATTAACAGGTACAGTGCTAGCCACTGGGAATATAGAGTTCTTACCTCATGACATAACATTGATCAAGTCATTGCTCAAAAACTTTCAGTGACTCCCCACCTGGTCCAAACTTAATGGCTTTGGAAATCCTTTACAATACTGTCTCAAATATATATATGTATCTTCCAGTCTTCTCTCCTCTAGCTCTACTTCTTATATCTTGTATATTCTTATATATTCTATTCTGGCCAGATTGGACCACACTGCTCTCTGTGAAGATGACCTGGCCATTCTGCTTTTGTCTTTCCTCACACCATTCCAATGTTTAAATTATGCACTTGGCAGCAATGATTATGTCTTACTATGATTATTTCCCCAACACTATGAATAAACATGCACATTACAATCCTCTAAGTCACACATTTAAGAAACAATTTCCTTCCACATTTGCTCACTTTGTGAGCACCTCATATTGGCCAGTTGCTGTGCCAAGAGCTGTGGATATATTTTTTTTAAAGAATACATGTCTCCATCCTCAAGATCAAAGCCTGGTAAGGGAGAGAATCATGTAACTACATAAATGTTATGCACTACAAAAAGTGCAATCATAAGAGCAAGGGACACCAAAGAATGAGCAGTCAGCTCAATTTTGGAGGCAAGAGTAGGCTTTTCAGATGATGGATTTGGGGCTTAGATGGATTGCAGAAGAGTTTATTCTATGTAAGAAAGCAGTATGCATCAAATATAGAGACATAAAACAAAATGGTTTCTCTGGGGAACAGTTCATTATGGCTGGAGTATAGGCCCATGGGGAAGTGGCTAGACACAAAGCTGGTGAAGTAGAATTTTCTGGTAAGCACAGGCATTTGGACTTTATCACACCAGCAATGAGGAATTAATACAGGGTTTAAATAGTAGCATGTGGCCAGAGCTGTATTTTGGAAAGCTCACTTCTGGCAGTATTGTGGCAAAGGCAGAGAAGAAAATCTAAAGCAACACTGTTCAATAGAACTTTCTGCAATGATGGAAATGTTCTATCATTTCTGCTGTCCAATATGACAGCCACTAGCAACATGTGGCTAATGAGAACTTGGAATGTGGCTAGTGCAATCAAGAAACTGATTTAATATTAATTTAAATAGTAACGTGTCTGGTGGCCACTGTATTGGACAGTGCAGCTTTAGAGATAGAGATATCAGGAAACTGTTGATGTAGCTCAGGTGATGGGTCTATGACACAATGTGATTCAGTAAATATTTTAGAGGCAAAATGATAAATCTAGTGGATATAAACTTGTGGGGGGAAAATCAAGTATGGGCTCCCAGATTCCGGGCTTTGTGACTGAATAGCTACAATTAGTCAGGATAATACAGAAGATCTAGCATGTTCAAGATTGCATCAATCTTGAACCTGTTGAAGTGTCTGAGGGTTATCCAAGTAGTAATATTTAGTAGCAAGTTTAGTTCAGGAGAGTCTTCTGAACTCTCTGTAAAGATACACATTTGAGAGGCTTAGAGCCATTGAGTGAGATTACTCAGAGAAGAGAACAAAACTAGAAGCGAACTGAGGCAACATCCTCACAAACACTGACCCATAGGAAGAGGCTAAAGAGTCCACAAAGGAGACTATAGAGCAGTTGGACAAGTAGGAAAAGAAACAGGTGAGGTTGGTAACAGAAATCAAGGGTGCAGAGAATTTCAGGAAGTATTATCAAATGTCAAATGTCTTAGAGGTCAAGTAAGGGGAGAACTGAAAAGTGCATTCTGATTTTGCCAATTAGCTGATTCTTGGTGACATCTGCCAGAACAGTTTCAATAATGGAAGAAATGGGTTGAAGAGTGGGAATGGGGCTGAAAGAGGAAAATTTAGATGATATTTTCAGGTCCTGACTGTGCAGAGTAGCTCAGAGACAAATAGTCTACAAGGGGACAGATATTATTAGGGCTGTCTTTCCTTTTTTCGAGGCTGTAAAACCAGTAGAAGGGAGAGGTTAAAAATGTCAATGGGTACGAAATGAAAGATATCTTTAGAGCAACAGATAAGGCGGACCAGGTCTAAAAAAAAAAAATGGCATTTCCTTGAACCGGAGGGAGGACTTCTGCTATAACACCAAAAGGTTACAAACAAGTCCCAGGTCATAGGAGGGAGATGGAAAAATCACGAGTTCCCCGCAGGTTGCCTCTTCTGTTCTATTAGTAGAGAATAGGGGTTATGGACTGATGATTTTGAACCCACACGCTGAGGGTCAAGGGGAGATTACTGGCTATAAACAAGTAAAAAGTCTGCTTTAGGTGGCAACAGAATCACCATAACAACCTTGATTCAACATCGAGAGATTAGAAGACAAGCCTTAGGAAAAAGTGGAAGATTTTTAACTTAAATCGTAGAGCGTGAGATCAAGAAAGAAGTGAATGTGATCAGAGGGCTGGTAAATTTCGTAGGAGGCAAGGAGTCGAGACTGACAGGTCTTCAGTGAAACGATGAAGTCCAGGCAGGTTCAGGGGAAATGAGAGGCTGTAGAGCCGCCGAACAAAATGCCCACATCTACAGTCCGCACTTCATCTCCCGCCGGAGGCATCAAGGTGATAAACTCCCTTTCCCCTGGTCGAACTACTCTACACCCGGGTAAGGGCCCCACCCTGCAAGCCCTCACATCTTCAGGTCCAGTTCCCACTCTCCTTCACTGACAACAGCTTGGCGGCGTGCGTTTCCTCTGGACTCGGCGGAGGACGAACACTTTACACCTGCCTAAGAGGAACCAAGTCAGGCCGCCCCGTGGCGCCCGGCGAGGCGGCCGGCAGTGAGGGAGGGGCCGCTGAGGCAAGGGGTATGCGCGCCGCACCTGCTTCCGCTCCACCCACAGAGCGCGCTCCCAGCGCAGGCGAGGGGCAGCGGAGCTTGCGGACGCATGCGCCCTGCTGCTCCCTCCCGAGGTCTCCGGCACTCCTTTCCCCTCCCCCAAGCCGATCGCACCCTTGCGCTTGCGCAGTAGGCGATCCCGGCTGCGGCAGCCATGCTGAACCCGTACGGAGAGGCTAGTGGGGGGGACAAGGTCGACGACAGCGGGATAGGAAGACGGGGATATGGAGAAGCAGCGGCATTAGAACACCATGGGTCTCTGGAGCTAGGCCAAGGCCATGCGGCCTCCTTGGCCCCTGGCGCGACCCCCAGAAACCTTCGGAATACTGGTCCTCGTGGAGGGGGGGAAAGGAGGACGGCAGGCACGTGACCCGGGTCAGCCAATCTGGGTGTTGCTGACGTGGCGGCGAGGTCTTGATCATCTCCCCACCCCCAAGCTCGTTCGGGAAGGGAGGGGCTGGGGGTTACGCCCCCTCCCCCAACACTGCTTCAGTTTCCCGGGGGGGCTAACACCCCGGATTACATCCTCTTCCCCCCTCCCCCCGCACCAAGCCGAGGGGAACGTGGGCTCCCCCTGGAAGGTTCCGGGTTCCAGGTGAGAAGGGGTCCTTGGGGGGCGGGGATGTTGCTGGTTATTTAAATGCTTAACCAATGGTGGGGAGTCCGGGGGGGGAAATTCTTGGGGTTCAGAGGAGAACCTGAGGGTGGGAGGGTTTGTCCTTCAAACAGTTTACAGCCAATGGGAGCTTGGAGGGGGGGGCGAGAGCGGGAGAGGGCCCCTCGGATGGGGGAGGGGAATGGCCAACCTCATGCCTCCATACCAATTGGAGGGCAAAGGGGCGTGGGGGCGGTGTGTCCCCCCAATCCATTCGTTCCCTGGGGGTAGAGGAGTCCGGAGCCAGGTGAGGCTTCCTTTTGGCGGCCGGAGGGAGGGGTGACCTAGTGGGCTAAGGTGTGGGAGTGGTGAATATATTTCCTTCTCTTGGGATGTGAGTGGGCACCCAGGTTGTGAACTGAGATTGTTCTCGGGCGTCCACTCCCTTTCTCTCCAGAGACTCTGGAAGGAGCATTTCTGTGCTTTTGTGTCAGCGGTAGGAAGCTCGCAGTCATCACATGGCATGCTGGAGGTTACGCTTCGAGTCTCTTATCGAATTTGTGTGCATTCACGTGGACACGGCCTGTGGAGCCTTCTGTACAAATCTTCGTTGTCTCGGTGGGGTCTTAGTTCAGCATGTTCCCCCAGGCTGGGGAGGGCTCACAGGCTGAAAGCTTGGGGTTCGCTTGGGAGCAGAAACCAAGCCCAAGGTGGGTGATGGGAGGGCTGTATAAAGCGTGGTCTGAGACAGGAGGGAGTGAGGCTTAGGACCTGGAATGATTCCACAGCTCACAAGGTTTCGGGTTTCTCCAGGGTGGCGGCTGCCTCCTTCATCCCCTCCCCCATTCCTGAACACTTCTCTCCTTGTGTACTGCGGGGGAGGGAACGGAAAGGAGGGAAGAGTTACTTTTCCAAATTCCTGACTAGCTGTTAGCCTCCCCTGTGACTCATGTGGGGGAAGGGAGGATTGGGAGGGAGTGGAGTAGTGATTTTCCGGAATGCAGGAAAGTAAGCCAGAGTAAGGTCTGGCTGCCCTCTCGCTTTCGAAGACCCAGCATTTTTGCGACCTCCTAAATTTTTCTTCCCGGCCGGCCCCCTAATGGGCCTCTGCAAACTTGCGAGGCGTCGGCCGGCCGGAGAACTGCAGATTTGGGAGGCTGGGCCACTAGGGGAGGGGGGAGGGGAGAAGGCCTCTGCAAAGTTGCTGTGTCATTGCCCTCCCTGCTGCAGCCACCCGCGCCAGCCCGCATGTACTTGTGGGGCCGAAGCCTGATCCCTGCGTGGGGGAGGGCGGTAGTAATAGGGGAAGAGGCTTTCTTCCCGGTGTGCACTTCCCCCCGCAGGGTTTGCCCGACTCGGGTGGTCGAGAAGACGTGAGATTGGCGGCCATTTTAGACGCAGTAACCGAGGTTAGGGCTCAAGAGCTACTGCGATAGACGGGAGGGTGATGTGGTTGGAGCGCAAGGACCTAGGCCCTCACGAGCTTTTCTGGGGTGGGGGCCTCTTAACGTTCGTTGATTTACATTCATTTCTTTTCTCAGATAATGCAGTCTGTTTTCTGTCTTGGTATCCAGAGAAGGGGAGATGGAGGGAGAGGGAGACCTCCCGCTCAAGCCCAGGTTGGGGATAAATGACTCTCCCATAAGGGGACGAGGGACGGGGGTGGGTGGCCCCAGAGATGGCTTGAGAGATCTTGGCCTCCTTGTATTCCGGCTCTTTACTCATAAGTAGTCTAACCTTTTTCAGGTAACCAAACTGGGGAAGACTTGGTGAGTGGGTTGGGGGAGGGGGCGAGACTGAGCTCCCAAAATGGCTCCTGCCCCTCCTTGGAGGCGGACGGCCCGGGGGGAGGGGAGGAGGGGAGAGAAGGAGGGGGAGGGCTAGTCTGCGCCGCTGCCGCCGCCTCCTCCGCTCGCCCTCCTCCCTGGCGCTGACCGATGGACCAGCCGCTCCGTAGGGAGGACTCCGGACCCTGGTGGGGGGGATGGGGGAGCCCTGCCGCCCCCAAGGCGGTGGGACCCTAAGAGGGGGTGTGGGCCTGCCCTCGGGGTGGGGGAGGGCCGGGAGCTAGGGGAAAGGTCTGAGCTCGCCTGGAGGGGGGAGGGTGTTCACCCTGATTCGCCCCTCACAGGACTTGTTTTTTCCGCTCTGAGCCAGGCACCGGAATGAAGTTTGGGGAGGAGGAGGTGGGTTGCATTTTCTAGAGTATGTGGGTCTGTTTGGAGAGCTTTCTCCTGCTTAAGGGCTGCCGGGATTTTTTCGTGTAGGCAGATACTTTATAGGTAACTGAAGGTATGAACAAGGAGGGATTGGAGAAGTGTTTGGGTGCAAGTTTTGGGAACGTGTTTTAGATTTGGTTGTCTCATTGGTAAGCCTTGGGAGCTCGGATTCTTAGTATTTTGCCTTTGTCTTTCGATTTGAACTGCGGAAACAGGAGGAGGCTTTTAATACTGCAGCAGGCCTGTGTTTTTGATTGTGGAGTATGGGAACATCTGATTCCTCCTTCGCCACTTTCGGGAACCCTTAAGTTATTTGCCAGAGAAGCAGGCCGCGCGTTCTAAGATGGCGTCTTCTTCCTCGTTTCAGAGTCTTCACTGCAGCGGCGCCTCTGCCGAGAACAACAACCCGCCGGGCGTCCTGCGGCCACACCCTGGCGGGCCCAGGCTGGCTACGCCCACGCGGCCCCCTCCGGTCCGGTCACTGTGGCCAATGGAGGAGCTACGAATGGCACGACCTGCTAGAGCTTGGCAGTCGCCGGTCGTACCGAGCTTGGACGCCTGGGAAGACTTTGTTGGAAGGGGAGGCGGGGAGAGGGTGCTGCACCCATGCCAACCTCTCTCTTTCCCTGGAGTCGCCGAACCACAGCGCAGCCAATTGGCTCAAAGATGTGGCGGGTTGCCTGTTCCCTATGGGTCTATGCGGCACTCTTCTGCCTAGTGACTGACACCTTGGAAATGAAGCTTATGACGTCATCGTTCCAGTCGACCAATAGAAAGCGCTCCCGCGGAGAGGTGTTCCTCCCCTTTCGACTCTGCTTCTTCACGCGCGTGAGCGAGCGTGCGCGCGCGGAGGGGGTGGGGGAAATCTCGAGCACGGTGGCGCGCATGAGCGACGAAGCTCCGCCTCCCTGCCTATATATAAAGGGCTGGCGCGGGGCTCGGCGGCGCCATTTCGCGCTGGAGTGGAGCAGCCTCTAGAACGAGCTGGAGGATTCTGCCTACTGATAGAGAGTCTTCGAGTCGTCTGGGGCCGCCATTGCAATCCACGTCCATCCGTTTGGAAATGGCCTTCGTCTCGGCCTATGACCGGTCCCGGCGGACAGTGCAGACCCCATAGAAGCCCCCGACGCTCCCCTTTTTCGGGCCCCGCCCAATCCTCGGAGTCTGTCCACCCCCTCTACTCCGCCCTCAAGAGGATTTCAAAGATGGAGGCGGCGGCTCCCTAAACCACTTTTCGTGTTCATCCGCCTCCATCCGAGATCGAAACGGGATCTCGTCCGCCGCGGGCAGTCCCAGCAGGAAGAGGGGATCCTTGCAGACCAACAGCGGGCAATATTGACGACGGTGTCTGGGATTGGGGGCCGTCCTAGTGTTTGAGGAGCCTGTCCCCCCCTCGTTCGCCCGCCTCTGTTGAGGCCGCCGCCATTTTCTCGCCGTCCGCCTCCCGCGGAGCGCGCCAAGCTGCTGGGAGCTCTCCGAAAAGCGGCGAAGAAGATTGCTTTCGTGCCGGCCCGCGGGGGGGGTTGTCGCCTGGAGGGCCAAGGGCAGCGGCCCTCCACCCCCCCGCACTTCCCAGGTTATGCTGTACCGGGCGGTAAGGGGAACCGAGGCCATCCGGACTTTCCGCGGCTGAGGGCAGTGGCGGTTCCCCGTGGTCAAGATGCTGCAAAACGTGACTCCCCACAGCAAGTACGTCCCCGCGATCCGCGTGTGGGAAGGGGATGTTGGGCTGCGGCACGGGGATGTAGGACACAGGGTTCGGAGGGAGGACGGAACCGACTCGGGCGCGTTGCTGTTTCGCGGCGCGACTGTTAGCTCTCAGGGGCTCGCGGAGGGGGTTGGGTGACGGTTTTGGAACGGTGATAGACGGCCAGATACTGCGTATGGAGGGAGTATAGGTTGTCAATTTATTCGGTTTCCCGCCGTGGTCCAATCGTGATGTAGTCCGGCAGAGCTAGGTTGGCAGCGGAATGTGATGGGAAAAGATATTGAGTGGGTTGCAGGTCCTGCGGGTGGTTGGTCTGGCGGCCTACAACGGTTTGTCATAGGCCTTTTGGGGTGTTTCATGGCCACATCTAATCTTATAGGGTTGCCATGGTGATAGAGCCACAGCCTGGCTTTGGAGATTCCCAGAGTAGGGTAGAGGGATTACTTTTGGCTATGGGTTCTTGTGTCCATGCTAGGTCATTGATTTTTGTCTTTCAAGTGATTGAATCAGTTTTGTGCCGGGGGTTTGCGTCCGTTTTGTTTGGAGGAGATGTTTTTGATAGCTTTAAGAGTTTCGTTCTGGGCAGGAGGGTGGAGCTAAGGATTTTTTCGTCCAGCTCTGCGGATGTAAACAATGAGATCTCGAGTGTAGTGTCTCTGTCTTAAGTCCTAGGAAGCACCGCGTACTGAGGTAAATTTGAACTACTCTTGGCCACTCATTTCCAGAGTCCGGTGCTAGAGTGGGAGCCGTTAATCTTATTTTTTCTTTTTTGGCGGGGTCGGGCGTGTTCTATCACTCTTGAGCTGGAACTTAATGACCTTGACTGGTGATTGAGCCTGCTCTGTATTTGAGTCCTTTGGAGGTAGGAGACGAATTTCAGTAATTTCTGGGATATGGCAGCTGGGTTATTCCAAACTGCGAAGTCTGACAAATCCCACCCCCCTTGTCTGAAATACTAAGTTGGTAAGGTTTTCCGTTAGGTTGATTTCATTTCTGCTTTAAGCTGAGTGTGTGGGGAGGAAGGTGCTCTCTTGTGCCCCGATGGATTCTTAGGTGTTTCATCAGCATTTTATGAAATTTACTCCCTGTTTTGTTCCCTTCCTCTTTTCACCCGTTTCCCTCAGGCTCCACCACCATGGCAACCACCTAGCCCCTAGTGAGGAGGAAGCTTGGGTTTTGAGCTGCTCTGCCCCACCCATTTTGCTAAAGTCCTATCCCCTAAAGCTTGTGCTCAAATGCTATATGTTGTGCTTTATCAGAAACCATTGGGGAGGGGTTTTTTCCTTGTTTAAGTGATTTATCAGAGTCTAGAAGGTGGGATGAGGTTAGGTGTATTGAAGAGAAACAAGAAGGGGGAGGTGGGGCAAGAACAAAAGCTCCACTGACTCTGGTTATTGGTTTTGTTTAAGAATTGTTTCTATAAGTTTGATTATATCTTGCGAAGTTTCAAGTTTAGGTTTATAGCGTATATAAGTGTTAGTGGCACTACTGATTTTTTATCATGAAATTACCACATCTAATTATGTTTCCCATTTCACAGGCTCCCTGGGGAGGGGAATGCAGGGTTACTGGGGCTGGGCCCAGAGGCAGCAGCGCCAGGGAAAAGGATTCGAAAGCCCTCCCTGTTGTATGAGGGATTTGAGAGCCCCACAATGGCTTCAGTGCCAGCTTTACAACTGACTCCTGCCAACCCACCACCCCCGGAGGTATCCAATCCCAAAAAGCCAGGACGGGTTACCAACCAGCTGCAATACCTGCATAAGGTGGTGATGAAGGCTCTGTGGAAACATCAGTTTGCATGGCCTTTCAGGCAGCCTGTGGATGCAGTCAAACTGGGTCTGCCGGTGAGTAGGCATGGGATATTGGAGTGGGGAGGTATTGGGAATGAAAAAGAATGTGTGTGAGTGGAGGTGGGCTGCTTAGTATAGGTGCTGCGGCCCCTAGGGAGTTCCGTTCCTATCTCTCCTCTGTAGGGCAGATAGCCACCAAATTTCTGGATTCTTGGTCCTTTGTGATTGATCCAACCGCTTGCTATTTTGGCATCTCTCATTGTGCCCTCCATGTGTCCTTCCTTAACTTTTGTGCCCTGGCTCCATTTTACAGATTCCCACCCCAGGTTGGGAGAGGACCACGGTGGCCAAAATTCTTAGCTTCTTCCTCTCCCTCATGCAGTCCATGGATAGCCAGCCCCAGAGGTAATGTCACAGGATGGGAAACCTTCCAGAGTTGGGAGGGAGGTGGGTGGTTAGAGAAGGGCACCTAGGGGCCTCCCAGTGGGTGCTAAGAATCCCGTTTCGTCTTTTTCTGTCCTTAGTTTTAACTGGGGCCGCAGTCCAGGGGACTACGTACTTTGATGCATAGGAGGTGTGTATGTGTGTGATTGCTGGGGCCAGTGGTTTGCCTGTTTTTCAGTGGCTCTGACCTAGCGTTTTCTTTCTTTTTTTTTTTTTTTTTTTTTTTTTNACCCAGGTGTCCCTTCGTTTTTTTTTTTTTTTTTTTTTTTTTTTTTTTTTTAGAATTATCACAAAATTATTAAGCAGCCTATGGATATGGGTACTATTAAGAGGAGACTTGAAAACAACTATTACTGGGCTGCCTCGGAGTGTATGCAGGATTTTAACACCATGTTCACCAATTGTTACATTTACAACAAGGTGAGTTTTTCTGTGTTCGTTAGTAGGCCTAGAGTGATTCTATTATTGCTAGATATTTTGTTGATGTTTGTCTTTTACGGTAGAAGGTGTTCTCAGAGTAGGTAGGATCTAGAAAATCCTGAGTTCCAGAGGATACTACTGAACACAAGTGAAGTGGTTTCAGAGATTTAGCAGTAAAGGTTATTTAAGTAGAACATTTTCGTACTTGGGGATGGTGGCCCTGTTTCTCAAGGAGAAACCTCCAGAGAGCGAAATAGAACAGAATCTATTCTCTGATATTCTCATTCCCTTACTTTTGAACTTTTTACTGCATTTTGAGGGACAGAATTGGGGAAGAACCTAGAAATAAGTGGTCCAGTATAGGTAATTTTCAGTACTTGATGACAGTTGTCTGAGTGGGCAGGTAGTTTTGATACCTGTGGCTAGGAATTCTCAGAAAAATGGTTTTGTATTTTGTTGGCGTTTGAACCTTTGTGTTCCCTGTAGCCCACTGATGATATTGTCCTCATGGCACAAACGTTGGAAAAGATCTTCCTACAGAAAGTAGCATCGATGCCACAAGAGGAACAGGAGCTTGTGGTGACTATCCCTAAAAACAGCCACAAGAAGGGGGCCAAATTGGCAGGTAGGAAGAGTGGCAAGTAGTTTTGCCTAAAGGAGACCAAAAGATGGAGAAGGTAATAGAACTAATCTTTTTTTTTTTTTTTTTTTTAATTCCTTTTTTAGCACTCCAGGGCAGTATTACAAGTGCCCATCAGGTGCCTGCTGTTTCTTCTGTGTCTCACACAGCCCTATATACTCCACCACCTGAGATACCTACCACTGTTCTCAACATTCCCCACCCATCGGTCATCTCTTCTCCCCTTCTCAAGTCCTTACACTCAGCTGGACCCCCGCTCCTTGCAGTCTCTGCAGCTCCCCCAGCCCAGCCCCTTGCCAAGGTACAGATCTGTGGATTTCTTTTGGGTGTTGGGAAGGGAAAGGTCTCAGATGAGGTGGACCCTGAGGTAAAAGATTCCCATCTTGTTTTTTTTCTCCCCCCCTGCAGAAAAAAGGCGTAAAACGGAAAGCAGATACTACCACACCTACACCTACAGCCATCCTGGCTCCTGGTTCCCCAGCTAGCCCCCCTGGGAGTCTTGAGCCTAAGGCAGCACGTCTTCCCCCTATGCGTAGAGAAAGTGGCCGCCCTATCAAGCCCCCACGCAAAGACTTACCTGACTCTCAGCAACAACACCAGAGTTCTAAGAAAGGAAAGCTTTCAGAACAGTTAAAACATTGCAATGGCATTTTGAAAGAGTTGCTCTCTAAGAAACATGCTGCCTATGCCTGGCCTTTCTATAAACCAGTGGATGCTTCTGCTCTTGGCCTGCATGACTACCATGACATCATTAAGCACCCCATGGACCTCAGCACTGTCAAGGTACCCACTGCATGGGGCAGATGGGATGCTCAGGCAGTGATTGGAACTTTGGGCTCAATAAAACAATCAGTCACTTATGGGCACACAGCAGTCTTGATTCTTGGTATTTTATTTTTTTTACAAGATGGTAATGGAGAAGGTTTAATAAGTACTTGATAATTGTATTTCTTGGAGTTGGAAACTGTATGGTGAGTTCTGTCTTTAGATCAGTGCTCTGCACGTACGTTTAAGTCGTGCTTATTTGAGAATGTCGGGTTAGGGGAGTATGGGGTTAAGGATAGTCAGAGGCTACCCACCCCTATCACTTAGAAATGGTTTTTTTTTCTAGACATAGATATTTCTTCAACCTACCCAAATTCTCTGACTTCAAACTTGAACCCCAATGCATAGATCTTTAAGGTCGTCCCTACTGTGCGCTCAAGAGAGGGCTACTCTTGTGGTGTCTGGGGTTGGCAGGGAAAGGTGAGTCTCCCTGCCTGTGCAGCTTCTGATGCTGCCTCCTTCTGCAGCGGAAGATGGAGAATCGTGATTACCGGGATGCACAGGAGTTTGCTGCTGATGTGCGGCTTATGTTCTCCAACTGCTATAAGTACAATCCCCCAGACCACGATGTTGTGGCCATGGCACGAAAGCTACAGGTGAGTGTCACAGTTGGAATTTGAAGAACAAACAAATGGGTCTGGGCAGAGAGGTTTTATCATTTGCTACCCAGCCTCATTGTGAGGATCTCCCAGTGTGCGTACTTGTAAACTGGAGCTATACTAACTACATCACTAATTGGTTTGGTATAACTGGGGCACAATTCAGTGACAGAGTGGAATCTGCTTGGAATTTTCTCTTTCTGCCCCTCCCTCACGTATGCCTTCTCTCTCAAAATAAATACTCTTAAAATATCCGGGCACAGTTTACTAGCATGGTTTTGAGTGTGCTTTTTTCTTCTAGGATGTGTTTGAGTTCCGTTATGCCAAGATGCCAGATGAACCACTGGAACCAGGGCCTTTACCAGTCTCTACTGCCTTGCCACCTGGGTTGGCCAAATCTTCTTCAGAGTCCTCCAGCGAAGAAAGTAGCAGTGAGAGCTCTTCTGAGGAAGAAGAGGAAGAGGATGAGGAGGATGAAGAGGAAGAAGAAGAGAGTGAAAGCTCAGACTCTGAGGAAGAAAGGGCTCATAGATTGGCTGAACTACAGGAACAGGTATTTGGTCATAATTCAGTTTACTTTGAAGACATTTGTGCCCTGTTTTGCCCCTTTTTTTTTCCCTCTTAACTCCTTTCGATTTTATTTTTCTCATGGTACCCCTGATTCTTTTTTCTTCAGCTTCGGGCTGTACATGAACAATTAGCCGCCCTGTCCCAAGGCCCAATATCCAAGCCAAAGCGGAAGAGAGAAAAAAAAGAGAAAAAGAAGAAACGAAAGGCAGAGAAACATCGTGGCCGATCTGGGGTTGATGAGGAGGACAAGGGACCTCGGGCACCGCGCCCATCTCAGCCCAAGAAATCCAAGAAAGCAAGTGGCAGCGGGGGTGGCAGTGCTGCTATGCTAGGCCCCCCTGGCTTTGGACCTTCTGGAGGAAGTGGCACCAAGTAAGTTCTTAGAGGGTAAGAAGCAGAGATGGGCTTGGCTGTTTTTGTAATCTCCAAGGGAGGGTGCTTTCTCCCATTTCCTGCCAAGTTTTCTCTAATCCAGAGGGCAGCATATCTTTTCTGTAAACGGTCAGGTATAACAGATTTTGTCTGGTGTAGTGTGAAAGCAGCAATAGACCATATGGAAGCATAGGTGTGCTTGCTCCAATAAAAGTTTATTAAATAAAACAATTGGCAGGCCTGATTTGTCCCCTAGTTTGTCTGTTCTTTTTTCTACAACAATAAATCTGTGCAATTCCTATTTTCCACAGTGTGGTGGCTTAGTAGTGTTAGGTAGCAAAAAGATGGACTTGTCTCAATATACCAATGTCTAGTTCTCAAAGCCCACACTAAATGTAGAACGCTTGGCCTGTATCATTCTGAAAGAGAATTTGGATTACTGGATTGAACAGTGGGAATGTGTTGGGAGTTAGTGATGCTTCCCTAATGGACACATTTTTTTTCCCTGTAGGCTGCCCAAAAAGGCCACAAAGACAGCTCCACCTGCCCTGCCTACAGGCTATGATTCAGAGGAAGAAGAAGAAAGCAGACCCATGAGTTACGATGAAAAGCGGCAGCTGAGTTTGGACATCAACAAATTACCTGGGGAGAAACTGGGTAGAGTTGTGCACATAATCCAGGCCAGAGAGCCCTCTTTACGTGATTCAAACCCAGAAGAGATTGAGATTGATTTTGAAACCCTCAAGCCATCCACGCTTAGAGAGCTTGAACGCTATGTCCTTTCCTGCCTACGAAAGAAACCTCGGAAGCCCTATAGTGAGTATGAAATAAGCTTTACCACATTAATCCGGTAATCCTCATACAGTTCTGAGGACAGTTTCGAGAAGGGGTCGTGAACTGGGTATGCTTGATGCACTCTTGATTGTCTACTTATACTGAGGTGAGATATGTTTGTCACTTCCTACTATTCAAGAAAGGAACTTGGGAACACTAGGGTGCACTGAAACTAGATACCTAATGGCAGTCTTAGGCCTGGAATGTTTCTTTTTCTAGCCATTAAGAAACCTGTGGGAAAGACCAAGGAGGAGCTGGCTTTGGAGAAGAAACGGGAACTGGAAAAGCGGTTGCAGGATGTTAGTGGGCAGCTCAATTCCACCAAAAAGCCCCCTAAAAAAGGTGAGTATCCTGAAAGCTAGTGCAGATTTGCTACATCTCCCTCTAGTCTTCTTGACAAATAAGAAATCAAACTTCTACTCTTTAACCTTCAACCTGCAGCAAGTGAGAAAACGGAGTCCTCGTCGTCCGCACAGCAAGTAGCAGTGTCACGCCTCAGCGCTTCCAGTTCCAGCTCAGATTCCAGTTCCTCCTCTTCATCATCCTCTTCTTCAGACACCAGTGATTCAGACTCAGGCTAAGGGGCCAGGCCAGATGGGGCAGGAGGCTCCGCAGGACCGGACCCCTAGACCACCCTGCCCCACCCTTTCCCCCCCTGCTGTGACACTTCCTCATCTCATCCTCCTCCCCCCCACTGTAGGAGAGCTGGCTCTGCATGGGGGAGGGGTGCAGGGACATTTACTGAAGGAGGGACATAAATGGACAAAATAAGATTGAGTTCCCAGCCCCATTGAGAGTGACCTCTTGGGCATAGAGCCCCATTCAGAATGACTGGGGCAGGGCAGGGGTACAGGGTGGGAGTGGGCAAAGGCCCTGAAATGGGGGTCACCTGAGGCCATAGCTGCCCTGTTCACTTGTAAAGGCCCTGTTTTGAGGTTGTTTGTTCTAATTTATTTTAAGCTAGATAAGGCTGAGGGGTGTGGGGGCCATGTTCCCTCAGCCTCCATGGGGAGGGGAAAAAGGGGGAGCTCTTTTTTTACGTTGACTTTTTTTTTCTACTCTGTTTTCCCTTTTCCTTCTGCTCCATTTGGGGCCCCTGGGGGTTTCAGTCATCTCCCCACTTGGTCCCCTGGATCGTCTTTCTTTGTCTGTTGATTCTAACTTGTAAATAAAGAAAATATTATTCAAATTTTGAGTTACCTTAATAACGTTTGCTTTTGTAGTGTTTCAAAAGGAACATGATATAATTGAGAAGTTTGAGGAAAATTATTCCTGAAGTGAGAGTTTTTAAACCAGGCTGTTGCTGGGGTGACATTCATCTGCCTTTTGTAAAGTAATCCTTAAAAATATTTAGGTTCCTAGTTTGCTCTGATTTAAACAGAAAAAAAGCTAAAACCCTCTGGCTCATGTGTATCTTAGGTTTAGAACTCAAGATAGGTTTTGGGGTTTTCCTCTACAGTGTTGTATGTGTGGATTGTCTCCTGAACACAAACCAAATGTGAACAGAATGGATGGTAGCCAGCAACAGGGTTTTTTTTGTTTTGTTTTTTTGGTTTTTTTTGTTCTGTTTTTTTTTGGTTTTGCTTTTTTTATATTCTGCATCTGACTTGAGAAAGCAGTTGTGTTTGCTTTTGAAATTTGCTCCTTTCTTAAATTCAGATTTATAGAGCCCTGCTGCAGTGTATTAATACACAATCCAGCAATTTTTGCCAAATTCAGATCACAGAAACTCCTTCAGGACACCTCGGTGGCTCAGGCAGTTGACCATCCAACTTGAGCTCACCTGGTTTGTGGGTTCAAGCCCCACACAGTCTTACTTCATTCGGTTCTGTCTCCCTCTCTCTGTCCCTTCCACACTTGGCATGTACTCCGCCTCTCCAAAAAAAACCCCAAAAAACCAATTCCATAAATTTAATCCCTTGCTGACTAGCGAAGACTGTAAACTATATAAACCCTATATTTAGGGAACTGTGATATGTGGGTTCTGGAACTGGGGACTAACCACAAAAGATGTTTAGCTTCACATCATACCAAACCTGAGCTTTGAAGTAAGGTCTGGAAGTTGAGAGAAAATGGTCTATTCTGTCATAAATCTTGCCAGAAACCAGGTGGAGGGTAGAGTCTGCTTTGGAGATGGTGGAGAAGATTTTGGAAGCAAATTGAACTATAGCTTTCCACCCTTACCACCTACTAGGGCCCCAGTAAAGCTTTTTTAAAAGTACTGTAATAATTTCAGGATTCTATATGAATTTTCATTAAATCAGGGTTTAGGCAATAATGATTGAAAGTTCAGGAGATGGTGATATACAGCCAGGGTTGAGAGCCACTTAGTTTTAAAAGGGCTTTTAGCCATTTTAAGTGTAGAGTTCAGTAAGTCTTTCTTTCAAAAGAAAAATTTCTTTTGAGTTTTGGTCCTCATGAGAAGAGTGGTAGAAAATTTGGAAAACTTCGGCTTTTTAAAAATGTTTATTTTCAGGGGCGCCTGGGTGGCTTAGTCGGTTAAGCGTCCGACTTTCGCTTAGGTCATGATCTCGCGGTTCGTGGGTTCGAGCCCCGCGTCGGGCTCTGTGCTGACTGCTAGCTCAGAGCCTAGGGCCTGTTTCAGACTGTGACTCTCTCTCTCTCCTAGAAATAAATAAAACATTAAAAAAAAAAAGTTTTATTTTCAGTGAGGGATAGAGAATTTCAAGCAGGCTCCTGTATTCCCAGTGTGGAGCCTAACATCGGGCTTGATTTCATGAACTGAGCCAAAATCAGAGTTGGAGCTTAACCATCTGAGCCACCCAGACACCCCTGGGCATAACTTTTTGTTGTTTGCTTATTTTTGAGAGAGTGAGTGGAGGAGGGCCAGAGGAGAGAGAATCCCAAGCAGGTTCCCTGCTGTTCTTTGAGTGTGGAGCCAAACATCGTGCTTGAACCGTGAGGTCACGACCTGAGCCAAAATCCAGAGTAGGACACTTAACCAACTGAACCACCCAGGAAGCCCTAGATGTAATAAGGTTTGCTGTGGAGGTAGGATAGGAATTAAGTCTTGAAGGAATAAACATCGAGATGATGCATGTCTGTGTGCCCAGGATTACATCTTGTTTCAAAAAGAATGCAAAGTTTGAGTTGGATTTAGTCTGGAGAGGAGGCTAGTTGCAGAATCTTAAGGCAGTGTGGCTGCATCCCCTTCTGTCCACATACTCCTAAAACTTTATTATTGTAGTTTAGGAAAGTGAATTTTAACCATCAAAAGGTGAGCTTCTGACATTGTGTCTTGAGCGGTACCTTTGTATACCTTAACCTAAACCAAGAACAATAAATGTGGTTAAAAAAATGTGGAGGGGCTCATTGCCTTGACTGCAGGACCGTCAGATGGAACGAGTGGCTCCGGACCTGTGTTAACACTTCCCAGTCTGCCACATTGGGCCATTTGCAAATGTGTATGGATTTCCTGAGACTCCTGTTTTTTGGTAGAGTCCTTGCTATGGTCCCTGATCTTTGCTTCAGTTTGGACCATTCTATTCTTTGACTTACTTTTAACCTTAGTTTAATTTACTGATCCAAGCCCCAGCTGTACTCTATCCCATAGTACCCTTTCAGCATGATACTAGTTTTAGGAGTCCAGTTGAGTGCTACCTTGGTTGAAATTACTGTCTTCCAGTGTAACCCATCTCCAGCCTGACTGACTAGGACACAAATGTGGAGTCTTCCTGTGAGCATTCGTTCTGTGCTCTTCCCGGCTCTTGAAGCCACGGGTTCTACTGTCTCTTTTTTTTCTTTTCCCTTATGCCATTTGCTCCTCTAATGGCTCCTGTGGGAGCTTTTATTCAGTCAACATTTTCTGGACTCCCCAGGTTGCCTCTTCCTTTTCAATGAGCTATTAGGTCAATAGACCTAGACGCTGCCAAACTCTGTTAAGTCGAGTGATGTGGGGGTGAAAATAGAGAACACTCCTGCCTGCCCTCATGAAGCTTGCTCTGTCAATAGAGTTGAATTATTAACTCTCACAGTACACGGTGCTGGCGGGCTCCAAGATAAAGGCATGATTTGATCGTCCCAGACACTTAACCCAACTGTATGCCAATGGTAAGGATCAGATCTGATGTCTCCATGGTCTCACATCTCTGCTGCTTTCCCCTTTCCTGGATCATAAGCTTAATTCATTCAAGCTCTGCAAAAATCCGCCTAGCTGGTCTCCAGCACCAAATGGGACAGTTAGCTGCCCCCATAGTTTATGGGGGTGGGGACATTAGGCAACCAATCACAAGTTTTTTTAATGTTATTTTTGAGAACGCACAAGGTGGGAGAGGGGTGAAGAGAGGGGCAGAGGATCTGAAGCGGGGTTCTGCTGACAAGCAGACAGCAGCGAACCTGATGTGGGGTTTGAACTCCCAAACCGCAAGATCATGATCTGAGCTGAAGTCAGATGCTCACCCAACTGAGCCACCCAGGTGTCCCCCAATCACAGATTTTAATAAAAATTGTAAGTACTTCTAGCCCCACAATATGCAAAGATTTGTAAAAAGCCTAAAGAGTGTTTTTCTGAGAGACCTCTAATCTCAGATCCATTCTGACAGATCTGTTGGGCTGTTTCCAGGAGGAGGGGGAACAGGCAGAACATTGCCCGCAGAAAAAATAGTGGAGGTAAACTGCAGAGTGCTGAAGCAGCATGAATAAAAGGATGAGTGCTTCCAGGTAAGGCCAGAAGGCAGAGCTGGACCAATAGGCAGAGCAGTTAGGCTACAATAAGGATGTGAATTTTTATCATAAAGACTAATTATAGCTCACATTTATTGAACACTTACTATGCCAAACAGTATACTAAAAACAACTCATTGTCTTCATTATGTCCTATGAAGTAAGTCTAATTTCCATTTAACAGATGAAGAAATGAGGCACAGACGGTTTAAGGAAAGTGCCCAAAGCTGCAGCATGAGCTAGTGAGTGCTGAGGTGGGAATTGAACCCAGCAATCTGGCTCCAGGAACTACTACCCTAGAATTCCAATACTGTGGGCTGGTGAGGTGCCGGAGACACATCTTTTGAGTCATATTGCGTGGGTGGGGCATCAAGAAGGAATGAAGAGTGATTATCTAGAAGGCAAGTGCTTTAAGTGAGGATAGAGGTTTGGAATGGAGGGGCAGCGATGTAGGTGAAGAGAGTGGATAAATTTGAAAACTATGTAGGAGACAAACATGGATGGGATTGTTCTCCACACACCACAGGAAGAGCAGAGTTGTGGAAGTTTCGCCACCTGGCTGGCTGGCAGGAGTGAAGGAAACCAGCAAGGCTGCCCCAGGGGCTGGAGTTCAGAGGCACTTGCTGGCAGTCACAGAGGGTCTTTGGCGCCCCCTGGTGAGCATGATACCAATGACTTACTCCTGTATATTTCTGGTACTCTTGTGGCCACTCTCCCATCTGTCTGTTCTTTCTTTTTTACTTTTCTATACTTGAGCTCTTGAAACATGAGTTACACTTTTATGATACAAAGGTCCTTGTCTCCCTTGACCTCTGAAGCATCCCATGTGGCTTCCCCTGGCTCTCCTACTTTTCAGACAGCCCCTCTTAGTGAGCTTCTCAAAAGCCTACCTCAGCCTTCCGCGAGAAGTTGTTGTCCTTCACGTTAACTTGCTTGGTCCTCTTCTCCTTTATTTGCACAGTATTTCAAGGCAACTTTATCCATTCTTCTGGAGGCAATCCCCACCCATAGAATCTGTTTCTGTCCAGACCTTGCTCCAAAGTCCAAGTCTGTTCTCAACTGCCAAATGGCAATGTCCGGGGGGCTCCTGGCACTCGGTACGTGTCCCAAAGAGATCCCATCTTTTCCCACATATGCGCCTCTGTAAGTTATCTATTTATGCAACAAGCACTCATATAGAACTCACTAATGTGCCAGACACGAGTGCCTTTACAGTCAAGTCCTCACAAGAATGCCATGAGTTAGATACCCATCTAACTCATATATATAGGTGAGGACACTGAGGCTCAGAGCTACTCAGTACAGAAGTAACAGAGTCAGGATTATTAATGTACCATCATTCTCCCAGTCACTGGAGCCAGAGCCTGGTGGTCTAGCTCTGGATCTAGATTTCTCTCCCTCACTCTCTCCCCTTCTCTGTTCATCCATCAAGGCCTGTTGAGCCTTCCTCCATCACTTCTCCCCTATCAATGCCTGCATGAGGCTGATCTGTCACAACTCTCTGCTTACTGGTTTTTCTGTTCACAGTCTCATTTCCATCATATCCATCTCTCACACTGTAGCTGCCAGAGAGATCTTTTAGAAAAGAAATCCAATCGTGTTGCTTATTATTACCCTTCAGGTTTGAACTCTTTTGCAAGGCCTCTACTAACCCTTATTACCTCTACAAAGTTGTATGTCTCACTTGCCCTTCCTTGAACTCTGCACTCAACTCAGAGCAAAAGATAGGCCTTCCCAGATACTCCCATGCTGCTCAATGCCATCGGGCCTTGGCACATGCTGTCCTCTCTGCCTGGAATTTCCTCTTTCCCCCATCAGTGAATCATACATAATCTCCAACTTGTTCCCTCCACTATAAAGACTTTTCTGACTGTCCCTCCATCCTCCAAGACACATACACACAGTTTCCAAAAGGCCTCATTGAGCTTTTAACTATGCACTACCCACTTCCAATCCAACCATAGCCCTGTCTCCAGACTCCAGTGGGAGTGTCTGGCATTGAGTTAAAGTGGCCTCTCTAATGTGGCTGATCTGCTCATCAGCCTTGGAGAACTCTCCCTATGAACAGTTAGCTTCAGTTTTTCAGTTCACACTTAAGCACTTACTTCCTCCTCAATTTTACCCCCTTGTGCTTAATGTCTCTTACATCTCCTTTGTGAGGTAGGAACTATGTCTTGTTCTTTTTTTTTTTTAAGTAGGCTTCATGCCTACTGAAGCTCCCAATGTGGAGCTTGAAGTCACAACCCTGAGATCAAGACCTGAGCTGAGATCAGGAGTCAGACACTTAACCACCTGAGCCAACCCAGGCGCCCCTATGTCTTGTTCTTTATAACCTTAACGTGCCCAGTGCCTGGGGAAATAATTTAAATATAAGCATAAATGATGGTTAAACTACCTCTTGGCATGTGCGTCTATCCCAGGTACCTCAGCACAGATCCCAGCAGAATCATCAGCTCTGCCATGGGGCTGGCAGACCTGGGAGCTGAGGTTTAGACGGGCATATCATCAAGATGTGGTAAAAGTAGGGTACCTAGCCACCCCTGGCTTGTCCAAGACTGAGGACTTTAAGCTATAAATAGGGGGAAATGGCAGGCAAATTGGGACATGTGGTCACCTCATAAATGGGAGACAAAATCACTTTGGCCATGCAGGGAGAGAGTAAGAGCTAATATACTCTAAGCATTTTTTATTTTCTGAGCCCCGTGCTTATTACATTACATACATCATCTCATTCTTCCCGCAACATTAATGCTTTATCATTAGACTCTATTATGCCCACTTAACAGAAGAGAAAGCAGAGGCTCACAGAGCCTGAACTTGGCCTAAATCATTGATTCCAAAGTGCATGTCTCTCTGCTATACCGTGTTGCCTCGGGACTCCACCAACCACCTTCTCCCCTCATTCCCTGCCCTCTGCCCACTGTGCCAGGAGACCCCCGTCCCTGAGGTACCAGGCCTGTCACTTGCAGTGAGGCCTCCTGTCATCCTAAGGTGGCCAAGGTAAGAGTAGCTCCTTGTGCAAGTACGAGGAGCTCTCAAATATTCATATATAAGATTCCTCGCGTGTGTTTACCAAGCAAGGACATGGCTACTCTTGTCAGGTAGGCTAATGTTGGATTTGAGGTTGGCGTAGAAAAAGGAATTTATTCTCCAGGGATAAGGATTTTTGTCAGGTGTCGGTATGAAAAAGGAGTGTTGCTAAAGTACTCTTCTATCAGTTTAACTGTCACACCTCAGAGAGTCAGCTGCTGTTAGCATTTCTGAGACCATGAAAATGTAACAGGCTCAGTCAACGAATACGTTGTCCGCTTCTGTCCCTGCCAGTGTGTATGTTGGAACTAGCTTCCTCGGTAAGGCAGCCCTGCCTAGTTTTTGCTTCTCACCCAGAGGTGCTCCAAAAAGGAGACAGTTTTGCTCCTCCCTTTTCTTCTTTCTCTCAAAAAGACAAAAACAGGGGCGCCTGGGTGGCTCAGTCGGTTAAGCATCCGACTTCGGCTCAGGTCATGATCTCGCGGTTCGTGGGTTCGAGCCCCACGTTGGGCTCTGTGCTGACAGCTCAGAGCCTGGAGCCTGCTTCAGATTCTGTGTCTCCCTCTCTCTCTGCCCCTCCTCTGCTCGTGCTCTGTCTCTCACTGTCTGTCAATAATAAATAAATGTTTAAAAAAATTTTTTTAAAGACAAAAACAAAGTCAAACCCCATTTTTAAGGTTTTCTAAGTTTGCATGTATGCTTTTAACTCCAACTCCAGGGAAATGAAAGCTGAAAAGTTACTAAGAGGGGGCCAGCAAGTCCTGCATCCCTGTCAAAGGGAACCTACAGGCTCTTTAATGGGACACAGAATGATGATTGTTCCCCCAGATCCCTCGTTACCATGACATTTTGTTCTATGTTCTTGATCTGAGAAAGAACAAGCACTACTCAATCCCCCTACGCCCTTTGGTTTCTGTATCAGGCTTCTGGTTCACCTACTGCCTTCCATAAAAGCTTCTCCTTACTTGGTCCCCAGTTCCCTGGGGTCTAGTCAGCAACCTGGTGCTGAGACTGGCCATGAACCTCTGCTTAGATTTCCCCTTAAAATTCTGCATCCTTTTCTGGACCTCATTCCAAAATAACCAAAGCCTGCTGTTCTTGAATCCATCTCCCCCTACTCAGCCTGATTCCCCAGTATTCCCCTGCTTTTCCATCCTTGTCTTTGGCCTTGCAAGTAGACCCTGCAGAACCCCACAGTGATTTCACCAAAGATTTGGCCAGAATTAAAAATTGAGTGCAGACGAGATGCTGGCGAGGATGTGGAGAAACGGGCACCCTCCTACACTGTTGGTGGGAATGTAAACTGGTACAGCCCCTCTGGAAAACAGTGTGGAGGTTCCTCAAAAAACTAACAATAGAACTCCCCTATGACCCAGCAATAGCACTGCTAGAAATTTACCCAAGGGATATAGAAATGCTGAAGCATAGGAGCACATGTACCCCAATGTTCATAGCAGCACTCCCCACAATAGCTAAAACATGGAAAGAGCCTAAGTGTCCATCAACAGATGAATGGATCAAGAAGATGTGGTTTATCTATACCATGGAATACTACATGGCAATGAGAAACAATGAAATCTGGCCATGTGTAGCAACATGGATGGACCTTGAGGGTGTTATGCTGAGCGAAATAAGTCAGGCAGAGAAGGACAAATATCATATGTTTGCACGTATAGGAGGATTAGGAGGAACTTGACGGAGGAACAAGGGGGAGAAGAAGGGGGGAAATGGTGGGGGAAAGGGAGAGAGGCAAACCATGAGAGACTCTTGAATGCTGACAAAAACTGAGGACTGATGGATGTGGGGGGGAGGGGGGGATGGGCATGGAGGAGGACACTTGTGGGGATGAGCACTGGGTGTTATGTGGAAACTAATTTGACAATAAACTATTTGTAAAAAAAAAAAAAGATTTGAGTGCAGAGAGAACACTGAGCAGTAAGGGACAGCTTGGGGTGGAGAGGCTGGTTCTGAGAGCAGTTCTTGGGGGGTGGAGGGCCTGCTTCCAAATAAGGGACAAAACAAAACAGAAAAGAACTTGCTTCTGCAGAGTCTGCGAGAAAGCCAGGGAAGGAAAATTGACACTTGCTGAGCTCTTGCTAACTGCCAGGTATTTTGACAGGTACTTCCCTTGTCAGTCCCCACAACATCTCTATCATACATGCGTTACTGTTCTTATTTTAGAGATGAGGAAACTGACTTAATGTGCATAAGATCACATTAGCTAGTGAGACAGGATAAGGCTGATTTCAAAGTTTACATTCTTTCTTCTATACCAAAAGTTTGGGGTTATAGTTTGGATATAAGCAAGAAAGGAATTCACAAGTGATATTTAGAAAACATCCAGAAAAAAACATCCAGATAGTAACTCCACCAGTCTCAACTTAAGAATAAGACAGGAAATACACATACACACACACACTTCTATCTATCTATCTATCTATCTATCTATCTATCTATCTACCTAATCATCTATCATATCTATCTCTCTTTCAATGTAGCTTCTCTTCAATGTTCCTCCATGCTGTAGAAAGTTAATTTTTTCACCAAATCCAAGTAATTGAGTTTAACTCAAGAACTACTAGGAAGTGTGAACACATCCAGACAAAATGAAACCATGTTGTTCCACAAGTATAGATGAGGGAATTCCCAGTGATAGCTTTTGCTGTGTGAAGAGGAACCAGGCTGAGTAGAAATTATTCACTTTGGGCTGAGTAATATCTGGTGACCCGAAGCCGCCTTTCAGGCTTGGCCTAGAGATTGGAACCTTGATGAAAGACAAGGCCTATGGCAACCAGGAGGTAGATGATGGAGGACATGGACTCTGTGACAAGATGGACAGGTCCACAAAAGAAATGTGTGGGGTGGGGAATATCTGAGCTTGTACTGACCGGGTAAAAAGGACAGAAAAAGGGTAACAAAATTAAAGACCAGGAATAAGAATTATGAGAACTTTTTGGGGTTTTAGAAGCTTTGTACCTTCTCCATTTTTACTATTTTTTAATTTTTTAAAGCTTAGTTATTTCTTTTGAGAGAGAAAGAGAGAGCGCAAGCAGGGCAGGAGAGAGAGAGGGAGAGAGAGAATCCATAGCAGACTCTGCACGGCCAGCACAGAGCCCAACACAGGGCCCGAACCCACGAACTGCGAGATCATGACCTAAGCTAAAATCAAGAGTCAGACACCTAACTGACTGAGCTATCCAGGAACCCTATCCATTTTTACTATTTTTTAAAATTAATCTTATCTATTTTCTGTTTGGAATTGACAATAATATCTCAAACATGAGACCATCAAATCTCAAAAAGTCATGTATGTCTCAAAAAGTGCAAAATTACAAATCATTCTAATATTTTACAGTTCAATTTGTTCCTGGTGTTCCTGATTTAACTATAGACAATGTTGTTGTAACTTCTGACTACAGAAGCTGATTTTTAAAGGACAACACATTGATGAAGCTACCTTAGGACTCCAGAGATAAAATGAGACTGTGCTTTGGACCCACGAATGAAAAAGTGGCTAGAAGAAATGATCAAATTTTATGTATGTATTTAATAACGAATTTTATTTAATGTATTTATGTATGTACATACATGTATGTATGTACATTTATGTATGTATGTATTTAATAACCATGTAATGGAGCAGAAAATTAAATAAGCATTACACCATGCTTATTTCATTTTAGTTAAAACCATAGAACAAAATATTAAAATTATTTACATTTAAATTTATAAAATATCTATTCCAGAATAGTAATTATTCAATAGGTGACATACATTAACTCATAGGTCCAGGAATCCAGTATGTCTCATTTAATTTTCCACTATTTTCAAATATAGCATAAAATCACAAACACATATACACACACACAAAAACGTACACGTTTTATTATGAAAATTCTAAACATACAGAAGAGCTGGGAAAAACACAAAGAATACTTGAACCTAGATTCAACATCCATTAGGATTTTACCATATTTGTTTTAATTATGTGTGTGGGGTGGGGTGGGTATCTGAATCCATTTCAATATAAAGGCCTCATGGTATTTCATCTCTAAATGTTTTAGCATAAAGATGTTTTGCTAGGTAACCACAGTATTGTAATCATAGTGAATGAAGCTGAAAATAATTCTCTAATATCATTGATTACCATGTCTATATTCACAT
Organism: Crocuta crocuta; assembly: GCF_008692635.1. Taxonomy (NCBI): domain Eukaryota; kingdom Metazoa; phylum Chordata; class Mammalia; order Carnivora; family Hyaenidae; genus Crocuta; species Crocuta crocuta. The sequence continues at coordinate 5,247,029 of NW_027528611.1, read as the reverse complement.
TTCCCCATTTGTCTCCAAAATGTCTTTATATCTGTTTTCCCCTAAAGATGTTGCCAAGAATCACACACTAAATCTGACTGCAATGTCTCTTGTGTCTCTTCTGATACCCTCCCAAACCCTGTCTTTCCTTCACATTGTCTTTTTAAAAAGACCAGGCCAGTTGTCTTGTAGAATATTTCACAGCCCCTATTTGTATGAATGTTTCTTCATGGTTTCATTTGACTTATTCCCCTAATCCAATGTGTTTTCTATAAACTGGAACTTTGAACTTGTTGCGGACGAAATGACACAAAGGACAAGACACACACAAAAAACAGACAGAAACACAACTCTGGCCGGAGGAACAATTCTACGCAAGCCCCTCTTGCGGTTTATTTTATACCCCGGTAACTGGATACAAACTGAAATCTACAAGATGCATTCCTTTACCAATTAAGGGCAAGTAGCCAAACACATTTCAAGGACAGGGGGGAGCAAAGGGAGGAAGCGACCACAACATGTTTACTAAGAGGCCTGCCCACAACTCCAGCCTTCTCCTTACTTCTAAGGACGGCATGTTCCCTCGTTTGCGAGCGGACCATTAAACTTGGATATTGTGTGCAGGCCTCCTGGCAGAGCATCCTGTTTGCAGGCATGCTTTGCCCAGGCAGGGAGCCCCGTGTGCAGGCACATCCCCGCGTCCCTAACCACGCTTTCTTGTGGTCACTGTCGGGCTCCCACAGAACTAAAGGCTTGATTATATTCAGATTAAAGTTTTGGGCAATATTTCTTCATACATGATGCCATGTACCTCCTCAGGAGGTATATACAATTACTGTCCTGTTATCTCATTGTTGACAGGGATTGTTGACAGGAATAGCCCTTTTGTCAATAGCAAACAACCAATGGGCATGATACTTTGCCATGATGTGACTCGTTAGTTCTCCATCATCTGTTCCCCTAATGCTTTTAACACCAATAATGCCTTCCCTGAATCAATGATCATATTAGAGTTGTAAAACACTGATTTTCGAATTCTATTTCTTCTACCTTATTGTCTGGCAGTCATGTAAAAGTCATGTAAAACTTTTCTCATCAATGGAACCATAGTTCCTTCTGAAAAGCCAGGGTATATTCTTGTTTTCAAGTACCAATTTTCCAAGTTAGGAATTAGAATATCACATCCAAGGGCGCCTGGGTGGCTCAGTCAAACCATCTGACTTTGGCTCCGGTCATGATTTCACAGCCCGCGTCCGGCTCTGTGCTGACAGCTCCGAGCCAGGAGCCTGTTTCAGATTCTGTGTCTCCCTCTCTCTCTCACCCTCTCCTGCTCATGCTGTCTCTCTCTCTTAGAAATAAAAAAAATAAGTAAAAAATAAAAAAAATAGAATATCACATCCAGTGATAACAGGATGTTGTTTTTGTTGCTTGTTTTTAAATATTTGACATGTTTAAGTTGATTATTGTCATGTTTTGATACTAAAATTGTCCCAGATTTGGCCAATAGGAGCCCCTTCAAGCTGGCTGCTCTTTCCTTTTGACATGTGCCTATTGGTCTTTGAACACTTCCTTGTTTTCTGAAACAAGTTTGGTTTGTATTTTCCCTAACCTAGACCTGAAATCAATCATTTCTCTAAATGGAGCTGAGAAGCTCCATTTCCTCTTGCTGGGTATTTAGAAGACACAATCTGTGCACTTGGGATGCTCATTACTACTGAGGTATTGTCCCTTTCAGGCTCTTTCATTCACTGGAACTAGGAGATACATATACTTATAAATCATTAATTAAAATTGGCATTCCTAATTAAAATTTAATATTAGTGATTTCATTCATATACTTTTTTACATTAAGTTAATTCATTCATAATTAATTACCTTTAATTCAGATACATTAAAAGTCTTGGTTCCTAAAAAAAACAAATCTTAGTTCCTAATTACATCAGTAATTACTGATTTATTTTGTCCTATAATATACATAACATAGTTTCAAAATAATGATGCAGTGTTACCATGAACGATACAACTACTGAATGACATTCAAGGTTTTCCGTAATTCTATTTGTCCTTAGGATATGTTCCACTAAGAACATACAGTGCTGTCTTCTAATACTAATTAAGCTCTTCTTTGTATCATTCGTTTGTTTTAAATTTTAGGGTTTTGTTTAATTTTTATAAAAATTGTGAAGTATTTATATATTTCAAAAGTCAACATTCATTTTTATCCCTATTTTCTTAGACCCATTCCCTTAATTCTATTCTCCTCTCCCAGCCCCATTTTTATCAATTTTAAGTTTATCCTTCCAGTAAGGCTTTTTGTAAATATATACCTTTCTTCTTTCTTACCCCAACAGAAGC
>NW_027528611.1:5232018-5244685 GCF_008692635.1 Crocuta crocuta | reverse complement strand
CTAATGTATATAATGCCTTTATATATATATAATAAAGTTACTTATATATATATAAAGGCATTTATATATATAATGCCTTTCTTGTATTCTCTGTGAAATCCTGGAGATCCCTCCATATCAGCTCAAAGAGATCTTCCTCATTCTTCCAGCAGCTTTATGTTACTCCATTGTGTGGAAGTACCATCATTTTTCAATTCTTAACTAGACATGTTACCAATCTTTTGCTCTTACAAAAAGTGACATGACAGTCTTAAAAGGCAGATGACTATATAATAAAGACTACATGTTTGACATTTTCTTACACATTTTAGGGGCTCCTGGGTGGCTCAGTTGGTTAAGTGTCAGACCACAGTTCAGGTCATGATCTTATAGTTTGGTAGTTCAAGCCCCACATTCAGCTCTGTGCTGACAGCTCAGAGCCTGCTTCAGATACTGTGTCTCCCTCTCCCTGCTCATGTTCTGTCTTTCTCTCTCAAAGACAAGTAAACATTAAAAATTTTTAAGTATATTTTAGAAGAAAATTATTACTTGTATTTATTCACTTTTGGTTCAGCTAGTAGCATTCTTTGGAATACTTGAGTTTCATGGAACAATTTAAGAAATGCTAAGTGAGGGGGTGTCGGGTGGCTTAGTCGGTTAAGCGTCCGACTTTCGCTTAGGTCATGATCTCGCGGTTCGTGGGTTCGAGCCCCGTGTCGGGCTCTGTGCTGACTGCCAGCTCAGAGCCTGGAGCCTGTTTCAGTCTGTGACTCCCTCTCTCTCTGACCCTCCCCTGCTCACGCTGTCTCTCTCTCTCTCTCTCCTAGAAATAAATAAAACATTAAAAAAAAAAAAAAAAAAATGCTAAGTGTATTTCATGATGAGTGTGCAGACAAATGTNCAGTCTGTGACTCCCTCTCTCTCTGACCCTCCCCTGCTCACGCTGTCTCTCTCTCTCTCTCTCCTAGAAATAAATAAAACATTAAAAAAAAAAAAAAGAAATGCTAAGTGTACTTCATGATGAGTGTGCAGACAAATGTAAGATGTAAATGTAAGATGTTCAGACTAGTGCTTGGCACATTGGCAGTGCCCAATAAATGAAAGATAATAATCATAATAAAACCAATAGTCTTAATAACAGCAGAAAATTTTTAATTACAAGTAGCTTCCATTAGCTCCTGAATAGTGATGGTGTGGTAGAAAGAATTTGGGCTCCAGTATCATATAGACCTCCCCAGCCGCCTTCTGGATATGTGACCTTGGGCCAACTTGTATCATGTCAACCCCAGTTTCCTTCTCAATAAAATGGGTATAATTGCAGGTTGATTGTGAGCAAGAAATGAAATAATGCATGGTGGCAGAATATTGCTTTTCTTTTTTTCTTACTCTGTACTCAGTATTGTGATAATAGGGCAATGGCAGGTATCACCATCAAGACCCTTCCTAACTTCTAGCTTTGAATCCCCAAATACTGAAGCATGCTTGATATTATGCCAGGTATCCCAGACATTATTCTAGGGAAAGAAAAAATGCCTTTGAGAGGCAGTAAGGTAAGCCAGAGAGGGGATATTCTCCCAAATTGTGGAAAACACAATGGTCTGTGGGTCCTAAGGGAGCCCGGTTCCCTTACAGCACCCATATCAGGTGGGGAGGCCTCTGTGGAAATGGAACGGTGTCTCATGTGGTGCATTTATACAGTCCCGCTCCCAAGCACCGGGGCTCACTCCTCACCAAAAATTCCCCAATCCCCTGCCTGATGCAGAACAGCACAGCTGCCACTGACAAGGACCATGCAGGCTAAGACCCAGGCATCCTAGAGAGAGCCAGTTTGGACAGATGCAAGAAAACAGATGGGGCTTGTCTAATGTCCCAGCATGGTATCAGTGCCTTAGAACAACCATGAAAAAAGGAAGCCCCAATAAAATCTGAGGTTGAATTTACCAACAATTTCATGAGGGAGAGGTTTGGTTTTGAGTCCAGTTTAAGATTTTTTTTTTTTTTTAATTTACCACTTGCAGGGCACCTGGGTGGCTCAATCAGTTAAGCATCTGACTCTGGCTCAGATCATGATCTCATGGTTCGTGAGCTGGAAGCCCTGTTCCGGTCTCTGTGCGGACAGCCTGGAGCCTAGAGCCTGCTTCTGATTCTGTGTCTCCCTCTGCCCCTCCCCCACTCATGCTCTCCCTCTCTCTCTCTCACAAAAATAAACATTAAAAAAAATTTTTTTTTAATTTACTACTTGCATTTTCTGCGTGATTTTCTAGATTTTGTGGACCAAGATTCAAACTCATTATGTATGAAAAGCATTTATATAAAGGCCTGGCACATTATTTTCAGTAAATGGATAGCCATTGTTATTAACACCAGCTGCAGAACAGCGGGAGAAGGCTGAATCTGCAGCAAATAAAATGGAATTTAGTAGGATTCTACAAGTGTTTTAATGCCTCATAGGTTCCAGATAATAGAACAGGTGTTGGAAATAGGAGACACCAACGTACCTTGTGGTAGTGGAGCAGCAAAGGAAGACACACACACAACTCTGACACATGGGAGAACGTTGTAGGTCCTTAGTGAGAGAATGGACAAAATATTGTCGCCTGGATTGGGAAGGCTTCACAGAAATGGCATTTAATTGGGACCTGGGGAAGGACAGGTAAAATGTTGATTGGTTGGCAGAGGAAGGCAGGGGTAGCACAGAGATTAATATGTGCAAAGGCAGGGAGGTGTAAACATATCTTGAGAGTTCTGTGTGTCTTCACATTGACTGTTTTCAGGGGAATGATTAGAAATAAGGTTAAAAATGTACATCAGGGACAGTTTAAGAAGGATTTTCTTCACCCTGTGGGTAATAGAGCATCCATAGGCATTTAAAGCTGAAGGAAGAGAAAAAGAAAATATCTGAAAAGCTTCCAGAGAGAAAAAACAACACATAATTTCATACAAGTTCCAAGATTCTGAGTATGTTTTGGCTTCTCAATAATAACACCAGAAGCTAAAGGTATGGAGAAGTGACCTAAAAATTCCAATTGAAATTATTTTGAATCTTTAATTTTGTACCCAACTGCTATCATTCAAGTGTGGGAGTAGAATAAATACATTTTCTGACATGAAAAGCATAAAAATTTGCATCGTATGTACTCTTTCTCAGGAAGCTAAAAAAGGGTGTACCTCTAAAATAAAGCATTAGACTACAAAAGGGTAATTACTGGATTTAAGAAACAGAAGGCCCCACACAGAGGACAGGTAAATCCTGACAAGGATAGTGCAGGGTGATCCCAGGATGACAGCTGTGTCCCTGAGGGCAGCTGGTTGGCAATGGAGCAGACAAGTTTGCGGGGGAGTTTTATCTGACAATAAAATGGACTGACTGTGTTGTAAGGAAATTTGTGACTCACTGATAATAAGTACAAATAAAACCAAGCAAAGAGAAAACAGGACAATTATTCATTCCAGGGAAAACAAAAAGTTGTCTAGGAAAGGAAGAGCATGGTTTACTCTATGGTTTGACTGTGAATAGCTTTTATATAGTCACAATAAGATGAAGACTCAACACTGATGTAGCCAAAGTAACAGTACAACTGTCTTAAAGATGAGGACACGGGAAGAGGGCATGTGTGTGGTATAAGGATGGAAATCCGGGGCGCCTGGGTGGCTTAGTCGGTTAAGCGTCCGACTTTCGCTTAGGTCATGATCTCGCGGTTTGTGGGTTCGAGCCCTGCGTCGGGCTCTGTGCTGACTGCCAGCTCAGAGCCTGGAGCCTGTTTCAGAGTCTGTGACTCCCTCTCTCTCTGACCCTCCCCTGCTCACGCTGTCTCTCTCTCTCTCTCCTAGAAATAAATAAAATATTAAAAAAAAAAAAAGGATGGAAATCCTCATCTTTCATAGTGGGAAGTAAAAGAGAGAAAACCTAAAGCTGAAAATCAAGACATAGCAACACAGGGGCTCCTGGGTGGCTTAGTCGGTTAAGCGTCCGACTTTCGCTTAGGTCATGATCTCGCGGTTTGTGGGTTCGAGCCCTGCGTCGGGCTCTGTGCTGACTGCCAGCTCAGAGCCTGGAGCCTGTTTCAGTCTGTGACTCCCTCTCTCTCCGACCCTCCCCTGCTCATGCTGTCTCTCTCTCTCTCTCTCCTAGAAATAAATTTAAAAGATTAAAAAAAAAAAAAGACATAGCAACACAAACATGTTATTTAGAGACAGGAAGTAATACCAACATAATCAGTTCAAAACAGTTGAAAGTTACCACCACTGGGGGTGAGGACATCGTAGGAGAGGGGGCTGGAGACTGGACGTTTGGGGGAATATATAGACTATTTGACTTTTTAAACTATATATATGACAAAACTTGGTTAAAATTAAAATTATTCAGTATTATCTGAAGAAAATGAAAACATTAATTCAAAAAGATATGTGCACCCCCATGTTCATTGCAACATTGTTTACAATAGCCAATATACGGAAATGACCTAAGTGTCCATAGATAGATGAATGGAAAAATAAATTGTGATATATACATAATAGAATATTGTTTAGCCATAAAAAAGACTGAAATCTTGCCACTTGCAACAACATGGATGGATCTCTGGGGCATTATGTGAAGTGAGATAAGTCAGACAAAGACAAACACTGTATAATCTCACTTCTATGCAGAATCTAAAAAAACAAAACAAGAAACAAAAACCCCAACAAACTCATAAATACAGAGAACAGATGAATGGTTGCTAGAGGTAGGGGTGAGCAGAGGAGAAATGAGTGAAGGGGGTCAAAAGGTAAAAAAACAAACAAACAAAAAACAATAGGATAGTGAGCAGATGAAGAATGCATTTAGTTATAAAGAACAAAACTGCAGTCATGTGAAAGATAAGAAACAAAGTTCTGGATAAAGTATCATTGCTTAACACTCTTCTTGTGAGGATGAGTTTGTTCTGCTCTTAGGACCCCAGTGCTACTTTCTTACAGAAACATTCCTCAGATATCTACATGTCAGTCTTCATAGTAACATCTCGGTTCCGGTGTCACCTCCTAACGTAGGACTCCAGCCCTCTCCTCTAGCCACTCTTTATCAGATCCTTCATTCTTTTTAATTTTCTTTATAGAACTCATTACAACTTGCAGGCCTCATAATTCTCAATAAATATCTTTTTTGCTGGTGGTTCGTATGTTTCCTTCACTAAGTATAAGCTTTTGGAGGTAGAGACTATGTCTGGCTTTTTCACTGCTGCCCCCCTAATCCCACAGCTAGAACAAGAGGCATTTTCTCAGTATCCGATTGGATGGATTGGTATCCAAACTTGGTAGTCAAGCAATTTTCTTACTACAATGGGTCTGTTTCATTAAACATAAATTAGAGCTCCGAGTCCCTTCTCAAGCTTCCTTTGCAACACTATACAGACATCCCTAACATTAGGAAATCAAAATGAATAATTGCATTCAGTTCTTAGTCTTGTGAAAATTCTGAGTATGTCCATATCTGCCTGCCACCTCCTGGGCCATGCAGGTCATCATTTATCTGCACTGAACCTGTTAAAACACGAAGGGCATGGGCTTTGGAGTCAAACGGACTTGAATTCTATTCCCTGCTGTGACATATACAGTTGTGCTCCTTTGAACAAGCTAGTGAATTTGTTCAAGCCTCAGTTTCCTCTTATTTAAAATGGAATGATATTAGTATCTACCAGATGGGATTATTGGGGATTAGAAGACACAACGTATGTGCACCATATGATACAGGCATGAGGTGGGGTGGATGGAAAGAGAGGGAGGATACGTAGAAGGGATCTGGAGGCAGCTCACACAGAACGCTCTTTCAGAGAAAGTGACCGGGGGAACTTGCGGGAGTGGGGAGGCTGGTGTATAGGACAAAGAAGATATTTGATGACCTCAACAGATGAAAGATATGATATATTCATCATCTGTAGAGGCAACCGTGAAAGAAGGGGAGTGCGAAAATACAGAAGAGGAGGTGCCTCATATCTATTCTAAAAGACACAGAAAGGATCAGATCAAAAAATATGGGAGAACAGGTTTTTTAGTGAGAGACTGTTTACTCTGAAACTAGAAGAAAAAATATGATTATGAAGGCAAATACATAAATATGAAAGATTTGGAATTGTTCCTAAAAGTTCCAGTGACTTCTGTGTAATATATGCATAGTGATAAAAGCACACTTCTGGTCAAAAGAAAACATTTTTTTAAATGTTTACTTATTTATTTTGAGAGACAGAGCATGAGCAGGAGAGGGACAGAGAGAGAATCCCGAGCAGGCTCCGTGCTGTTAGCGTAGAGCCTGACATGGGGCTTCATCCCGTGTACTGTCAGATCATGACCTAAGCTGAAATCAAGAGTGGGGAACCTAACCAACTGAGCCACACAGGTGCCCAAAGTAAAACTTTTAATGGCCTTCTTAAACATTAGGACGGAGATCAGAGAAGCATCTTTTCCGAGGATGATCAAGTTAACTTTTAGAAAGCAAAAGATCCGCAGAGATCAGGGCATGTTGGGGACGAACATATGTTGAGATGTCTTCTGAGATCCAACCCATTCTTCTTTCTCTGATAATGATCCAACCTCTCTCCTCAGAGGTGGTGCTCGGCAGCCATGTTTGTACTGTGGATCTTGTGCCTCTGGTTACAGTACTTTGGACTGGGATGGGCAACTTCCCCAAGTTTGGACATCCATTTGTTTTTTTTAATAATTTAAAATTGTGACTGGGAGATAGTAGTGTATGGGTAGAGCTGAGGGGATGTAGAAACTCAGGAACTGCAGATGGACATGTTAGCTCAAAAGGGTAGTCCACAGAGAGAGAAGAATATGTCTAATGTGGCTAACATTAGAGGCATAACACAAGCCATATGGCCCAGAGAGAGAGCAAGAGAGACTGTTCTAGATTCTACTGGCTTTTCAGTCTGAGTTCTGTTCCATTAAGACTTGGCTAAAACCCACCCTTGGTTCAGGGCACCACTCCTGTGTCTTTATTGTAAATATCCTCTCCTTATGTCTGTGATAATTTTAGGAAGGTTTCTGTTACTGGAAAACAAAAATCTTTCCTAGGACAATTCTCCCCCACTTCCAGTAGGGTCTTCTGGCCATTAATTTCTTTCTACTTATGGTCTCCTGGAAAGTCTACAGTGTCTCCATGATTGCCTGGTTTTCATTCTTCTCTAGGACTAAATGCTCACAATGCCAATCCCCGTCTTGCCCTGCTTACTTGTATCTTCCTCAGCTTCCATGCCCTAAAAGACTTAGGTTCTCCAGAAAGCCTTCCTGGACCACCTCAGACCTCAAGGCCCACTCTTCCAATAGCATCAGGCTATGTCAGTGGATCTCATGTAACAGACCACAGTCTAAGTCCAGAAGGGCTGCATAAGCATCATCTGGAGCTTCTTAAAAATTACGTACTGTTACCACTCTCCCCACCCCTAAGATGCTAATTCGGTAGATATGAGTGAAGCCTGTGCTTATTTAACGCCCCCTAACTGATCCTTACATACATTCCAGTTTGACAACCACTAAGAGACAGATCCATTTGAACTTTCTCTAAATATGTGGCCAGGTCTTCTACTAATATGATTCGCCCCAGGTTAAGGAAGTAACCATATTATCCAAGCCTTGAACCTCTCTTTGTCATGCCCAGGACACTGGGGGATTTGGAAAAAGGAGATGACATTGTAGATCGTTCCTGGATACCAATGTCCTCTTCATTATGGAGTAAATCCAGACAAGAGAAGAATTCTCATGAACCTTTTCTCTCCTGGCAACCCCTTCGAGGGCAAATCTGAATTCAGAAGGTAAATCTCATGAAGTCCTCGTGAAATGGCCCATTCACAAGTAACACAATGGGCCCCAAAAGGATGAGTCAAATGGAACAAGATATAGCTGGACTGGCCTGAGGATGGCTGCCAATCTCCAGTATGAAATGGTCATGCTAAATGTTCATCACCTGGAATCCTAGTCCTAGTATCCTTCACACCCTGAGAGAATTGGCCAAGACCTGGTAGAAAGCATACAGTACAAAGACCATTAAAAATTTTACTACTGCATGANGTGTGTGTGTGTGTGTGTGTGTGTGTGTGTGTGTGTTGGGAGTGGGAAGGGGCACTTGTTGCTGACCTGCAAGTGCCCCAGAAGTCCTGCAGTGGATACCAGGCCCAAGAGAGGAGACCTATAGGACAGAGGTTGATCCCATCCAAAGTCAGCACAGTGGGGATATGCTTAGAAGACCGAGGCACTGAGTACACAAGGACTGTCCGAAACTTGCGAGGAATCCGTCAGGTGTCCCCCACAATCTGTTTTTCTCAGAAGGTTCATTACCTAAAGTAGCAAAAAACCATATGACCGAGGTTGTTGGAGCTCAACAATGCTAGGATCCTACATCTGATTCCCCACCTCCCCCAAATCTCACCCCCTCACTCACTTCTGCTCTTCTATTCCCTGCCCACTACTTGTCTATATCACCCTTCCCTGAAACTATTGGTCCCCAAAGAACGCTCCTCCACCCTATCCTGTTCAGAGTCACCCATGCTCTGGCTCCCAGACTCCTGGCACCTCTGTACCTGGGGGCACTGGACAAGCATATGCCTCTGATGATGAGAATGGTGCCCACAAGAAAGCCCACAAGGCCGAGGGCCAGGCCGAGGGCCCAGACCAGAGTCTCGGTGGTGTCTGGCAGCAGGATAGGCACCTGGGGCTCTGGGAGGAGAGAGGAAGTGTCAGGGGGTGCAGTGAAATAATTCTAGAGTATAGGAAACATGGGTCTGTGAAGAGTGAGCTGGGGAGGGGGTTCCATACCCCAGTGCCTGAGGAGCGGCTCATCCAGGCCCCAGTGCTCCACCTTGCAGTCATACATGTCGTCTTCTGAAGGCACAAAGGTCAGGTAGTAGAACTTGCGGAACAGATGGTCAGGCTGGGAGTAGAAGCTGGTCTGGGCCACCCCCTCGGTGATTATTTGACCATTGCGTAACCAGGTGATATTGATCACAGGGGGGAAGATGTTGTCCACCATGCAGATGAGGATGTTGGGTTGGCCCAGCTCCACTCGAAACTTGGGGAGTACAGTCACCCTCGGAGTCACTAGGAGGAAAGAGGCCCTGAATCCCAAAGGCTCATCCCTGCAACTGGGCCTGACTAGGACTGGGATTGAGGGATGTTTCCTCTTACTTGGGATTTGCAGGCAGGGGATTCTCTGGGACATAACTGCTGGGGTGGGAGGTGGGCAGAGAGAAGAGAGGCTGAGGAGGGCAATGGGGGCACCAAGGGCTCCTATATCTGACAGATTACTGAGAGAGAATCCAGGGGCGAGGGGTCAGTCCTCAAGAAAGAAGAAGGTGTTGAAGGGATCTTGATCTAGAGCCTCCTGGAAAAGAAAGGGGCTGAGTCACAGAGGCTGAGAGAGAGGTGTGCCAAAGTAGATTGAGACCTATGAGGTGGGAAGAGGCTTCTTGGGCCTCCCATGCCTATGGGGGTGGGAGGGGAGGGGAGGGGTGAGGAAAAGCCGGTACCGTTGGTGGCTCTGGTGCGGTTGGAGCGTTCCACCAAGACATCCAGATGGGCTTTGATCACTGCGATGCTGGCCAGCCCATTCTGTGGGTCAAAGTAGGCGAAGTTGCCAAACTCAGGCAAACGCCACACAGCTTCCCTCTTCTTCAGCTCCACAGAGAATAGCTGTTCCCCATCAAATTCATAGGCAAACTGACCCGAGGCACCATAAGATTGGTAGAAGGCTGGTCCATAGGAGCCCATGTGATCAGCTGTATTGGGTGAGTTCAGGGCCAGAGACAGAAAAGAAAATCTATCAATCTCACCTAAAACATGTGCCCCATCCTGGGTTCTCTGTGGGGACAGAGTTGAGCTGTTGAGCTGGTCCTTGGACAGTGGGATGGTTGCTGGGGGTAGAAGGGACAGAGGGAAACAGGCATATGCCCAACACACTGGCAGGAAGAGAGACACAGGTACAGCCTGGCATACCAGGTTGGGAAGAGAGGCTGCCTAAAATCATGCTTGAGATTCCCAGGGTTAAATGGTAGCTGTGATCATCTCTCAGGTCCTGGGCTATCAGCTCCCGTGTGTGACATGAGTGGGGGAGTGGGGGGTGGGGGGGGGGGATGGGGGTAAATGATTAGGATGTACCTAAGAGGAGCCTTGGGCACAAAGCTGCAGTACAGGTAGGCGTGAGGGGAGAATAGGTGATGGCTGGTGGAAGTAAGAATTAAGATTTGTGATAGAGACCAAACAGGTAGGAAAAGGCAGCCTAAGGTATTACAGAGAGCATTGGAAAAGGTGTCCAAAGGTCAAGTCAAATTCATTCCCCAACTCTTCCACCTCAATGGATTATGATCAAAAGTGTCTTTCCATAACTGAAACTCAGTTTTCTGGAAATTCAGGTTAGATTTTAATTGGTAAGGGACCTTTAGAATTCTATGAAATTATATGCTCAACAGTCATTGAGGGACTACTATGTGCCCAATATGAAGCCAAGCTCCAAGGAAATATAGCTAAACCAGCTGTGAATCACACACACACACACACACACACACACACACACACAAGACGCTCATATCTAGAGCAGGATTAAGACAGATAAACAGTTAACTATCCACATGGTTAGTTAATAAATACTGCAATAAAACTGGACTTGAATGGGCATGCTCCAAGCCAGGAAGTGGCACAAAAATCACTGTGCTGGCTGACAGTAGGATGGAGGCTGGGTTTCAGAAAGAAGGAAGGAATTGGGGAGGCACTTGAACCTGACAAAGTCTGAACATGCAGCTGGCATAGCTGGACTGAGCTGCACCTGTATTTTAGGTCCACAGTGGACGTGACAGAAGTGAGAGACTGGAGATCTCTTGGTAAAGGAAGTTGCCCATAAACCGAAGAAGAACATCCAGGTTCTGTACTGTCTCTTGTGTAACCCTAAATCTCCTCCTCTCACCCGATCCCCCTCAGCACTCACCCTTGATGGCCCCAGCTTCGTGGGGGCTCAGGAGGCTCATCAAGGTGTGGAGTCCCAGGACTAACCCCCCACTGAGGACCATTGCCCTGATGCTTTAACGGAGTAAGCCTTGGTGTGGGGCCCTGGTAGGAGGTAAAGGAAGGAGGCAGAGGTAAAGAGGAAGAAAACAGATTCTAAGAGGGGGAAGACCCCCTGCTCTATACAGCCAATCAAAGACATTGTCTGAGTTAATGTGGCTGTTGCTGGGTAAAGAAGCACGGAGCCTGGGTGGAAGGTGGAAGAAGGCATTGGGCCCTCTTTCACCAGGAAGTCTCAACCCACAGGACAGTCAAAAGGAGGTTTCTGTTTGGGAAGTGGCAGGGGCCTACATCAACCGTTACTACAAACTCCAAGAAAAGACCTTCTGGAAGGAGAGGAAAGGCCATCAGAGAACCACACAGCCAAGCTCAAACAAAGCCTCTATCTTGATCTGTGGCATAGAGAATCCCAGTCTCTCTGTAAGTTTCTGCAGACAAATTTGGAGTTGAAAAGTCATATGAACTATACTAAGAAACTTTTAAAAGGAAATATTGGATACACAGAATGAAAATACTTTAAACCTTTAAATCATTTTGGAAAATATTACTTTATTTCATTTCATTGTGTGAGGAAAAATACGTGTAATTGTCAGAGATGTCTAGAGTAAGGAGCTTCAGTGGACTGTTCTGAGGAGGGCAGAGGGTGCTGCCTAACCTCTATTTGTCCCTGGGCACCCTGCTCCATGCTGCTTGTGGGCTGGCTCATGTGGACAGCACCTCCCTTCCCTCTGGATTCTGGTTGAGCTCAGCATTGGCAGAATTTAGTCCAATATGAAAAATATATATAAAGATATGGGGCGCCTGGGTGGCTCAGTCAGTTGAGCGTCCGACTTTGGCTCAGGTCATGATCTCACGGTTCGTGGGTTCGAGCCCCGCGTCGGGCTCTGTGCTGACAGCCAGCTCAGAGCCTGGAGCCTGCTTCGGATTCTGTGTCTCCCTCTCTCTCTGACCCTCCCCTGCTCATGCTCTCTCTCTCTCTCTCTCAGAAATAAATAAAACATTTAAAAAAATTTTTTTTAAAAGAAAAAGAAAAAATATATAAAGATAGAGATTTTCCAGATAAGGAAAAGTCTAACCAAATATCTGAAGGCAGTTTCTGAAAGATCATGAAATAAATGATTTCCAGTTTGGAAGGGAACTAAGAAATCATCTGTTCCAAACCTGGTTACACAGGAGAATCACCTGGGGAGCTTGTTAAAAATACCGATTCCTGATCTGAGTTAGAGCAGCCTTTCCAAGGGTAGTACGAGGAGACCTGGTTTGCAGCATGCTCCCTAGGTGAACAACATCGCAACTGAAAAGAACTCTGCTTCCAACCTTGCACCCAACAGAGAGCCTGTGGAAGGCACACCTGATCTGATGGCTTTGGACCAGAAGCCACATACCATTTCTACTCACATTCCATCAGCAAGAATTAAATGATGACCCTGGCTGGGTACAATGGGGCTAGAAAAATGTGTTTTAGCTGTGTGTTCAGAAAAATGTGGTTTGGCGAATGCAAGGCACTATCTCTGCCCCATCCCAGCTTTATTTATTGTGATTATTGACACATTCTAACTTGTGTGTAATACTTTATTTATTTCAATATTTCTGTTTCTTAAATTTGTTTTCAGCCTTCATCTTTTTTTCTAAATGTTTTATTTATTTCTAGGAGAGAGAGAGAGAG
>NW_027528611.1:5140901-5231899 GCF_008692635.1 Crocuta crocuta | reverse complement strand
TATTATCTATATCTTACCTATCTTCCCTCTAACCAGATAAGAACTTTAGCATGCTTTAAAATTATTCATATACTCCCTCTCTTCCTCACCAAGGTGTTTGATCAATGTTACTACTTCTCATCCTTTTTGTGGTATCTCTTGACATCTTTTCTCTTATTGAAATAGAGAAACTTCACTTCTTCCAAAAGTGTTTTAAGCATGAGTATTTCTGTGGCAAATCTCCTGAAACATTGTATGCTTGAGAATATTTTTTATTATATCATCACTTTTGAATAATGTTTAACTATGTGTTAAATTCTAAGTTGGAAGATGTTCTTTTTTTCTTTTTTTTTTTTCAACGAAAACACACTTGGGGCACCTGGGTGGCTCAGTTGGTTAAGTGTCTGACCTCAGCTCAAGTCATGAACTCCCAGTTCCTGAGTTCAAGCCCCACATCGGGCTCTGTGCTGACAGCTCAGAGCCTGGAGCCTGTTTATAGATTCTGCGTCTNCTGTCTCTCTCTCTCTCTCCTAGAAATAAATAAAACATTTAAAAAAAAATTTTTTTTTAAATAAATAAAACACACTTAAAAAAAAAAAACTTGATTGAAAGCCTTATGGTACACACAGGTTTAATGGAGCTGACCTCAGTTTTGTTCACACGGACTCCAGTGTTATATTTGGGTTTCCTATCCTTGACACTATTCAATTGCTACTGTTGCCCTTAGTTGGTTTTCTTTCAGGATCAAGGTGAGTGCTTTTACGTAAAATCTTAGTTTTTTTTTTTTTAATAGTTTATTGTCAAATTAGTTTCCACATAACACTCAGTGCTCATCCCCACAAGTGTCCTCCTCCATGACCATCCCCCCTCCCCCCCACATCCATCAGTCCTCAGTTTTTGTCAGCTTTCAAGAGTCTCTCATGGTTTGCCTCTCTCCCTTTCCCCCACCATTTCCGCCCTTCTTCTCCCCCTTGTTCCTCCGTCAAGTTCCTCCTAATCCTGCTATACTTTTAATTCCTCCTCTGGCAGTTCTCTCCTGGCTTCTTAGCTTTGCATAATTATACTCACAGTGGAGCCAACATCATCAAGTCACCAAGATAAAGCCTCCTACACCAACATCACATGATCTTCTGCTAGCTAACAAAAAATGTCCAAGGCCAGCCACAACAGATCCTAATGAACCATACAATATTAAATCTCATGCATAGGGAATGTTTTCAACATTAAAAGTCCTAGAAGCTTAGGGACACATGGATGTCTCGGTCAATTGAGCACCTGACTCTTGATTTTGGCTCAGGTCATAATTCCGGGGTAGAAGGAAGAAGGATCTCTCTCCCTCTGCCCTTCTCCCCTGCTTGTGCATTCTCTCTTAAATAAATAAATAAATAAATAAATAACAAATAACATGACATAAATAACATAACAAACATAACATAAAAAATAAAATAAAACCCCTAGGAGTTTAAAGGGCTAGGATAAGCCCTTGCCCTTGCCCTTGCCCTTGGCAGGCTCACAGGGCTCAGGTCAGGCAGCCCTGGGCTCCAGGGAGTGTTTTCCTCTTTAATATCCCAATGTCTTTTTGCATTCATTGTTTCAGTTAAGAAATCTGTCAATCTTTCTCTCTGGAAGCTTTTAGAATTTTCTCATTACCTTTGATCTTTTAAATTTTTGTTACATTGTACGTAAAATGGGTTTTTCCTTCTCTTGCCATAGGACATTATGGAACCTCTGTATTTTTCATTCTGGAAATTCATCTCTTTATTTCTGTAACACTTTCCTCCTCTCTGTTTTAATTTTTTTTCTCTTTATGAAATTCCTTCCTATTATCCCTATTTAGGCACTTCTGTCCCCCATCTTTTTTCACATCTCTACTATTTTCTTTTTCTTTTTTCTTAAATTTTTTAATGTGTATTTATTTTTGAGAGAGAGAGACAGCGTGAGCAGAGGAGGGGCAGAGAGAGAGAGAGAGAGAGAGCGAGAGACAGAATCCGAAGTAGGCTCCAGACTCTGAGCTGCCAGCACAGAGCCCAAGGAGGGACTCAAACTCACAAACCATGAGATCATGACTTGAGCCAAAGTCGGAAGCTTAGCCAACTGAGCCACCCAGGTGCCCACTGACATCTCTATTTTCAATTTTGTTGATTCTAGGAGACTTCTTCAGTGTAGTGTTCCCACTTACTCATTTGTTTTTCCGTTGTATGTCTCCCACTATTTATTCCCATTGGCGGGGTTTTTATTTTGACTTTTACATTTTTTTTCAGGCCTAGAACTTTTTATAGGTTTCCCTGTATTCCCTATGTTTTTTCAAATTATAGCTTTTCTTATTTTTAATGCACTTTTCATGCTCATTTTACGTGGCCATTCTATATTTTCTAATACTTCTTTAAGGACACATATGGGCCTGTTTGTTTTCCTTGGTGTGGAAGTCCCCAAAGGGTGGGAGTTATTATTTTGGCCGGTGAGTGCCCATCAGTGTCAGTATCATGAATGTAAAGGAAAGGAAGGGCTAGAGTCCTAGGACAGCACAAAAGCAGTTATCACCCTTTTTTAAAAAAAATTTTTTACAAATAGTTTATTGTCAAGTTGGTTTCCATATAACAGCCAGTGGTCATCCCCACAAGTGCCCTCCTCCATGCCCATCTCACCCCTCCCCCACACACCCATCAGGACAAATACCATACGTTTGCACGTATAGGAGGATTAGGAGGAACTTAACGGAGGACCATGGGGCAGTTATCACCCTTTTAATGTCACCTTGCTGGTGACAGTTCAGGTCAGGGCTTCAGGATAAGGAACATTGGGAGAGGCCAGTCCTCTCTCTCAGTGACCCAGCCCTGGGGCAGGTAGATAGAGTACTGAGGAGTGAATGACTATGGCGTCAGGGGCACCTATTGTCCTAGCCCCTCCCCACCCCAGCAGGGATTTCAACCTAGACTTTCTCCCCAACCCTCTACAGCAATATGAGCAATCAAGAATCTTACCACTGTTTTTTGCATTATGGGGCAAGCAATAATTATTCAAGGTCAATGCTGGGGGAAAGCAAGAGCAGTTTGCTTCTAATGAATCTCGTCACAACAAGAAACCCATCCTAAAACAATTGACAGTGTCACATAGTTTCCCTTCACAGTTTCTCCGGGGTTGGTTTTTAAGAGTTGCGAGCCAAGAACGCATGCAAATGTATCATGGCAGGAAGCAAGTCTCTCCATTATTCCCTATAATATTTATGTATGAACTACATTCCCCCCATATAGAAATGTCAAAGGGTCATGGTTCATTGACTCTTTGTTATATAAACCCCTCTCTTCCTGGAGATGCTAACACGGTATTAAATAAATGCTTGTCAAATGAACTAATAGGTGATAGCAAATAAAAATCAATGAGGTGAGGGGTGCCTGGGTGGCTCAGTCGGTTAAACGTTCGACTTCAGCTCAGGTCATGATCTCATGGTTTGTGGGTTTGAGCCCCATGTCGGGCTCTGTGCTGGCCGCTAGCTCAGAGCCTGGAGCCTGTTTCAGATTCTGTGTCTCCCTCTCTCTCTGACCCTCCCCTGCTCATGCTCTCTCTCTCTCAGAGATAAATAAAACATTAAAAAAAAAATCAAAGAGGTGAATACCAGTGGTCCTAGAGAGAGACATTCCAGTACTGGAAGCAAATTCTGAAAATAAAACACAGGCTTAACATCTGAGTAAAGGGTCTGCTCTTTGAATGTGACATAAATTCAGTTACTCTAAATTGTCTACAACGTTGACTTTGAAGTACACATAGTTGTATCCACCATGTTCTCTGGAGCATAAGTTGAAGTAAGTGTTAGGAGATATTAGTCATTAAACACATGTCTATGGAACACCGGCTGTGTCCTGTGGACACAGGGAAGAGCAGGACATGGCCTCTTCCCCCTAGGATTAGGGGAATCCTAATCCAATATAGTCACCACCCACCACGTTTGGTCATTGAGCCCTTACAATATGGCCGTCCTGAGATATACTACAAATAGAAACCATTGGATTTCAAAGACTTTGTAAAAAATACATGTATTATATTTTTTAAATTATATATAAAGGAGAGTCTGGGTGACTCAGTTGGTTAAGCATCTGACTTCAGTTCACACCATGGTCTCACAGTCGGTGAGTTCAAGCCCTACATTGGGCTCTGTGCTAACAGCGCAGAGCCTGGAGCCTGCTTCAGATCCTCTGTCTCCCTCTCTCTCTCTCTCTCTCTGCCCCTCCCCCAATCGCGCTCTTTCTCTCTGTCAAAAATAAACATTAAAAAAATTAATTATATACAAGTAATATAATCTCACCATTAGTTTTTATATTAATCAATGTTTAATTGGCAATATTTTGAATGTATTTTTTTAAATACATTTTTAAATGTTTATTTATTTTTGAGAGAGCGCAAGTGGGAGAGGAGCAGACAGAGGGGGACAGAGGATCCGAAGAAGGCTCTGCCCTCACAGCAGAGAGCCCACTGCAGGACTTGAACTCATAAACCAAACCGGGAAATCATGACCTGAGCTGAAGTCAGCCACTCAACCAACTGAGCCATCCAGTGCCCCTAAAATATATTACTAATTTCGTTCTTTCTTATTACCTTTTTAAAGTGGCTCCTATAAAATCTGATACTGAATATTAACTCATTATATTTCTACCGGACAGTGCTGCTCTGGTTACTCATGGTTGGCTACCAGTTAGCCAATCAATTATTTTCTTAGATTCTTCCATTTCAGCCGCTTCCTTGCCAGGGGCTGGGGGTCTTTTCCTGTGACCACCCAGAGATTCCACCAGAGGGCGATCTTATTTTTCACTGTTTCAGTTTTAGACCTTAGATCTATTTTATGTATGTATATATGTATTTAACTACTTTTGGTCTGTTTTGCTTCAGGCACTGTGCTAGGCTCTAGGACCACAGTTATGGTTCCTACCATCCCGGATATTTCAATTTATCAAGAAGGTAATAAACAACTAATTATGATGTGGAAAGCAAGAAGAATCAAAGCCTTTATATTAATGTGTAACAACATGAATGTTCATCTGGTTTTCAACTTTATGGGGTGATCCTTTCTTAGTAATTAACTAAATAGTTCCAGTCCAGATAATTTCAGGAATTCAAGTAGTCTAGTTCTCTGCCCAGAATTTCCTAGAAAGAGAAGTGACACAAATGTGTGCTTCCAATATGCCAGGTGCTCAGTATCTCTTGCTCCAACTCCTGCTCCAGGCACACTGTGTCAGCCATTTTGAGGCTGCTCCCTACCCTAGCAGGTCGCGTACTGGCCATGTTTTCAGGCTCTGAACTTCTGTCGTGTTGCTGGAAGCTGCTTGCTTCCCCTAGAACTTTCCCCTCCCATTTCCTGACTTCTCTAAATGCCAGAGCCCCAGCCTCTTATCTCCTGGGAAGAAATTGAAAATTTTAAGCCCAAATCATTCTTCTTTTGTATCTGCACATAGTTTGGAATATAAAATTAAAACTCATATGTGGAAAAAAACTTTAAAAAAGATATATATTTCTTTCACTTTTGATTATGCTGTTAGGTATGGGATTCATGGCTTTTACTATTTTGGGGTCATTTCCTTCTGCTCTTAGTTTGGTGAGTGTCAAAATTTTGTCAAATGCTTTTCTGTATCAATTGAAATGATCATTGGGGTTTTCTCTCCATTCTGTTAATATCATATATAACATTGATTAATTTTTATATTTTGAACCATGGCTGCATAACAAGAATAATTCCTAATTGGAGTGTAATTCTTCTAATATGCTGCTGGATTCAGTTTGCTAGTATTTTGATGAGGATTTTTGCTTCAATATTCCTAAGGGATATTAGCCTGTAGTTTTCTTTTCTTGTAGTGCCTTCTTCTGGCTTTGGTATCAAGACAACAATAGCTTCATTGAATAAGTTAGGATGTGTTCCCTCCTTTTCAATTATTTTTTTTAACGTTTATTTATTTTAAAGAGAGACAGACAGACAGAGCGTGAGTGGGGGAAGGGCAGACAGAGAGGGAGACACAGAATTTGAAGCAGGCTCCAGGCTCCAAGCTGTCAGCACAGAGCCTGATGCAGGGATCGAACTCACAAACTGTGAAATCATGACCTGAGCCGAAGTTGGATGCTTAACCTACTGAACCACCCAGAAGCCCTGCTCCTTTTCAATTCTTTGAGTAGGATTGGTACTAGTTCTTTACATTTAGTAGAATTTACTAATGAAGCCATCAGCTGTAGGGCTTTCCTTTGTCCAAAGATTTTTTATTACTGACTAAAACTTACTAGTTATAGTTCTCAGATTTTCTATTTCTTGTTGATTCACTTTAGGTAGGTTTTGTGTTTCCAGGTGTTTGTCCATTCTATACAGGGTATCTAATTTTTAGTCATCCAATTCATTGTTCATGATACTCTGTTTTAATCTTTGTTTCTGTGGAATCAGTAGTAATGTCCCCAGTTTGTCTCCAACTTGTAATTTAAATCTTCTCTCTGTCTCTTTTTTTCAGTCAATCTATATAATGGTTTCTCAATTTTTTTGAAAAGGCAACGTTTGGTTTTATTTATTTTCAGTATATTTGTCTATTCTCTATTTTCTTTATCTCTGCTTTAGTCTTTATTGTTTCCTTCCATCTGCCAGCTTTGGGTTATTTGTTCTTCTTTCACTAGTTCCTAAGGTTGTGAAGTAGGTGATTGACTTGAGGTCTTCCTTTTTTTTAAATGTTTATTTTTATTTAATTTTAATTTTTTTAATGTTTTATTTATTTCTGAGAGAGAGAGAGACAGCGTGAGCAGGAGAGGGTCAGAGAGAGAGGGAGACACAGAATCTGCAGCAGGCTCCAGGCTCTGAGCTAGCTGTCAGCACTGAGCCTGACGCGGGGCCCGAACCCACAAACCGTGAGATCATGACCTGAGCCAAAGTCGGATGCTTAACCAACTGAGCCACCCAGGTGCCCCTGAGGTCTTCCTTTTTAATGTGTTTACAAATATAAATTTCCCCCTTACTGCTGTTCTTAACGTACATTGCACTGTATGTTATGTATTAGTTTTTGTTTACCTAAATATCTTCTAATTTGCCTTATGATTTCTTCTTTGATCTTAGTTGTTTGCGTGTTTTAGTTAATTTCCACAAACTTTTTGCATTTTCCAGTTTGCCTTCCGTTGTCTCTAAATGGTATTTTAAATCAATGCATCACATTTTTAAAAATAGTCTGCTGGTATTTAGGTTAAATGCTTTCTGGAGGTTGTGATCATTTTCATTGATCAAGGTACGTTCCACATCTTTTGAGGTCAAGTCTCTCTACAGCAGTGCTTGAAAAGTGAAAGATATGTTAACTTTCAAGCTAAGAAGACTTTCCTACACCAGGCTTTAAGAAAGCTTTACAAAATTTACTTCTACATTTCCAGCATGCAACACACGCAAACAAAACAAAACAGAGGTATATTTAAGATGTAATACTGGCATAGAAGAGAGAACCTAACTGTGGAAAAGAGAAGGAAATAAGGGAAGGCTTCCTGGAGGAGGTGATATGTGGGCCAAGATTGCACTGGCACAGCATGAAGGGAGTCAGAGAGAACAGCATCATTCCCCATTTCCCCAACTCTTTCCGTCCCCGCTATGCCTCCTCCTGAGGCCTTTTCCCATTAGTGAGATTTTGCTCCTCACAGGACCCCATAGGAAATATCACCTCCCCCTCCTCCTCCAGCTGCCAGCAGAACTGATTGCTTTCTCCTTAGTATGACCACCCCTCTCTAAAGATCACTGAACCACCCTTTAGCATTGAGTCACATTTTATATATTTATGTATGTGTATGCGTGTTTATTTACTTAACTTTCTTCTGTTCCCTGTGAAGGACGTCTTGTTCAAAGCTAGAAAGAGCTTCAAAAATCATTAAGTCCTATCCTTTTATAAGTGAGAATACGAAGGCCTAGAAAGCTTCTGTGACTAAGGTCACCTAACTCACTATTTTAAAAGATGCTTTTTAAAAATCCAGCCCTGGGGCACCTGGGTGGCTCTGTCGGTTGAGGGCTGAGCATCTGACTTCGGCTCAGGTCATGATCTCACACTCTGTGAGTTCGAGCCCTGTGTCCAGCCCTATGCTGATAGCTCAGAGCCAGGAGCCTACTTTGGATTCTGTGTCTCCCTCTCTCTCTGCCGCTCCCCCACTCATGCTCTGTCTCTGTCTCAAAAATGAATAAACGTTAAAAAAAAAAATTAAAAACCCAGAGACTTTTGAGGAGGATGGCTAGAAAGGTGCACATTACATATAGCATGCTGTCAAAGGTTCAAAATAGTCAAAGTAAAAAACAATGAATCACTAAAGTAATTAGTAAAAATTTATTGTGTACACACCAAAAATGCAGTTTGCAGACCGCGAGCTCTCAGACCAGAGCATGGAAAGAGGCTCGAGAGTATATTTTTCTAAAGCAGCTTGCGCTGTGAGAAAGCAGTGACTGTTTATTCTTGACAAATTGGCTACAATATGAGAATTTTCAGTGGTTCCCTCGTATCAACCTTGAGACACAGTTCAAGTTTTGTTTATCATTTCCAGAAGCATAAGTCCAAAATGATCTAGGTCAAGTTAGCCATGTAAAATAAGCTAAATTAAGCTTTGTATGATCAAACTGGTTTGTCCGTTTAGAATTTTTAAGGCTGGCCTCCGTTCGGTTTTTATTTTAACAGGCCATCTCCCTCAATAAATGCAACACAGACCCTGCGAAAGCTCAAGGAATACAAAGCAGCGCTATCTGGACGGCACTAGGACCCCGGGGGCGCCGGGTCAGCGCTCTCCGCCGGCGGGAGGTGGCGCCAGTTTGCAGTGGGGCGGGAGCTGCTAGCAAAGGGTTGGGGGGAGGCGGGAGGATCGGGAAAGGCGGTCCTGACCGCCCTGCTCCGCCCGGGGGACCGCGCGGGGCCGACGGGTTTTCGGGGAGTGGGGGTCGGGCGCCCCCGGCTCTGCGTCTCTGCTGTTCGCAGCGCACTTCCCGTCGCGGGGCGGCTGAGGGCGCCGGCCGTCTCCCGGGGCGCGGCGTCCCGACGGGCACGTCGTAGCCGGGAGGAGAGAGCGCGCTTCCGCGGGGCACCGGGGAGGACACGCCGGGGACCGAGCTGGTGCGGCGGCGACGCCCGGAACGGGGCGAAGCGGGTCCCGGCGCGGACGCAGCCCGAGGGTCGGGGCGTGCAGACTGAGTGTGCGGACGCCTACNAAGCACAGCACCGCCTCCAGGCGCTGCAGGAAGAAACGCTGGAGGGGAAAGACCTGTGGGTCCCACATGCTTGAGGGACACAGGTGAACAGTTACTCTAAAATAGGGTCTGGAGCCCATGAGAAGGCTCTGGCTTTCGTCAGATATTCGAGGAGAGCGGATCCCGGGAGAGGAGAGCAAAGGACTGAACCTCAGGAACCTGGACAGCTGTTTGTGGTGTTGGCTAACCGGAAAAGCCTGGAAAGGAAACCGGAAAACGGAGAGCAGGTGTTAGAGGAGAGTGGGACAGAGAAATGTGCCAGAAGCTGAGATTAAGAGGGTGACTAAACCAATGGTAGCAATGACTTGCGAAAATGAAGTGAAGACAGGTTGCAGTGTGGGCTTGGAAATAGGGAGGCTTGGGGAGAGCAGGCAGCCAGGGAAAAGGACAGGCCCAGGGCCGGCTGAGAAGTAAAGCGGGTGAGGGCAAGTGTGGAGCCTAAGACCCCATGGGGGCTGAGATGGCATTTTAGTTGTCTTTGACTTCCCACAGCTGGCACAGGGTAGTTTGGGGGCTCAATTGTGCTGTTCTTTTAGGAATCGGTATAAAGAGAAGGGGAGAGCTGAGCTTCTTTCTGTCAACTTGTACAGACAGAGTAGACCAGAGAGAATAGCACTGAGGGATGGAGGAGTGAGCTGTGAACAAAAACAAGACCCTTGCAACAGAGACAAAGGAAAGGATGAAGGGTGGGAGAAGGGACAGGTTGTGGGTGTCCCACCTTTTGTTTCCTCTTGGGAAAGTGGAAAACAAGGTCATCTGCTAGAATGAGATGGTGGACAAATCGGGTGGGAATTAAGAGAATGACATCTTTTTTTTTTTTGATGTTTGTTCATTTTTGAGAGACAGAGTGTGAGTGGGAGAGGGGCAGAGAGAAAAAGGGAGACACAATCTGAAACAAGCCCCAGGCTCTGAGCTGTCAGCACAGAGCCCAACGCGGGGCTTGAACTCACTGACCACAGCATCATGACCTGAGCTGAAGTCGGAGGTTTAACCAACTGAACCATCCAAGTGCCCCCAAAAGAGTGACATCTTTTAAAAGTCAAATTGCTGGGGCACCTGGGTGGCACAGTAGGTTGAGCCTCCAACTTCGGCTCAGGTAATGATCCTGTGGTTTGTGAGATCAAACCCCACATCAGGCTCACTGCTGTCCGCCTGTCAGCACAGAGCCCGCTTCGGATCCTCTGTCCCCCTCTCTTTGCCCCTCCCCAGCTTGGGCTCTCCCAAAAACGAAATAAATTTTTTAAAAGGCAAGTTGCTAAGGTAATTAGGTGAGAGAAATGTGCAAAGACAAGTAATAGAAATGGCAAATTATTGAAAGTCATACAGATTTTGTAGGGTTGCAGATCTGCTGAATGACATTATTTTCTCTAGCAGTGATCAGCTGCCAGATAGCAGAGAGTGCTGAATGCCACCCTAAGGAGTTTGGGTTTATCTTCAAAGGCCAAAGGGTCCCAAGCCCTGCTCACTGGAATTTCCTACACATCTTCCCTAAAGCACAGATCTCCCAGAATCTCTGCCCAGAGATTTAGTGGGTGGTGAGGTCTGGAAATTTAATTTTAATTAGCTTCCTACTAATTCCCAAGTAGCCAGTTAAGTGATGGCAGACCCTGAAGATTTTTTTTTCAGTTTTATTGAGGTATAATTGACAAATAGGAATTATATAGATTTAAGGTGTCCAACTTGATATTTTGATGTATACGTTGTGAAATGATCACTACAACCAAGCTAATTAACATATTCATCACTTCACATGGTAGCCATTGTCTTTCTGCATGTGTGTGTTGAGAACAATTGAAATCTACCCTCAACAAATTTCAGGTATGCAATATGGTATTGTTAGCTGTAATTACCACACTGTACATAAGATCTCCAGAACCTATTCATCTTATATAACTGAAAATGTAAACCCTTTGACCAACATCTCCCCTTTCCACCTCCCCTTAGCCCCTAGTTACCACCATTCTACTCCCTACCTCTGAGTTTGACTATCTTAGATTACATATGTAAGTGAGATCATGCAGTATTTGTCTGTGTCTGCCTTATTTTAGCATAGTGTTAGCTATATAGCTAATTAGCATGTGTATTATGTATAATTATATATACAATATATATATTCATACATATATACAGTAGGTATATACTCAGAAATGAGGTTACTGGATCATATGGTAGTTCTATTTTTAATTTCTTGAGGACACTCCTTACTGTTTTCCATAATGGCTGTACCAATTTCCATCCCCACTCCCAGTGTACAAGAATTGCCTTTTGTCCACATCCTTGGCAACACATATCTTTTGTCTTTTGATAATAGCCCTTCTAACAGGTATGAGATGATATCTCTTCTCATTGTGAAGGAGCTTTCCTCCTATATTTTCTTCTGGGATTTTATGGTTTCAGCCTATGTGTAAGTCTTTAATCCGTTTTGAGTTGATTTTTATATATGGTGTGAGACAAGGGGCCAATTTCATTTTTCTGCATGTAGATACCCGATTTTCCCAGTAATATTTATTGAAGAGACTCTCCCCTGCTTTTGAAACTCCTGTTGAAGACCAATTGAACACAGATGCACTGATTTATTTCTGGACCCCGTATTCTGTTCCATTCACCTATATGTCGGTTTTTATACCAGTACCATTACTGTTTTTGATTACTTTGTAATCTGTTTTGAAATTAGGCAGGGCCTCTCTCCCATGGGGCTGCAGGGGGTCCCTTTTCTCCTCAGCCGGGGCTGGAGGACAAGCTCAGCCCTTGAGGATCATTGTGAGGGCTGCCACAAGCTGGCAGCCTTGTTTTCCTGCCTCAGACATCTGTGGTTGCTGGGAGCCTCCACTTGTTCTATACCAGACATGCCAGTCCCATAGCCAGACTAGGGTCTGAAGTGACAGCACTGGGCATGGGGCCTCTGGCTCTCATTAGAGAGTGCTAGGTTCTCATGAGCTGAACCTGGCCTGTGTTGCCCCAAAAATAGCTTGGCCCTTTGCCCCATAGGCAACACCTAACAAACACCTAAACAGGCAGTTATGTACAACAAAGATGCCTGTGAAGGAGTGGGGCCTCTCCCCTGGTCTCCTACTATACAACTGTTTTGGCCCCAGGGGATATTACTGGGAGAATAGAGGGTGCCCAAAAGTGGGGACTTCTGTTGTAGAAGGAGCATCTGAGGCTACCTAACTCAGAGAGAATCACCATTTTTCCCTACATGGATTAGCTTGGGTGCCAGCCAGGCTGTTCCATCCATCCACTCAGAGCTGTGTCTCCTGCCATAAGGTCCTGTACAAGATTGTGAGAGGTGGGGTGGTGAGGAAGAGCCATGAGTGGGTGCTGGAGAGTAAGGAGCAACACGGGTGTCAGGGCAAGGAGGTCAGACCTGGCACTGCCCATAAGCATAAGCCCCACTTGTAAGCAGTAACCTCTATCTAATTGAACAGTTCGGGCTCCACACAGTTGCAAGTGGGAAGTTTTCTGTGTTGAAGTGCCTACTTAATCAACTGACAAAATAATGTTTTAGAGAAGTTTTCAAGTTCTAACAGTTTTTCTTCACTAACAAAAGTTCTGAAAGCATCTTTTTTTGTCCTAAAAGCAAGAAACCACTTTCTGTGGAGAAAAATTAGGAAATGTGATGTTCTTGCTCAAAATTGTTTTGGCTACTTCGGGTCTTCTGTGTTTCCTGTGATGAAGATTATTTTTATTTCTTTTTTTTTTTTTAATGTTTTATTTTTTGAGAGAGAGAGAGACAGGGGAGGGTCAGAGAGAGAGGGAGACACAGAACCAAAGACAGGCTCCAGGCTCTGAGCTGTCAGCACAGAGCCCAACGTGGGGCTCGAACCCACGAACCGTGAGATCATGACCTGAGCCAAAGTCGGACGCTTAACCGACTGAGCCACCCAGGTGCCCTATTTTTTTATTTCTATAAAGAATTTCATTGGAATTGCATTGGAATTGCATTGAATCTGTATATCACCTTGAGTAGTGTGGACATTTTAACAATATCCTTCCAGACAAATATCATATGTTTGCACGTATAGGAGGATTAGGAGGAACTTAACGGAGGACCATGGGGGAGAAAAAGGGGGGAAATAGTGGGGGAGAGAGAGAGAGACAAACCATGAGAGAATCTTGAATACTGAGAACAAACTGAGGACTGATGGGTGTGGGGGGAGGAGGGGAGAAATGGGCATGGAGGAGGGCCCTTGTGGGGATGACCACTGGGTGTTATATGGAAACCAACTTGACAATAAACTATTTGTAAAATAAATACATAAATAAATAAATAAATAAATAAATAAATAAATAAATAACAATATCCTTCCAGTCCATGAGTATTGAGATCTTTTAACTTATCCGTGTCTGTTTGGATTTCTTTCATCAATGTTTTATAATTTTTGGTGTACAATTTTTTTTATCTTTTTGGTTAAGTTTATTCCTAGGTATTTTAGTTTTCTTTGTTGCCATGTGATTGTTTCCTTAATTTTCTTTTCAGAATAGTCTTGTTAGTATATGAAAACACCACTGGTTTTCATATGTTGATTTTGTGTCCTGCAACCTTCCTGGATTCATTTATTGGTTCTAACAGTTTTGTTGTTGTTGTTGAATCTTTGGAGTTTTCTACATACATAATCATGTCATCTGCAAACAAAGATAAATTTACTTCTTCCATTCTGTTTTGGATCATTTCTTTTTCTTGTCTAATTGCTCAGGCTAGGGTTTCCAGTACTAAACTGAATAGAAGTGGTAAGAGTGGGCATTGTTGCCTTACATCAGATCTTAAAAGTTTTCAGGGTTTCCTCATTGATCATGGTATAGGTTGTGGGCTTTTGCTATATGACCTTTATTGTGCTAAGTTCCTCCACCTCTATTTTGTTGATAGTATTTATCTCAAATGGATATTGTCAAGTGCTTTTTCTATATTCATCTATCATGAGATAATCGTGTTTATCTTTCATTCTTTTTTTAATGTTTATTTTTGAGAGAGAGAGAGACAGAGTGCGAGTTGGAGAGGGCAGAGAGAGGAGAAGACACAGAATCTGAAGCAGGCTCCAGGCTCTGAGCTGTCAGCACAGGCCCAACACAGAGCTTGAACTCTCAGACCATGAGATCATGACCCTAGCCAAAATCAGATGTTCAACCAACTGAGCCACCCAGGTACCCCTCTTTCACTCTGTTAATATGGTGTGTCATATTGATTGATTTGCCAATATGGAGCCATTTTTTTCATCCCACAGATAAATCCCACTTGATCATGGTGTGTAATCCTTTTAATGTGCTGTTGCATTAGTTTACTAATATTATATTGAGGATTTTAACATCAGTGTTCATTAGGGATATTGGCCTGTGGGTTTTCTTTTCTTGCATTGTCTTTGACTTTGGTATCAGGGTGATGCTAGGTTCATAAATGGTTTGAAAATGTTTCCTCTTCTATTTTTCAGAAGAGCTTTAGAAGGATTGGTATTAATTCTTCTTTGAGTGTTTGATAAAATTCACCCATGAAGCCTTCTGGTCCCAGTCTTTTTTTTTGTTGGGAGGTTCTTAATTATTCCTTCAGTTTTCTTATTTGTTATTGGTCTTTTCAGGCTTTCTATTTCTTCTTGATTCTATCTTGTTATTATCTAGTCGCTTTTCCATTTCTTCTAGGCTACCCAATTTGTTGGCATATAATTGTTCATAAAGTTCTCTATGATCTTGTTTATTTCTGTGGCATCCATTTAATGTTTCCTCTTTCACTTCTGATTTTATTTATTTCAGTCTTCTCTCTTTTTTCTTACTCTATTAAGGGCTTATCAATTTTTTAAATCTTTTCAAAAAATCAACTCTCAGTTTTGTTGATATCTATTCTATTATCTATTTGATTTATTTCCGCTCGAATCTTTATTATTTCTTTCTGCTAACTTGGAGTGTCATTAGTTCTTTTGTAGTTCCTTAAATTGTAAACTTAGGTTGTTTATTTGAGATCTTTCTTCTTTCTTCTTCGTCTTCTTCATCTCCTTCATCTTCTCCTTCTTCTCCATCTTCTTCTCCTTCTGCTAAAAATGTCCTTCTTAGTACTACTTTGGCTGCATCCCATAAGTTTTAGTACATTGTGTTTGCATTTTCCTTTTCTCAAGATATTTTTTTAATTCCCTTTTGACCAATTGTTGAAGAATGTGGTCTTTAATTTCCACATATTTGTGAATTTTCCCATTTTCTCACTGTTATTCAGTTCTAGTTTTATTCCATCATGATTGCAAAAGATACTTGATATGATTTTGATCTTCTTAAATTTGTTAAAACCTGTTTTTTGACCTAATATGTGGTTTGTTCTGGAGAATGTTCTGTGTATGCTTGAGAAGAATATATATTCTTATGCTGTTGGATGGAAAATACTGTGTGTATGTTTTAGGTCCATTTATTCTACACTGTTGTTTAACTCCACTGTTTATCGATTTTCTGTCTGGAAGTGCCACCCATTGAAAGTGTATTGAAGTCTCCTACAATTATTTATTGCCATCAATTTCTCCTTTCAGATCTGTCAGTACTTGTTATGTATACTTAGGTGCTCTGGTGTTGGGTACATTTATATTCACATGATATCTTCCTATTGGACTGGCCCTTTTATCTTAATGTAATGACCTTCTTTGTCTCTAAAGACAGTTTTTTACTTAAAGTCTGTTTAGTCTGCTGTATTTATAGCCATCCTTATTTTCTTTTGGTTATTATTTGCACAGAATATCTTCTTTTAATTCCTTCATTTCATCTTATGTGTATCTTTAAATCTAGAGTAAGTTTCTTATAGACAGCATATAGTTAGATCTTGGATTTTTTTTTATCCACTCAGTCATTCTATGTCTTTTCACTGAGGACTTAAGCAACTTGCATTTACAGTAACTATTGATTGGGAAGGATTTTTTAATTTTTATTTATGTATTTATTTACTTATTTATTTATTTTGAGAAAGAAACAGCACAAGTGGTGGAGGGACAGAGGGAGGGCAAGAGAGAGAATACCAAGTAGGCTCTTTGCTGTCAGCACAGAACCCAGTGCAGGGTTCGAACCCACTAACTGTGAAATCGTGACCTGAGCCAAAACTAAGAGTCTGATGCTTAACTGACAGAGTCACCCAGGCACACCAGGAAGGATTTAAATATTGCCATTTTGTTAACTGTTTTCTGTTTATCTTATAGTTCTTTGTTCCTCATTTTTTTTCTTTCTTTGTGTTCTTTTTTTTTTTTATTGATTGGCTTTAATTCTTTTCTCTTTTGTGTGGCTTCTGTAGGTATTCTCTTTGTAGTTACAATGGGGGTTATACAAAATATCTTCCAGTTATAACACTCTGTTTTAAGCTAATGACAACTCACCTTCACTTGCATACAAGTACTCTACACTTTTATCTCTCCCCTTTCCCCCACATTAGATGTTATTGATGTCACAATTTACATATATTTATATTGTATATCCATTAATGCAATTTTAGTTATAGTTACATTTAATGCTTTTGTCTCTTAATTTTTATACTACAATTAAGTGATTTGCTCACCATTGTTACAGTGATACAGCATTTCATATGTCTATATTTTCACCTTTACCAATATATTTCATACTTTAAGTTATTTTGCTGTTAGCATCCTTTCATTTCACCTCCTTCTAACATTTCTTATAAGGCAGATCTAGTGATGAAATCCCTCAGCATTTGTTTACCTGAGAAGGTCTTTATCTTCCCTTTATTTTTGAAGGACAGTTTTGCTGGATATAGCATTCTTAGTTGTCAGGGTTTGTTTTCTTTCAGCACTTTAAATTTATCATATCCCACTCTTTTTTGGCCTGTGGTGTTTCTGCTGAAAAATCTGATAGTTTTATTGAAATCAGTTTTTCTTCCTGCTGCTCTCAAAATTCTCTTTGCCTTTGCCTTTAATAATTTAATTATAATAGGCCTCAGCGTGGGTTTCTTTGTGTTCAACGTCTTTAATATTCTTTAGGCTTCTTGGATCTGAATCCCTATTTCCTTCCCCAGATTGGAAATTTTTAGCATTATTTCTTTGAATAAACTTTCTGCCTCTCCCTCTCTCACTCTCTCTCTTTCTTCTTCTTTGTCTTCATCTTCATCTTTGTCTTCTCCTCCTCCTCCTCCTTCTCCTCTTCCTCTTCCTTATCCTTTTTCTCCTCCTCCTCCTCTTCTTCTTCTCCTCTTCTTCCTCCCCTCCCTTCCTCCTCGTCCTCCATCTTCTTCCTCTGGAATTCCCATAATGCATGTATTGGTCCATTTGATGATATCTCAAGTCCCTTAAGCTATCTTCACTCTTTTCACTACTTTTTCTTTTGGCTCCCCTGACTAGATTATTTCCACTAACCCATTTTCAAGTTCATTGATTCTTTATTCTACTTGATCTAGTCTGCTATTGAACACCACTATTGAATTTTTCAGTTCAGTTATTATATTCTTCAGTTCTATGATTTGCATTTGGTAGTTTCAAATTTTTCTTTTTGTTGAAATTCTCACTTTGTTCATGCATTGCTCTCAATCTCAGTGATCTTAATCTTAATGACCATTATTTTGAATTCTTTGTGGGGTAAATCACATATCTCCATTTCATTAAGGTTGATTTCAAGAGATTTATCTGTTTTGTTTGAGACACATTTCTCTGTTTCTTCATTTTCCTTGACTCTGTGTCATGTCTGTGTATTAGACCAAACATTCACCTCTCCTAATCTTCATGGATTGGCCTCATACAGGACAAGACCCTTACCAATCAGCCCAGCCAAATATTCTGGGTGCTTTTCAAATTGTTATGTGTTTCCAAACCACTGTCTGTGTTCTTAGCAGCCATGAGGCTGTGACAAATGCCTGTATTCTCACTCAGATCACACACTGTCTGTTTGTTTGTTTTTAAGAAAGAGAGAAAGTGAGCAAGTATGAGCAGGAGAGAAGAGAGAGAGAGAGAGAGAGAGAGAGAGAGAGAATCCCAAGCAGGCTCTGCACTGCCAGCTCAGAACCTGATGTGGAACTGAAACCCATGAACCATGAGATCATGACCTGAGCTGAAATCAAGAGTCAGATGCTTAACTGACTGAGCCTTCCAGGTGTCCCCTAAGACCACACACTATTATGTCATTGTTTTTCTTTTTTTTTTTTAAGTATATAAGGAAGTTATATATATGTTTTTATGTTTTTTATTTCTGAGAGAGAGACAGCATGAGCAGGGGAGGATCAGAGAGAGAGAGAGACACAGAATCTGAAGTAGGCTCCAGGCTCCGATCTGGCTGTCAGCACAGAGCCCAACGTGGGGCTCAAACCCACAAACCATGAGATCATGACCTGAGCCAAAGTCATATACTTAACCGACAGAGCCACCCAGGTGCCCCTACATCATTGTTTTTCTCTCTGTGGTCCCTTGGGGCCTAATGAATGTCAAGCCCTGTCGTTCAAGGGACAGCCAAGCTCTCAGAGACTGGTGAGTTGGAAGCCAGTGTCTCCAGTAGCACCTGGAAAAGTTGGGAGGCTAGATATATAGTTCAGCTCCTTCTAGGGAGAGGCTGGAAGCTTCATTCCACTGTTGGAACAAGTCAGGGGAGGAGTTGTGGAAAGTGCCCACACCCCCATTCATGCTCCCAGGGAACTAGTGATTGCCTGCCCCATCAGCTCCTAGAAACAAGTAAGTTAAAGGCTAGACCCTTGGGCAGTAGTGAGAAAAGTCAGGATGCTGGTTGTGCAGTCTCACTCCTTCTGGGAGGAGCTAGGTGCTGGGCTTTATCACCAAAGTGAACTGGGGAAAAGGAACCATAGAAGGAGCCCATAGATGTATTTGAAACCACCACTTATTCTCTATAGTCCCCAGGATACTAGCAAATTCCAGACCCTGTCCTATGGACAGGCTAGTTAGGAGCCAGACCCTTACTCAACGTCTAAAAAAGCCAGTGTTATAGATGTCCAATCTAATTCCTTCCAGAGGGAAGTTAGGAGCTGGGTTTTATCAGATGCTCACTCTGTGCTGAGCCAGGAGAGGAACCACAGGAAGTGCTTATACACCCATTCAGTTTAGTTTTGTTATGATATTTTCTCACCCAGTATGCACAAAGCAAAAGTATCACACGGAACAATGGGCATAGGTATATTTACTGTACCTTTACCTGACCTGGATGCACCCTAGGATGTTTGTGCACAAAGTAGAAAAGAAGGAATTAAATTATTAAGGACATAGAAGCTCTGATTTGGGAAATTGCTCTGAATAGATTATTCTCTAGGGACACATGGACATTTTCTGCCCTCTGGAGGAAGGAAGGGTACTGGTGGCAGATGTCCAAAAGAAGTAACTGTACTGGACATCTGGAGGTCACAGGAAGTAGACATCAGCTTGGAAACTGACCTATGAACAGCACAGAAGATGAAGAAGGAAAAGATGGGACATCATAGAGAAATGCAGAGGCCCAGATACCACCTGATTATTTGTGGGATTCTTCAAGGAACCTGAGACGACATATTGCAGAAGAGGAAGTTAAAAACTAGAATTCCTACTGATGTAGCATATAGGGTCTCAGAATACTGAGTTTGGAGCTATCACTATAAATATGAAGATTTTTGATTTTTGTAGGGAAGACCAAAATATTTAAGTTATTTGAAGAATGAGTCATATCAAACTTGCTTAATTTCCTTTATTTTTTAATAAAATAAAGTTATTAGATTCGTATAACAAGATAATACCATTGCCTGTGTATTTAATTTTCAGAAATTATTTGAGCAAATTTTGTATCCTTTTCATCAAGATAAACATTGAAAAGGTAGGTCACCTCACAGCTTGTTATATATTCTTTTTCCAAAGACTATTATTACTCAGTGACTTACAGTTAAATTTTTTTTCTTTACAGTTAAAATTTCAGCTAAATGTGCGACAAAGTGCTGCCTTGTCTTTCTCCTATCCTTCTCAATCCTTATTATATAATTCAAGGTCATGAATATTCCATTTAGAGGTTTATTTCCATCTGTTCCACCTTTATCTATGAGCCTAATTATGTCATTTATATTTTAAACATCTAGAAATCAACTCTATGATGAAAATGTCTAAGAAATAATCTCACATGCCATTACCTTTTTTTTCTCTCTTTCCAATTCTTAGTCAAGCCTAAAGTGAACATCTCCCCCTTTGAAGAATGGATCCCTCCAGCACTTTGTCTACCACATGACAGATTTCTATCCAGGCCACATTCAACCCCACTAGTTCCTGAATGGACAGGAGAATAGCTAGAGTTATGTCCACCAACCTCTTCCATAATAAAGACTGGATCTTCCAGATCTTGGTGATGCTGGCAATGACCCTTCAGCAGGGAGATGTCTATACTCACCAAGTGGAGCATCCCAGCCTGGTTGGTCCTGTCACTGGAGTGGAGTGAGATTCCCTGATAACCATGTAGACCCTAAATTCTGGAAACAGGGTATGTTCTAGCACTGGGGTCCATTCATCTTGTCTTATGTGTCTATACACTGGGGTCATATCTTCTCCCATCTTTTTCTTAGAGAAACCCCTGCTAATAGTTCAGAGCTGGAGCAGCAGAGACTTGCCTGCTCTGACCTAGGGGATACTAAAGATTCATAGATCTCTGCTTTTGTCAGAAAACCTAGGAAACTCAGACACCTTCCTGAATTACCCTCACACATGGGAACTGTTCTCTGCTTTCAGCCTTTTAGCTTATCTGAGTGAGAGAGGCAACTACCAGAATTAGCATGTGTGCCCTTTTTGAAGTCACAGCCTAATTTCCAGAATTTGGAGGTCCTTTCTAAATTTCCTTCTTCTGAGTGCTGATGCATAGGGGCACATGTACCCCAATGTTCACAGCAGCACTTCCAACAATAGCCAAATCATGGAAAGAGCCTAAATGTCCATCAACTGATAAATGGATCAAGAAGATGTGGTTTATATATACAACGGAATACTACATGGCAATGAGAAAGAATGAAATCTGGCCATGTGTAGCAACATGGATGGAACTCGAGGGTGTTATGTTGAGTGAAATAAGTCAGGCAGAGGACAGATACCATATGATTTCACTTATAAGTGAAACAGGAGAAACTTAACAGACAACCATTGGGGAGGAGAAGGGGAGAAAATAGTTGGGGAGAGGGAGGGAGACAAACCATGAGAGACTCTTGAATACTGAGAACAAACTGAGGGCTGATGGGAGTGGAGGAGAGAGGAAGGGAAGGTGATGGGCATGGAGGAGGACACTTGTTGGGATGAGCACTGGGTGTTATATGGAGACCAATTTGACAATAAACTATAAAAAATAATAAAATAATAAATTTTTTAAAAATTAAAAAAATAAATTTCCTTCTTCTGCAAGGTGTGTACCTCTTGTGGCCCTCATATTGGTTCTACATATCAGGCTCCAGAATCTCAGTACCTGAAGGGGCTGCAGCAGGTAGAGGTGAGACTGCCACTGGGCCTCTGTTTCCCCAAGGCACACACATTCTGCCTAGAGAAACACTGGCTGGAACCTCGGGCTTGGTGCTGGGGCTCATCTCCCTTGTAGTAGGTAGCTTAGTGCATGTGGGGAACAAGAAAGGTAAGAAAACTTGAGAGGTGCCTGAGGTTTGGCTTTCCCCTGACTTATCCATTTTCCATGATAAGGAGCTGACACAGAAAAGCAATGCCAGAGAATTCTAGAGGCCCCTGAAATCAAATTGTCATGGAGGAAAAAAAATGGCCTGTGGGGAGAGAGAAATCTCCAGGCTGGAATCTTATCCCAACCAGGCACATGGGGTCTCCATGTACTTAGGTCATGCCTGAGTTCATTTAGTAATGGGTTAGTCTTCAACCAGCCAATGCCTTGATTTTCAGTGATGGGATCATGGTAATGGAGAGGAGATGGGAAAGTTCTTCTAATTGTCTAAGGTGCTTTTAATGGCTGAATTCATTCCCTCTTCTCCTTTCATTTTAATGTAATGAAGATCTTGAAAACTAGGTAATACTCTGCTTTGTTTTTCTTGATGGGTGGGTTGCAGAAAGTCCTTTCATTGCATTGTGACTCTGAGGTACCTACTAGGAAGAGGGTCTTCAACTTCATTCCTTCAATGAGTGTGGAAAATGAATGTTTCTTTGTTCCATTGATGCAGGAAGCCCAGAAAATCTTATTTTTCATCAGGCTAAGACTCAGTCTCTCACCAAAGTTTTCTTTCCTGAGACTTAGAGGAAGAGAGATAAGCAACCTGAGATAACTTTTCCTTTTACCTCAACAGGGTTCCTGATCTGACCCAAAGACCTGTATGTGCCCTGGAACAAGTATTTTTCCAGGTTTCCTCCATCCCAGAGGCTGGTTCTGGGACAGACTTCAGTCTCCGAAGAGGATGAAACTAATTTCTACAGTTATTCTCTTTGATTCCATGTACGCTTTCTCTCAGGAGGTACCTATCCAAGTTCCCTTCTTGTAGTTCCATAAGAAATAAAAAGCCAATGTTATTGTCTGTTTTCTCTTAAGAATATGCACACCAAATCATCTCTGCTGTTGCTTTTTTTGAGGATTTTGGTAAACAGTATGAGTTAGTGAAGAAGTTCATTGTTATGTATATATAAGGCAAGAAGGAAAACATGAAAAGGGGTATTCTAACTGCTGGGAAAGGCACCAAATTGGATATAGACCACCTCTGAATTCACGCTCTCTTTGCGCTGCCCCATATTTATGTTTTCCACCTTCATCCCTGTAGATCTGGGACCATCCTTAGTTACTCAAGGATGAGCCCACAGTGGATTTTGTGTTATACAACCTATGCTCATGCAGCACTGATTCAGCATATGATTCCAAAGAGCGTGTTTTACCATTACCACTCAGAAATCAAATTAGGATCAGAATTTTAAATTAGAAATATAATGTAATAAATGTAAGCCCTTTTGTTTGCATACCGTGATAAATAGTCCTTGACCAAACAAGGCTTAGCTTCTTTAATGCAGCTACATATCAAAGATACAGATTTATCTTTTAAATAAGTCTGTAGTCATCAGACTGACCAGGCCTCCCGTCCTAGTAATTTACTTGTGTTAAAATGTTCAAATCAATAGATGCAGTTCTCAATAGATGCAGTTCTCTTTTTTTAAACATAGATCTGCTTTTACAATCCAAAATGATTATGGGTTTTCTGTTTCATATGAAAATTATCCTGAACATCAAGATAGGGTCTAAGTGTTCCTTCTTGCATAAAGTATGGAGTATTACCTCCTGAGGCACATACTGAGCTCTCAGAAGATCTAGGACACAACAAGATGGAACCTCCTCTCTCCCTGGGTCCTTACAAGTAGCTCCGGCATCTTGTTTGCCAGTGGACCCCTGCCCCGTCAGTTCCCACTGCCTGTTCCTCTCACGCTGCTCCCTTCCCATCATGCCCTGCATAAGACCAGCTTCTCCCATTTCCAAGAGATTCGGAGGCTGAAAGTGCAGACCAAGGAGTGCTTGCTGGGGTCTGCAGAAAGGATGGGATGATTCAATGAGGGAGCCCAGAAAGAGCTGCCCTAGGCGTGATAAACCAATCGCGACTCTGATAACCCGTTAGGTGAGCGCACTGCTTCGTTTAGTCCTCATAAATCAGGGATGAATTTTTCTTTTCCTTATCTACTTCAGATGTATCTGCAGTGGCCACTGTGAGCCAGACAATAAGGAGAAAATGAGGCCGTGCAGGGCAGGGTGGAGCTCTGAATCCAGGACTTATATCCCTAGCTGGTGGAGGGAGAGGAGGTGGAAGTGAAATGGCTCAGTGGGGCTCCGCCAACCAGAAAAAAGGAGAAGGGACATCTTGGTGGCTGGGAAAGAGGCTAGAACCGACATTGCCCTGAAAGTCCCAACCAGGGTGGGGGTCAGGAATAAGAGGAAGAAAATCAAAATGGAGACATCATAATCACTTTCCTAGGGTTAATTGGAAATATGTCTTGGGAATTGATCCTTGAGTATTTTTTATTTGTAGTGACTTCTGTGAATGGGTAATTTTTTTCATGTGCAAGGCTCTGTTTCAAGAGATTCACAAATAAGTGAGTATTATCCCAATTAGATTTCCCAATAAACCAGTGACATAGGCTCCATAATAATCTCCATTCTACCTGAGAGGGAACTAGTAACAGTGGGCTAAAAAAAAAGAGGAACACATATCAGGAACCACATATAAATTTGTTTGTAGGGGATCATTTGGTGTTTGTTTAAAAGTTCACTACCACTACTCCCCCCCCAAAAATATTGAAGCAGTGCAGGGCAGGGTGCATTTCAAAATATTGAAATGCAGAGAAAGGATGGACCATGGGGTTTAATGGTAGGGAATCTAATCCCTCTAGATCTTCAACACACTGCTTAGGACTTGCTCCATCCCAAAACACATCCATGCAAGGGGGATGGTGTTCCATAGTGTTCCATGGTTCTCCAACTGAAACACATACATCCATAGTCCCATATTTTGCTCCAGCCCCAAGGACCTGGTAGGTGACGTGACCTTAATTGACAATTGAGATTCAGATATCAATAAACTGGCTAACATACTGGGATCTGTAAAGGTGTTTGCAGATGCCCCTGAAAAAATATGGGGGGAATAAAATAAAGCCTGGTGTATCAGAAGGTGCAGGTGTATCAGAAGGGCGGGTATATCAGAAGACTTTATACCATGTATGACTTGATATAAAGACATTGAGTCACAAAGGCCTTAACAGCTTTATTATGGGAAACTCCTGCAAAACAGTGTGTCTACTGGAAGATGGGTCTTTTTGTATGCCTAGAGGAAGACAGGAGTGCTGAAGGTCAGAGTCCAGAAGTGGTCAGAATCCTGGGTGAAGTAAAAGGAGGGTGATCAAAGGAGATTAGCAATGGGATGGACATGAGAGGAATAGTTCAGGGTAAATCAGCCCCACAGTGACACCAACCATATTCTGCCCTCTACTCCATGCTATAGGCTAGGGAAGTACATTCTCTAGTCCTGACAGGCTCAGAAACCGCAGTAACTACGTCCACATTACAGGACCAGGATATGTGCTCCTAGGGAATTAAAGATAGAGAGACCAGGGGAAGGCCCTAGAATCATAAAGAAGGTACCAGAGATGTCTAGCACACTCAGGTATTTCTTAGTCCTTGGGATTACTCTGACAGGATGCTCTATAGGGAGGAGTCTATAGACCAGGGCCTATAGACTATCCCATGTGGGAACCAAATTGTCACCATATGTCAAATTTCAGCATTTATTGAGTACTTCCTATACTTCAGGCCCTTTTCAGGGGCTGAGTGCAAGTAGAATCACAGACAAGCAGGAATTGGAAGGGTGTTTGGGGACATCCATCATTGGTGCTGAGGAACACAGAGATTCATAGACACTGGAGCTTTAAAGTAGATCTGATGATGGGGACTCTCCTATGTCCTCTTCTGCCACATAAAGGTTGTCACCTGCAATAGAACAAGCAATGGGGTTAGGACTCCTGGTTTAGCACTGAATTCTCCATCCCTTTACTCCTGACTCTTTCATTTTCTTTCTTCATCAGCCTCTCAGGAGAAGGTGGTCTTCCCAGCAGATGTTGCAGCTACCAGAGGGGGACCAATGAGAAGTCAAAGGACACCCTGAGAAGATGTCATTTCACTCTCTCCAGCTCTCCGCAGTCCACATTCTCTGAAACTCCTGAGACAGTGAGGCCCAGCAATGAGATGATGAAAGTCGGAGGTAGGAGTTGGGCACGGCATGTAAAGCTGCTCTTTAAAGGGGCCCCAATAGGGGCACCTGGGTGGCTTAGTTGGTTAAGCGTCCAACTTTCGCTTAGGTCATGATCTCGCGGTTCGTGGGTTCGAGCCCCGCATCGGGCTCTGTGCTGACTGCCAGCTCAGAGCCTGGAGCCTGTTTCAGTCTGTGTCTCCCTCTCTCTCCGACCCTCCCCTGCTCACGCTGTCTCTCTCTCTCTCTCTCTCTCTCCTAGAAATAAATAAAAAACATTAAAAAATTAAAAAAAAACACAACAAAGGGGCGCCAATAATCCTTCAATACCGGCCGGGTGGATACTTACCTTAGTTGCCAGATTATAAACATCTAACATCATTAGCTACTTCCTCCTTTCTGAAACTTCTGCTCCCTTGACTTAGGTGATGAAATATTCTTCTAACCTTCCTGCCACTCTGCTTCTTTGAAGTCTCTCTGAACACTTTCTTACATTTTTTGTAATCAAAATAAGATAGGAGGTGCTGATGTACATATCATGGGGTATCTAGCTTTCACTCATGCTACATGTCCAGTGTGCCATCAGGGTAGCTCTGCTAATTATAGTTACTCAGGGAGATGGACTAAGAGACCTTCTTCGACACCTGCCCCCATAAGTTCCCAAGCAGAGTGAAGGACCATAGTGAATCATACACTGGCTCTTAATGATCCTTCCTGGAAATAACATGTCACTTCTCACATTTTGTTATCCAAAGCGAATCACATGGCTGCATCTAATTTCAAAAGAGTTGGAATCTTTGGAGGTAGCAAAGTATTCAATAAGTACACATTAAATAAATAATATATTACTCACGTACCAGACACCTGTATAGAGGACCTACTTTGTACAAGCAACTATGCTAAGCCCTGTGAGTAAAAGGAGCTTCCAGCTCCTAAAAGGTTTACAAACTACCTACTGACCTAAAGAGGGCGTCTGGGGTGTTGGCAATGTTCTGTCTTAACCTAGGTACTAGTTACATGGGTGTTCACTTGATAATCATTGGCTGTGCCTTACTGTTTTGTGTATTTCTTACATATGTCTGCCAGTTCACAAGAAAAGGGTTTAAAAAGAGAGGTAAAGGAGAATATTGATAATTTGAGGCAAAATCAAGAAACCAATGAATCAAACAGAACTATTGAGTTTTAAGAATGGTTAGAATAAAGAATATTTAGATGAAACAACTGGTGTCATGTCTGCAACTGGAGAATAATTAATAAAGAAGAGGCCCAACAAAGGAATGCTCTCAAGGACAATATGAAAGATTAGGGGCGCCTGGGTGGCTCAGTAGGTTAAGCATCCGACTTCGGCTTAGGTCATGATCTCACGGTTCGTGGGTTCGAGCCCCGCATTGGGCTCTGTGCTGACAGCCAGCTCAGAGCCTGGAGCCTGTTTCAGATTCTGTGTCTCCCTCTCTCTCTGGCCCTCGCCTGATCACACTGTCTCTATCTCTCTCTCAAAAATAAATAAAACATTAAAAAAATTAAAGACAATATGAAAGATTAAACAATAGGAAATCTAAAATAAAAACGATGAGACATGAAATATAGAAACTAACATTCTGGCATCTGGATAATTAGACACCTAGAAAGTAGGGGAAATAGTAAAGAGAGATGAAATGTCTGAATAAAATATTTCTAGGCTTTATAGAAAGATGAAATCACTTTGACATGGTGCATTGATGACAAATAGATTTT
The DNA here is from genome assembly GCF_008692635.1 of Crocuta crocuta. Lineage (NCBI taxonomy): Eukaryota > Metazoa > Chordata > Mammalia > Carnivora > Hyaenidae > Crocuta > Crocuta crocuta. The sequence goes on along the minus strand of NW_027528611.1, from coordinate 5,204,345 downwards.
TAAAAAACACATCTCTTTTAAAAACACACATATCTAAATACATTATAAGGCAACTGTAAGAACTTCAAAGACAAAAAGAAAATTCTCAACACTTGCAGAGAGAGAAGTTGCACCTATAGAAGAACAAGAGCAGAGGCACCTGGGTGGCTCAGTCAATTAAGTGTCCGACTTTGGCTCAGGTCATGATCTCACAGTCTGAGTTTGAGCCCCTGCATCAGGCTCTGTTCTGACAGTTCAGAGCCTGGAGTCTGGTTCAGATTCAGGTTCTGTGTGCCTCTCTCTCTGCCTCCTCCGCTCATGCGCGCTCTCTCTCAAAAATAAATAAATAAATATTTTAAAAAAAATTTTTTTAAGTAGTACCTAGGAAAAAATGTCTAGCTTTTAAACAAATGTTACCAGGAAAGAAATCCTGAAAACAAATGTGCTAATCATTTGCATTAAGAGAATGGAAAAGTAGAAAAACAGCAAAAGAAAAAAAAAATGTAAATGATAGAGACAAGGGCAGAATTCAGTGTGCTAGAAAAAAAAAACAGGGAAGATAAACAAAATCAAAGTTTGATTCAACAGAAAGTTTAAAGAGGTTGGTAAAGCCATTTGGCAACACCGTTAATGAAAATGTAGGAGATTCACAGTGAAAAGGAGAAACAACTCTCTATACACATTTTTAAATGAAAAGGACTTGTTATGATCAACTCTATTCCAATAAATCTGAAAATTTAGGTTAGATGGATACATTTCTAGAAAGACATAAATGTCAAAACTACAGGCAGGAATAGAAACCTGAAAATAGAGTAATGAGCATCAAAGATGGGCTTGGGAAGCAAAGAATACCTTCCCAACTTCCCTGTCCTAATGTGCCAGCTAGGGCATTTCAAAAACAAATCATTCCTCTCTTATACATGTTGTTCTAGAACACAGAAAAGGAGCAAAACTTTCCAAATCATTTTCTGAAGCTGGTGCATCTTTATTTTCAGAACCAGCTAAGGGAAGTACATGAGAAGAAAATTATGGATTAATGTCAACCATGTCATTGAATCCAACAGTGTACTACAAGCATCATTCATTTTGATCAAATAAGATTTATCCCAAGATAGTGTCAAATGTCTGACCATTAGATTATTTTATTGTAATCTAAGTGCCAGACATTAAGCTTTTGATTGCCAAGGCATTCATGTCAAAGACATCCATCAAAAAGACACATGTTGTCTGATACACAACTAGATAAAGAGCCAGGTGGCCCCTGCCCTAAGATTCCCCTTTTATAAATCCATAGGTGACCTAGATAATGCACCACTTGTGTGACCCTGCTTTTCCCTTCCTGCACTTTAATTCCAGCTCTTATTATGTATTAAATTCACCAATAGAGTGAGCCTGTGAAATCAGAGGCACCACTTCCTCAACTCCAGTAATGGCAGATCCCCAGGTCTCTCCTTCTCCCCAAACCTCACTGTGTGGCTCTGGGCTGCCAAGTGCCTTCCAGGACTTGTGAGTAATAAATTAATAAATCTTGGGTTGTTTTCAAAGTTTCATGATGGTTGTTGCTGAGGAGTGTCTTGCAGTCATAAGAACCACAAGGGCCAGTTGAGCCACAACATTGGTTCCTGTTTGGGGAAAGTCTGTGGGGACTTGCTACAGGTAGTAGGGACCCAGGCAAGTGCCCCTAGGCATTCCTAGCTGATCACCATCATTACTTTATATCAATAGGCTGAGACCACACAAAACACCTAGGAATGCCACGTGAAGTTTCAATATCAGAAAATCTATAATATGACCCAAAAGTCAATAAACCAAAAAAGAACATTCATATTAATTTCAAATGACTTCAACTCAGTAATTGCACAAACAGAATTTGATCAATTTTACCACATAGGAAAGATTATAAACCAAAAATCTATAGCAAATATATCTATGGAGAAATAAAATGCATTTCCTTTGAGATTATGCAAAAGGTAGGATGTCCTTTATTATTACAAATGTTTAACATAGTATTGAAGGTTCTAGCTATCACTAAGACAGCAGAAGAAAATCAAGGCTATGAAGATTGTAAGGGAGAGATAAAATGGCTGTAAATGACATAATCTACATATTGCAAAAGACTGAGCCTCTGGAACCCCAATGCCCAAGTTCAAATCCAGACTCTGTACCTATAAAGCTGTGTGACTTTGGACAGATTCCTTCACCCTCCTCATGTCTGCTTCCCACTCTATATGATGGAGAAATAATGGTACCAACCTCTAAACATAAGTGAAAACATAAAAAGCTTATAGAATAGCGCTTAGTAAATAGTAAGCAACTCAACTGATGTTCTTTATCATTGTATTGTTTTAATCTAGGTCAGTGATTCTGAAATGCAAAGTTTTCAAGGAACTCCTGTTAAAGTGTTTTTCCTTCCCTCCCACTACCCATACCATGTTGCCTCCTCTTTTGCACTGTGTCCCTAGTACCCCCAGCTCTGGGATGACTCACCAGGGCCTCTGCACCCAGGGATGCTGTAGGGCCACCTGGTCTTCAGAATTATGGTGCCAGTGATGATGCCCACCACGCCCACCACCAGGCCCAGGGCACAGACCACAGTCTCCATTGTCCCAGGCATCTCAATCGGCTCCTGGGCCTCTGGTGCACAGAGGAAAACTGGAGTTAGAAAGTGCAGAGAGCAGGAGCTGGCCTCAGGTTTGGGGGTATGAAGAATTAGAAACAATGAGATCACCGGTGAAATTTGGATAAAGTGGAAATAAAACACATGGAATTAAGGAAAGCAGATACTGTGGAAAGATGGATCCTAGATATAAAGATGGTGTCAGTACAATGCTGGCAAAGGGTGGGGGCTCCATACCCCAGTGCTGAAGGAGAGGCTGGTCCAGACCCCAGTGTCCCACCTTGCAGTCATAGACATCTTCGGCCATGGGAATGAAGGTCAAGTAGTGGAACTTGTGGAACCTGAATTCTGTGCTGGGCAGGAAGATGCTCTCAGCTATACCTCTGGTGACTATCTGCCCATTATGCAGCCATGTGACATTGAGCACAGGCGGGAAGAACTTGTCCACATGGCAGATGAAGGTGTTGGGCTGTCCAAGCTCCACAGGCTCCTTGGGAAACACAGCCACCTCAGGAGGCTCTGAGAAGGGACAGGACCTGGTGAATCTGCTGCCTTTGACTGAATCTCAAAGGACCCCACCACTCCAGCACCTATATTCTCCCAGTTAGGGGCCACCTCCCTCAGGCTGACCCTTTGCTCCCCCCACACACAGGCTTCCAGGTCAGTCATAGCTTCCCAACTCTTGACTGGCCTCCCTCAGCCCAGCCTTTTTCTTGAATAAGAAGAAAGTGTCTCCTTTGATGACATAAGCACCCAGCTTTGTAAGCTGAATATTGCTTGCTCATGGGGAGAGGTTCATTCATGAGTGGGCATCTAGGTCTCCCATTCTCTATGCAGCATATGGGCCCTCCCATCCCTGCAGTTGGGCAGTAGAGAAATAAGCAAGAGCAAGCAGTACCATTTGTGGCCCTGGTGTGGTTGGACCGTTGAATCAGGGTGTTCAAGTTCTTCTTTGCCATGACAATGTTGCCAATACCCCTCCAAGCATCAAAGTTGAAGGCATGAATAAACTCTGGCAAATGCCAGATGGTCTCCTTCTTATCCAGGTCCACATAGAACTGCTCATCTTCATCAAACTCAAACATATACTCCCCAGAGGGTGTGAGTGTCTGGACAAACTCGACATACGTTGACACGTGGCCCACTGCATGAAGAGGAAGAAGCGAGATCGGAGAACAGGTGACTATGTAAGGCAGTAAACAGAACACAGGAAGCAAGGAGATAAGGAAATAGTAATAACATGAATGAAGAACACAGAAAATGAGAACTGCAAACTGAAAGAAAAGAAATAGGAAGAAACAATGAGAGAAATGACTTACTGAAAATTCAGTTTGTTTCCCTTTATTCTCAAAAATTTAAGCATCTATCACTCCAGTACAAGAATCATGACACTGGACATAATAATAAGGTAATATTTATGGAGGACTTATTATGCATTCAATTTATTCTTTGCAACTTCATGCCCCAGGTAAAGCATTCTTTTGTATATTAGGGACCTGTCCATAGAGGTTAAATAACAAGCCCAAGGTAGCACGATTCCTGGTAGAAGAAAGATTGGATTGAATCATCCTCTCCACTCACACCCACAACATCTCAGAATCCTTGCAGGAGCAGACATATAAAGTTAATGATAAAGTCCCAGAAGGGAGAGTGGAATAAAAATCTTCCAGAGTGGAAAGTTTTTTAAATTGTGAAGGAAATGAAAAGATGTCCAGAGTCTTAGTGTTACTTACAGACTTTTAGTTACTTTTTTGGCTTTAGAATAAAATGGTAGGTCATGTAACTTTGTCCACAATGCTTTTATTTAAGGCATATTAAATTTTCAAGTATCATTCACACAACATTCACAAATGTCCTTGTTGACTTTATGTTTTTAAGGGTAGTTTCCACTGGAAATAGAAGTTGTTGCATTTGAAACACCTATGGGATAGCATCTTAGTTTCACCTGATGTGTAAGAAAGAGCAAAAGATTGACAACAACAAAAAATATATTAGTATTACAGTAGAACAATAAAAATGAGGCAGTTTGGGGCTGAGAAAAGGAAAGGAATTAGGAGGAAGTGACACTCTGGGGCTCACTGGTCTAACTCCAGAATCAAAGATTCAAAGATTTGCCCTCCAGCTCCAACATGAGAAGAACTAATCCTCTTCTTATATGCTTCTAGTGACAGGATCCACTGTGCATTGTGAAGTAAATTATACTCTTACAGATGTTTCCTTTCATTCAGTCAAAAAGGACTTTACTGTGAATTTTCACTTTCTAGGCACTAAAGCTATAACTCAAATGACATGGTCTTTGTCCTCAAGTTGTTTGAGATCCAAAGAATGAGAGAGACAAAGACAATTAGTATATATGTGGTCATCACTATGTGTTATCACAGGGTATACACAGGTGCTGCTTGGGAGCAAATGGAGAGCATTAAAATGCGATTGAAGTAAGGCTTCCTAAAGATGGTCTTTATATGAGGTTAGCCAAGCAGAGACGGAGAGAAGCGGTGTCTCTAGCAGGAAACATAGGAGCAGAGAGGCATGGGACTTCTTGGAGGACTGTAGGTCCTTGGATATGACTAGAGCTCAGAGGGTGTGGAGGGCTATGTTGGGATCTGACTTGTATGATAATTGCAGGTGTTTGAATTTGATCCAGAGACCCTGGAAAATAATTAAAGGGTCTTAAGAGAGTAACACAATCAGATTTGTACTTGAAAGTGGCAGCCGGAGAGATGATGGGTTGGAGGAGGCTCATTTGTAAGCAAGACAAGTAGGACTCTTCAGCAATTGGGTGACAAGTGATGAAGGTGTAGATGGGGCAGTAACATAGGGTAAGAATAAGAGAGGATGAGTGCGAATGGCATTGAAGAGATGAGAAGCCACAGGAATCTGTAAATGCTGTGGTGGAAACAGGGATACGAAGGAGTCCAGAATACCCAAGCAATATGGAGAATTGTGGCATCAGTGACTGAAAAAGTAACGAAGGACAAGAAAGTGATTGAGAGAAGATAAAATGTTCTTCTGGGGACATAATGGGTTTGAATTTCTGGGTGACCAAGTGGAGTTGATTTGAGGGCAGTTAAAATAATGGATGGATCTCAGGCTAGACTGGGCTAGTGACCTAGACTAGGAGTCCTCATGGTAGATGAAGTTATAAGCTTGGATTGGGTCACCCAAGATGTGTACAAAGTCATCATAGCAGGGTCAGAGTGTGTGATCTTGTGTCCTAGCAAATACGACATTCAAAAAGGGGGCTGGAGGCACCTGGCTGGCTCAGTCAAAGGAGCATGTGACTCTTGATCTCGGGGTCATGAGTTCAAGCCCCATGTTGGGTGTAGAGATCACTTAAATAAATGTTTTTAAAAAGAAGCTGCAAAGGAGAGGACTAATGAGTAGGAAGAAAACAAAGAGGAAGTGTGCACCTCAAGACAAAGAACAAGAGAAAAATTCCAGGAAGGAGGAAGTGGTCACATTACAAATATTACTAATGACACAGGTAAGATACACATGGAGAAGTGACCACTGGTTTTGGTTGTAGGGAGGCTACTAATGGCCTCACTGAGAGCAGCATCAGAGATGTGAGGAGACAAAAGAGAGAATGCAGTGGGCTGAGGACTGAGAGAAACAGAGGAAAGTCCAAAGCAGACATTGCAGACTCCAATTTCAAGAAGTTTACCTCTGAAATTTAAAACAGAGAGAGATTCTTCACACTGTGACATGGGGCTCATGAGACGTCTCTTATATCTCAGCCTTTTCATTTCCAGAATGAGAATAATAAATGCACTCCTGTAAAAGTTGTTGTGAAAATGAAATGAGAGTTGGCATTTGCTCAGTATTCAATAAACAAAGGTTCTTACTGCTGTCAGAAAGAAAAAAAGCAAAAGACCTCATATAGTAGGAAGAAGAAGGAAGAGAAATAGGAGAGAAAACAGCACCTGTGGGCTACAAATCTCCTTATAGTCTACACCCTCTCTGGCCCACCAGAGCACTCACCCCTGATGGCCCCAGTTCCATGGGAGCTCAGAAGGCCAGCCAGGGAGATGACTTGCAGGATCATGACTTGGGTCTGTCTCCTTATGTCTTTAAGGTGCATCTGCAGTGACTGTTGTGAGCCAGACAGTGAGGAGAAAATGAGGCAGTGCACGGCAAGGTGGAGCTCTGAATCCAGAACTTATTTCCCTATTCTGTTGAGGACGAAAGGGTGGAGGTGAAACAACTCAACCAAAAAATGTCATAAGGGGCATCTCTGGCTGGGGAAGAAAATGAGAGAACCACTGGGAGAGGAAGTGGGAGAGCTGTCAGATCCAAGGTGGCTCGGAAAGTCCCAACCTATGTGGGATTTGGGAATAAGAGAAAGAAAACTATAAAAGAGACATCATAACCATCTTCCTCTTTGCCTGGATGGCTCAGTCAATACAGCATGCTACTCTTAATCTCAGAGTTGTGAGTTCAAGCCCCTCGTTGGACATGGGATCCTACTTAAAGCTCTCTCCACGGTGAACACCCTCCCCCTTGCATGGACATGTTCCGGAACAGTACAAGTCCTAAGCAGTGTGTTAACCATTTAGAGGGTTAGACTATCCATCGCAGAACTCAGAATTAGTCCTGGGAGCTGTACAAGCAGTCACACAAAGCGTGTGGTGTGTATTTTCTCCTCTCAGCGGTTCTGTAGATCTTAGAAGCAGAAAGAGGATTGACTAAGGGTCTCTGGGTTATAGTAGCAGATAAAGCATGGAAGTAACTGTACCACTTTATACAAATTATTTGGCCTTTCTGGGCCACAGTTTCTTCATTTTTGAAATGGAGATGGTGGCACTGTGTATCAGTAATTAATTCTGTGAGGGTGACATGGAAGCATCCATATAAAATGCTTTAGAAACTTACAGATCTGAGAGCTTTGAATAGACCAATGAAGTTATCAAAGGCCATCCTCTTTTTTCTCAGTTCAATATGCGTATATATTTTGGTAACTTTTAAACACCAAACAATCCAACAACCAATACAGCTGGTTCCTGAAATACACTCCCTCAGAACACACAACCTAAAAAGACAATGACAAAACAAATATAATTTCCAATAAATGTATTAAGTACTTAAAGTATTGATGAACTGAGTAAAAGCAGATAAAATTATTTAAGTTTTCTATTAGGAAATTGTTTCTGATGCATTATAGCAAAATGGTCAGGCACAGGCTTCAAAAACCTGTTTCTGCTACTTCCTGCCTTTTTTTAAAGCCCACTGTGACTTATTTCTTCTCATGAAGAATGGAAATTATTATGCCATTGGCTTATTGTGAAATCTAATTGGGACGTGATACTCAGAATTTGTGAATCTCTTAAAACAGGCTTGCATGTAGTCAGGGATCAAGAAATGTTAATTATTATAATGCAGGACTGGTTCAAAGCTCATGAGATTCTTTATCAAATACAATGTATTATTTGATCCACTAGTATAAATTCTTTAGTTTTACCAATAACACCAGAGTAACTTTCTGTAGCACTCTCCTTTAGTGTGGTTCCAAACCCCTCTATAAAAAAAAAAAACAGCACATCAGGGAAAGATGTAATGTAATTAGACTTACTGTGAAATGATTAGGGAAATTGTCAGTAACAGCAACATTTAAATAAAGCTGCCTTATATTACCACATTCTATATGAAGAAGAAATAAAAGAGTAATAATTAGAAATGAAACAATTAAGGGGTGCTTGGGTGGCTCAGTAGGTTAAGCATCCAACTTCAGCTCAGGTCATGATCTCACGATTTGTGTGTTCAAGCCCCTCACTGGGCTCTGTGCTGACAGCCTGCTTAGAGCTTGGAGCCTCCTTCAGATTCTGTATCTCCCTCTCTCTCTGATCCTTGCCTGTTCACCCAGTCTCTCTCTCTCAGAAATAAATTTTAAAAAAAACATTAAAAGAAAGAAATAAAACAATTAAGTGTTTTTTGCTTTCTGCTTATCTGCCTGGAAACATCAAAGAATTCCTCTAAAATTATCAAAGGTATATATAAAAATTATCAAAAGCATAACATGGTAAATATAATATCAATTATAACAAATAAATTCCTGTATGATACTAAGAATCATCATGAAGTTTTGAAGAAAGGTTATCCATTCACAAAAGTCACTACCTATAAAAAAATACAAGATCAACTTCAATGACATATTTCAAAACAATATCATTAAGAGAAAGATGATTTGACTTTTTAATTTAATAAGGAATGGTGTTCACCATGGAGGAGGGACGATGTTCCTAGGGAGGAAAATATATAAAATAATCAAGCCTTATGACTTAGCCTGTTGCTCAAAATGAGACTCTCTTCCCTTATACTGTCTTCAGTGAATCTTACACCCTAAAGAATCATGTGCTTTGCCCCAAACTTCTGCCTGGTAAGTGACAATTCCTGCTTATTGGTTCCTTTTTCAGATTCTGGTCACACCCAGGGACTATGGAAGGTTTGCCAAGCTCTCTATATTTTAGGAGTGAGGCCCACTGACTGAGAGACGCTCTGACTGCAAGTCTCTCAGCCCCCGTCCTTTCCCAGGCTCCAGGATGGTGGTCCTGAGGATCACCTGGGCCTCAGGGATGGCAACTCTCATGATGTCCTTGGTGATGCTGAGCTCCCTTTTGGTTCAGAGCAGAGACACCCCAGGTAAGTGGAGAGCTGCTATTCTTGGAGAATCTACCTCAGGGAAATGATCTTAGGGGGCCTTCCATGTGGGCCCACTCTGTGAGAAAGGATATGGGGCTCTGACATCATGCAGGGGCTGCTAGTCTCACCAGAGAGAGAAGGAAATCAAGGCGTGTGTATGATGAGGACGATGGTACTTGGTGCTCTGGAGTGATTTGGAGGGATATGTTTCTCACAGAGGGGTCATCAAAATGGCATTTCAACATCAAAGATCAGAAAGGGGAAATTATGGTTAGTTTGCATTGTCCAGGATTTGAAGATCTCTCTATAGAATCAGTGCTCTAGGTAGGCACCCCTTCCGCAGAACCCTCATTCCATGATCAGTGATGGCCAGACCAACAGAGGAGGGTGACAAGCACAAGCTGTGGTTAAGGCCAGCAGGATACCAGTTGCAGCTGTCCCTCACATCAGACATCAAGAGTCGGATCAGGGCAGATCAGGACAGGGCCAGAGAAGAAGTGAGAAACAGGAAATGACGTCTTCTAGTTCCCATTCACCTCCAAGAAGACCATGTGTGACAGAATGGTGAATTTGCTTACGCTAATTCCTCAGCCTCGGGGTGCCTGGGTGGCTCAGTTGTTTAAGTGTCTGACGGCTCAGGTTATGATCTCGCGGTTGGTGGGTTCGAGCCCCGCATCAGTCTCTGTGCTGAAAGCTAGCTCAGAGCCTGGAGCCTGTTTCAGATTCTGTGTCTCCCTCTCTCTGTGACCCTCCCCTGCTCACGCTGTCTCCCTCTCTCTCTCTCAGAAAAAAAAATTTTTAATTAAAAAAAATTTCTCAGCCTCTTCATCCCCATCCATAAGGCCAGCCCCATTTCTTCCTAAGTATCAGGTACTATGGGGCTTTTTCCTCAATTTCCAGGTGTAGTAGCATCTGAAACTCCCAAATCCATCTGCTCAGACTCCATCCCAATATACCCATTTCTCAGATAGAGAGAAGAGAAAATTTCAGACATCTATGACTCAGATGGGCAGAGAGTTGGACAGGGCAGCTCAGCCATGCACGTGTGCTTACACATGAGAGAAGAAATGAAGAAGCGAGAGTCCTAGACAGCTGGAGGGGCTGTGGAAGTAGCTGGTGAGGTGGGATAGTGTCCCACAGGACATGAGAGGGGAGGCATTGCCGTTCTGATAGTGGTGAGTAGTGGTAGTGGCGGAGGTTCATATTAGTACATTGGAAATCAGGGCTAGGGTCTGCTTTGGAGTGAACAGAGAGTGGTGGGTGGTGGGAGGGGTGGGGTGAGGTGGAGAAGCCAGTGAGTTCAGATGTAAGAGGAACGAGTGGAGACTCCCTGCCCTGTGAGAGAGACACCTGGGGGTGGGGGTGAGTGGACCCAGAGCTCTCTGCCCAGCTTTGATGCTGAAGAACTCATTGCTGGGTGAAATGTGGAGTCCAAGAAACTTGGACCCAATGGGCTAGGCACATTCCTCCATTTCCTTCTTATGCTTCCAACTCCTTGGGATTTCTTCAACTTCCAACAGAGCAGAAATAAAAAGAGAGAAAAAGGGAGAAGCTGGCTTAACAGGGCCTGGGCGACACTGAAACTGTTAAGAAAATACTAGTGACTATTGGGTCATGAAGAAAATTGTGGAGAAAGGAAGCATCCAACTCATGGATGAAACAGTAGCTCTTAGAGCTGCTTGAAACATCCTTTGTTCATGGCATTCTCCATCCTGGCATTTAGGCCCTGAGCCTAAAATGGCCCTATCACACACCTGCGGAGCAGAAGACATCTGGGGATTTAAACTTTTGTTTACCCCACGTCTTCTATCTCCCTTTCCCAAGTGAAAGAAGAGTGGAAAGAAAAACTATCAGTATTAAGTTAATAAAAGCTTCTTTTCAAGTATTAATGTCATGCTTCAAAGGGCAGCTCCTTTTGAGCCATTCTGAACAAACCATGCTCTGGCCTTCATTTCTTTCTGTCTCCACGTAATCTACCCCATCATAGCTTGACAAGGGGAAGGACTCTAGCCTCCAGGGACCAGGGCCAGACTCTACGCTCAAGGTCTTATTTTTTCCTTGTGTTTATTTGTTTTGTTTCTTAAATTCCACATATGACTGAAATCACATGGTAGTGTCTTGTCTTTCTCTGACTGACTTATTTCACTTAGCATTATACTGTCTAGCTCCACCCATGTTGTTGCAAATAGCATGATTTCATTCTTTTTTATGGCTGAATAGCATTCCACTGTATCTATACACTACATCTTCTCTATCCATTCATCTATTGATGGACACTTGGACTGCTTCCATAATTTGGCTATTGTAAATAATTCTTCATTAAACACAGGGGTGCACATATCCTTTAATTAGTGTTTTCATATTCTTTGGGTAAATAGCCAGTAGTGCAATTACTAAATTCTTATTTCTATTTTTAATTTTTTCTATTTCTGTTTTTAATTTTTTGAGGACCCTCCATACTGTTTTCCACAGTGGCTGCACCAGTTTGCATTCCTACTAACAGTCATAGCAAAATTTTTCTAGAGAAGTCTCCTGAGGCAAGGGAAATAAAAACAAATTATTGAGACTACATCAAAAAATTTTTTAAAGTGAATTGCTTTTAAAAAGAAAGCATTGCAACCACTATTGGGAACTAACAGAACTGTGTCTTGATTGAAAAACAGGTGGGGAACCTTCTTAGTGGAACAGGAAATGGAGTTTGATGTGGGAGGGTAGAGCAGGCAAGGCAGGTAGAAGATAGATATCACAGACTCCAAACTGGATGGGGCCAGGGGCTCAGAGGCTGGGGGGCAGAGCACAGAGCAAGAAAAACAGGCTCAGGAGATCTGAGAGAAATGAAGTGCTGCACAGCCCCTAAAAGTTGAATGGGGCTCCCTGAGGCTTCTGTGGTGGCTCCCGAGGTTACTCCTCCCCCTCCCTGCCTGAGCAACCAGTTAAGCAACTTCAGATGAGGCATATGGAGCCCTGAGGGAGGACAAGGACTCTGACAAGACCACCCACCCAAATCAACTCTAGTCATCTCTGCAGTGACAGAGACTATAGCCAGACCCCCTCACACCCTCCTCCGACTGTTAGGAGGGCCTGTTTAGGCCTCTTGACAGCCACCTGGAAAGGGTCCTGAGCAGCAGGTGGAGCTTCATCTGGAGCTGGGCTCCCCAAGCTCAACCCTGAACTGACATAGTGAGCCTCGTGTTGACATGCTCTTCAAACATCCTTTACTTCTGAGACTGTGCAGCGTTGCCCTCATTTCTGTGGTCTGGGAAGCTGTGCCATAAATTCATTCTGGAGTTTCTGTTTATGATACATTTTAAGTCACATAGAGAAGCTGCAAATTAAAGACTTTCAACAGACAATTGTGGACCCCTAATTAGATTCCAGGCAGCCAGTAATGTATAATCAATTCTTTGCTGGCCAGCATTACCCTGATAACAAAACCAGACAGACGATACAAGGAAAGAAACTGCAGACCAATATCCATAATGAATATATATTCAAGATGCTCAAAAGAGGGGCATCTGGGTGGCTCAGTGGGTTAAGCATCCACCTCTTGGTTTTGGCTCAGGTCATGATCTCACGGTTGGTGGGCTCGAGCCCATGTTGGGCTCTGCGCTGACAGCACAGAGCCTGATTGGGATTCTCTCTCTGCACCTCTCCCCATATGCTCATGCTCTCTCTCTCTCTTTCTCAAAATGAATAAATAAACATTTTTAAATGTTTTAAAGATCCTCAAAAGATTAACAAGTAAACCAAATTCAACAGCATATTAAAGGAATTATACACCATGACTAAGTGGGATATATCCCTGGGATGCAAGGACAAGTGACGTAAACAAATCAATCATGTGATACACCACATCAACAAAGTAAAAGGGAAAGCAATACATGATCATCTCAACAGACACAGAAAAAGCATTTGAGAAAGTTCGACATCTATTCGTGATTAGACTCTCAACAAAATAAGTATAGAAGAAACTTAAACTCAAAGCAATAAAGATCATATGTGAAAAGCCCACAGCTTACCTTATCAATGCAGAAAAACTGAGAGTTTTTCAAGATCTGATTTAAGCAAGGATGTCCACTCTTGCCTCTTTTCCATAGTTACGGAAGTTCTGGCCAGAACAATTAGACAAGAAAAAGACATAAAAGATAGCCAAACCAGAAAAGAAGTGGAATTATCTATGTTTGTGGATGATAAGCTATTATAGACAGAAAATCCTTAAAGACTAAAAAAAAAAAAAAAAAAAGGCAATTAGAATTCATCAACAAATTCAGTAAAGTTGCAGGATATTAAGTCAACATACAAACATCAAACACCTTTTTATACACAGACAATGAACTATCTGAATAGAAGTTAAGAAAACAATCACACTCACAATAGCAACAAAATAGTATAAAATACTTAGGAATAAACTTAACCAAAGAGGTGAAAGACATGTACACTGGAAATTATAAAACATTTGCAAAAGAAATCAAAGAAGACAGAGGTAAATGAAAAGACTGGACTGGAAGAATATTCATACTACCCAAAATGATATACAGAGTCCATGCCATCCTTTTCAAAACCCCAATGGTATTCTTTATGGACAAAGAACAAACAACTAAAGTTCATATGGAATCACAAAAGACTCTGAATGATCAAAACAATCTTGAGCAAGAAGAGCAAAGCCTCACATTTCCTGATTTCAAAATATATTACAAAGCTCTAGTGATTAAAACAGTATAATACTGGGGTACCTGGGTGGCTCAGTTGGTTAAGTGTCCAACTCTTGATTTGGGCTCAGGTCATGCATGATCTTAGAGTTTGTGGATTCGAGCACTATGTCAAGCTCTGTGCTGTTAGCGTTTAGGATTCTCTCTCTCCCTTGTTCTCTCTGCCCCTCCCTTGTTCTCTCTCTCTCAAAATAAATAAATAAACTTAAAAAAAAAACCCACTATGCTACTGACATAAATACAGACATATAGAGCACTGGAACATAATAGCCCAGAAGTAAATCCACACATCTACAGTTAACTTATACTCAACAAGAATGCCAAGAACATACAATGGGGGAAGATAATCTTCAATAAATGATGCTGAGAAAACTGGATATCCACATGCAGAATAATAAAATAGGATGCTTATCTCATACCATATGTAAAAATCAACTCAAAAATTATTAGCGACTTCAATGTAAAATATGAAATTATAAAACTCCTAGAAGAAAACCTTCTTGACATTGGTCTGAGCAATAATTTTTTGGATATGACATCAAAAGCACAGGCAATAAGCAAAAACAAATAAAATTGCATTAAACTAACAAGCAATTTACTAAATTTATTTTCAAAATACAGGAACTCATGCAACTCAATAGGAAAAAAAAAAACTGATTAGAAAACCAGCAAAGGACCTAAATAGACATTCCTCCAAAGAAGACATACATTTGGCCAAGATGTATATGAAAAGATACTCAGCTTTACTAATTATCAGGGAAATGCAAATCAAAACCACAATAAGATACCATCTCACACCTATGGGTACTCAACTTTACTAATCATCAGGGAAATGCAAATTAAAACCACATTAAGATACCATCTCACACCTGTTAGAATGGCTAGTATCACAAAGATGGAAGAAGATTAATGATTCTAGGATGTGGAGAAAAGATAACCCTGCACACCGCTGGTGGGGATATAAGTTGGCGCAGCCATTATGGAAAACAGAATGAAGGTTCCTCAAAAATAAGTTAAAAATAGATGTGCATGGGTGGCTCTGTTGGTTGAATGTCCAACTCTTGATTTCAGCTCAGGTCATGATCCCAGGGGCCGCTGAGTGTGGAGCCTGCTTAAAATTCTCCCTCTCTCTGTCTCCCTCTGCCCCTCTCTCCTGATTACACTTTCTTGCTCTCTAAAAAAAAATAAGAAGAAGAAGAAGTAAAATTAGAACTACCATATGGTCCAAGATCCAACAATCCCACTTCTGGGCATATCTCCAAAAGAAATGAAATCTGGATTTTGAAGAGATATCTGAACTTCCATGTTCATTTCAGCATTATTCACATAGCCAATATATGGACACAACTTAAATGTCCATGGACAGATAAATGAATAAAGAAAATGTGGCATATATACACAACAAAATACTCTTCAGCCTTTAGCAAGAAGGAAATCCTTACATTGCAACAACATAGATGAACCTGTAGGATATTATGCTCGGTGAAATGGACCGGATGTAAAAAAGAAAAAAAACAAAAAACAAAAAAACAAGTACTGCATGATCTTACTTGTATGTGAAATCTAAAATAGTCAAATTCGTAGAAATGGTACCAGGGACTGGGTGAGGTGGAAAATGGGGAGATATTTTTCAAGGAGTACTACGTTTCAGTTATGCAAGATGAATAAGTTCTAGAGAACTATGTACAGCAATGTGACTGTCAACAATAGTTGACAATATTGTATTGTGTACTTGAAATTTAAGAAGGTAGATTTTGGGTGTTTTCGCTACAAAAAAAGAAAAAAAGGCAATTGGTAACTGTATGAGATGGTGAATATGCCATTTGGCTTGTGAATATTTCAAAATGTATACATGTGTCAAGCAATCAGTTTTTATACCTTCAATACGCATGGTTTCTTAAATTTTATTTTAGAGAAAGAGAGATAACGTGCACGAGCAGGGGAGGGAGAGAGGAGGATTGAGAGAGAGAGAGAGAGAGAATCCCAAGCAAGCCCCATGCTCAGCATGGAGCCCAGTGTGGGGCTTGATCCCACAATCTTGTGATCATGACCTGAGCCAAAATCGAGTCAGACTTTCAACCGACTGAGCCACCCAGGCGCCCCTATATGATGTTTTATTATCAAATACATGTCAATAAAACTGGAAACATTTTTTTAAAAACAAAATCAATTATCTGCTCATTCTCTGACTCATAAGTATTTTCTAAGGCCACTGTTAGATGCTGTATACAGATATAAACAAAAGAATAACTTGCTTTAAAATGTTCAAGTGTAAAGAACAGCACAAGACATGGGGGGAAAAATCATATTGTCTGTGTGTCCCTAATGTGATCACTGTGATAAGATTCTAGAACACACAGAGAATGCACCACCCTTTTTTTTTTTTAATAGTTTATTGTCAAATTAGTTTCCACATAACACTCAGTGCTCATCCCCAAACCATGAGAGACTCTTGAATGCTGACAAAAACTGAGGACTGATGGATGTGGGGGGAGGGGGGGATGGGCATGGAGGAGGACACTTGTGGGGAGGGCACCACCCTTTTTTTTTAAGTTTATTTATTTATTTTGAGAGAGAAAGAGAGCAAGCATGAGTGGAGGAGGGGCAGAGAGTGAAGGAGAGAGAATATCCCAAGAAGGCTCCCCACATGGAGCTCGAACTAATGAACATGAGATCATGACAGGAGCTGAAATACAGACTCAGATACTTAACTGACTGAGCCACCCAGGCGCCCCACACTTACCCATTCTAATGGGTTTCCCACATAGTTTTTGTTCCTATGCATTCTCCCAAAATATATATTTCTCATGTGCCTATATGTTTAACATTCCTACTTGATGTTATAAAGTATATTGTTTTCTTTTTCTGTCATTCAGCATAATAACAATAAGATCTGTCAAGGGAGTGAAGAGTACCATCATTTGGTTTCTTCTAAGGGTTGAGTAATATTCCATGGTGCACATGGACAAAAGTAGTATTTGCTGTCCCAGGGATGATCACACTGACTGATTTCTGCCAACTCATCAATTTCACAAATACAAAATCAATTTCACAGCCAGCAGCAATGTGTAACAAGTTGTGGGAGTGCTGGGTCATATGACATGTATCTCTTCAATTTGACCGAGTGTCCCCTGAATGCTATTCTGACCATCTGAGGTGGCTCCACTCCACCAAGCAATATGTGAGCTTTCTTCATACTCCCAGGCACCAGTCTGGGAGAATCCAGCTCTCTACATGTTCTGAGTCTGATAGATTTCAGCCTCATTTCCTTCTAAATTTTCGATTTTCTTTCCACTGATGAACCACAGTCTGCTTTGCAAGTTTCCTCTCCTATAAATCACCTCACTCCTTTCCTACTTCTCTATCACAGTCCTTTACTTTGCATGTGTTTTAGGAGTTGCTTATATATTTTAGATATGAATCCCATGTCAATTGTAGACATCGCAAGTCTACTTCTATTCCCTAGTAACTTCTTAGTGGTGGCCCTTGCTTAACTGAAGTATTAAAAATTACTGTAATTCCTTTCATTCTGTTTTTGCCTCGTGTTTCAAATTTGCTTAAGAAACCCTTCCTCACCCCCCCTATTCATTATCATATTCTCCTATCCATTCTGATATTAACCTCATAGTCTACTCCTCATAGAGCTTTACATCTACCAGAGGCGGAGTACTTGCTATGAGTTCAATGGGACGCACCGCTTCCTGGAGCAGTGTATCTACAACAGAGAGCTGTTCGTCCAGTTCGACAGTGACAGTGCTGCGGGGGTGTTTGTGGCAGTGTCTGAGCTGGGCCTCGTAACTGCCAAGAACCGGAACATCCGGAAAGAGTTCCTGGCGCTGAGGCAGAACGCAGTGGACACGGTGTGCAAGCACAACTTCGAGCTGGACGAGGGTTTCACGCTGCAGCACAGAGGTGAGGGTCAGGTGGGAAGGTGACGACTCTGGAAGGGGGTGGGCTTGGGCAGCAGAGGAGGAGGAAGGCCCCCCACCCGGTCTCAGAGCCCGTCACAATACAGAGGGGCCAAGATCAGCGTGAAAAGGGCCAGACTCCCTGCTAATCAAACATGAAAGAGCGAAAAACATTGGGTTTGTGAATCTTGTTACAGACTTTTTTTCCTGGTAGAAGAGGCTAGGAGACATATAGGTTAAAATGAAANTGGACTTAATGGGCTGAATAAAATCAGCATTTGCCTCTGGTAGAAGTCATCACTCTGAAGCCCAAAACTCTAGAGTGCTTTCCACCTCTGCTCCTTCTCCGTAGTGGCTCCAAGCTTGGCCTTATCCTCTTCTTTTTCTCTCCGCGTGGATTAGATCAGAGTCCAGGCCTCAGACAGGGTTTTGGGATTGTGGCAGATGAAGGCGAGATTGACCCTGAGTTCTGTTCTTCCCAGAGGCACAGTCTGATGCTGGCTGGAGTCGGAGGCTTCATGCTAGGGCTCATGGCCATCGGAGTGAGCTTCATTCTCTGTTTTAGAAGCCAGTGAGGTAATAAGAAACGTCTGGAAAGTGGTTTTTACTGTCTTTCCACTGTCTCACTCTCCTATTCTTCAGTGATGAAGTTATGACAAAAAAACAAAACAACATAGCAAAAGAGGCCACTGAAATCAGATTCTGTTAAGGCAAAGACAGCCTGTAGGGAGGAAGATGGCTACACTGAATCTGACCCAGTAAGATACCTGAGGCTGCTGGTTACCCTATTCCGCAGGGTGTTCTCTGAAGCCTGGGGTAGACTCACACCCATAGAGTGGGTCCTGCTTTCATTCCCAGTGACATGGGGACCATGGTGCACACATTTGGATAATTTTCCAATGTGTTGATGTTCTTTATTCTTTCAATGACCAAATTCATCTTCCCTCTTACTTTCATTTCAGGATAACAGAGACTTCAGCCAACAGGTGGTAGCTCTGCTCCCTTCTTCCTTCTTGGGATGGAAATCATTTAATTGCAACATAAGTTTGGGAGCATTCAGTGAGGATGCTACATTTAGGCCATGTCATAGGCAGTGCCCTGAGACTGAGGAGAAACTCTCAGACGCTGCTCCTTTTTTTCAAGTTGAGTCAAATTGCCCCCAACTCTTGGTCCCATTTTCATCTGTAGGTGGATGTGGCCACAAAGCATGACTTTGCCCCATTGCTGAAAGAAGCTCCAGAAACTCTTCAGTTTTTCTTAGGCCAACATTCAGCCACTCTCTATAATATTTTTCTCTCCTGGGACTCTAGAGGCAAAAGGAATATAGTCTTTGAGCTTAGGTTGTTTTACATTCTTCTTCTTCTTTTTACATTTATCTCTTTATTTTGAAAGAGAGTGAGCACAATGGGGGTGGGGCAGAGAGAGAAGGAGAGAGAGAATCCCAAGCAGGCTCCACACCATCAGCACAGAGCCCGCCATAGGGCTCTAACTCACAAGCTGTGAGATCATTGCCTGAGCAGAAATAAAAAGTTGGACACTCAACCAACTGAGCCTCCCAGACACCCCTTAAATTCTTCTTCTTCTTCACAGGAATCCTGAACTGATCTCAAATATCACACGTAGCCTTGGAACAAGCGGTTCTGACACTCCTGTTGTCCAGCAACCTCCCACTTCCAGAAAGGATATTACGGCTAAATTGCGTCACTTGATGCCAGTTTCTGAGTGTCCACATTTTAATTCAATGTACTTACTCTTTCTCAGGTTCTTCCAGTCTATTGAGGGACTTTTCCTGAGGAACATAAACCATCTAAATCCAATAGTGTTGTTCTTTCTTTTTGAGAAGAAAGAGATGGTCATGTGGCCATCCTTATGGTTGAAGGGTTTGGTGATCACTGGACAGGTCATTGTTGTTTTACCCAGGCATGGAGAAATAAACTTCTTGGTGGTGATTAATTCTCCTTCTTCAGTAAGAGAGCAACTGATAGAGGACCTCCTGAAATTTGCTTTACTTCATTGTAGATGACCAAATTCATTCTGCATTTTCACCAGTTGAGGGGTGGAACCGTTATTCCTAGAAACCCCAGATGGAGCAGACACTGAGCCTGGATTTTGCCATTGCCATTCATATAGGACTGATAAAGCATGTCAACCATTAAGCATATGCTTCCCAATGGGGCACCTGGGTGGCTCAGTTGGTTAGGCATCTGACTCCAGCTCAGGTCATGGTCTCGCAGTTCATGGGTTCAAGCCCTGTGCCTGGTTCTGTGCTGATGGCTTGGAACCTGGAGGCTGCTTTGGATTCTGTGTGTGTCCCTCTCCCTGCCCCTGCCCAGCTCATGCTCTGTCTCTCTCTTTCAAAAATAAACATTAAAAGAATATGCTTTGCAAGTGTAAAAACCAACAAAGATCAGAATGATAAATAACAGGTGCAGTACGTTCTTTTTTGTTTTTATATTATTCATATCAAGGTATAGAAACAGACTTACCCCATCCCATGACTCCATGTTTATCAGATCACCTAAACTCCTTTCCCTCTGAGTCATGCTGTAGGAGGTACATCTCTAGTTTCAAAAGCGTCAAAGATATGTGCATACCAGGTTTTTCAGACATAGGCCTGCTTTATAGAATACAGTTTATTATGATTTTTATAAATATTTTTAGTTAGTGTTTGAAACCAAGACAGATATCATATTTGCTTCAGTCATTTCATGGCATGGTGTGCCACCTAAGCCCAAACTTTATATAATAGTAATCAGCAAACCTCTAAGTCCTGTAATATTCATAGATTAGTATCATTTTTCAAAAATGACAGGGCCTTAACCAAGCTTAAACAATTTTCCTTTCTTAACTGACCTTCTTGCATGTGACTATGTAAAACCAGTTTTTTTAATGTTTATTTATTTTTGAGAGAGAGATTGACGGCGGGGGGGGAGGGGCAGAGAGTGGGAGACACAGAATCCAAAGCAGGCTGTAGGCTCCAAGCTGTCAGCACAGAGCCCAAAGTGGGGCTCAAACTCACAAACTGCAAGATCATGACCCCAGCCAAAGTCAGACGGCCAGCATACTCAGCCATCTGGGTGTCCCCAGTCTGATCAAATATCATCAAAAACTATGACTATAAGTCAGTTTTTGGTGATCTTAAATACGACAAGATAGCCATCTTGTGATCAAATAAGGGGCCTTTTCAGGGGTCTCCAAGACCACCCAGATTAGGTGATTCACTAGGAGGACTCATATAATTGTACTTATGGCTGTGATTTAGTACAGTCTAAATTTACGAAGCAAAGTCAGTCAAGGGAAAGGCAAATGGGACAAAGCCCAGAAAAACCAGGTGCAAGCTTCCAAAAGTCCTCTCCCATTGGAGCCACAGGATGCACTTAATTCCTGAAGCCGTGAGCTGTGACCACACGTGTGAAATACTGTCTGCCAGGAAAGTTCAGCGCTTGGCACTCAGGACTTTTACTGGGGCCTGGTCATGGAGGCACCCTCTGCCTAGCACATTCCAAAATTCCAGATTTGTAGAAGGAAAACAGGTGTTCGGCATAAACCATATTTTTATACAGTTTAGACACAATTTAGGCATATTCTTAACGAGTCTGGGAATGGTGGGAACCCTTTCAAAATCCAAGTTCCCGGATGCCAGGCAGGGGCCAACCTTGTAAGCAGATCTTTCAAAGGATGGAGGCGGGCCTACTATGTTACTGCTTTTCTGCACAAGGACAAACCATCCATTTTGCTGACAATTTTCAAAGTAGCAGAAGTCTCCATTTTTATCAAGAAAGACATACACTGATAACAGAAAACACCCTTAAATCCTAGTTTCCTGGAAACATGGGTTACTGCAGAAGACATACACCCAAATTCATATAATTATTTTTCATTCTTGTTATTATGATGTGAGATTATTATTACAAATGTTTCACAAATCCCATTAACATTTAAGCAGTTTTTAAATAGTAATCCCTGTGCCCAACATGCAGCCTGAACTCATGACCCCAAGATCAACAGTCACACGCTCCACTAATTGAGCCAGCCAAGGGCCCCTGGACTTAACAGTTTTTGAAAAGCTGAAGTATAAACAAAGGATGAAGATGAAAGTATTCTTTTCTCTGAAGTTTTTTGGTTTTTGTTTTCAAAACAAAACATTGTTTTCAATGCCATGAGAAATGACACGTGCCTTCTAGTCTGTGATATTTCTAGCAGAGAGTATAGGTTTCCCAACTCTCTGTCCTAAATGAGAAAGTGAGGTTGTAATTCAGTATATCCACTGTCAATCATCTTGGAAAACAGAGGAAGAAATCCAAAGAATTGCACACCCAAAGAGTTTGATTCTGAATGAGACTCTCATTGTCTGCACCTGCCTAAAACAAGAGACACTTCTCTATTTGAAATTTTTTTTTTTAATATTTTTATTTATTTCTAGGAGAGAGAGAGAGAGCGTGAGCAGGGGAGGGTCAGAGAGAGAGGGAGTCACAGACTCCGAAACAGGCTCCAGGCTCTGAGCTGGCAGTCAGCACAGAGCCCGACGCGCGGCTCGAACCCACGAACCGCGAGATCATGACCTAAGCGAAAGTCGGACGCTTAACCGACTAAGCCACCCAGGCGCCCCTGAAGTTTGCCCTCTTGAGGGTAGAGGATTGTCATGTGGAAACATAATAGGTAATTTTTTTTATAACAAGTAAATTACTTAGTACTTCTGTCCTTTCCTCTTTTTTTTCCCTCTTTTTATCTACATTGATGCTTTATTTGAACAGTTCTTCTGAGTTTAAGGGTTCTTTCTTGCATCAAATGAGTGAGGACTCAAAGCAGGGAGTGGGGGAAAGGTACTTCTTAGTTTGAAAATCACAGACAGGGGTGCCTGGGTGGCTCAGTCAGTTAACCATCTGACTGGCTCAGGTCATGATCTCATGGTTCATGAGTTCAAGCCCCACATCAGGCTCTGTGGTCAGCACGAAACCCACTTCGGTCCCCCTCTCTCCACCCTTCCCCTGCTTTCTCTTTCTCTATCTCTCAAAAATAAACATTAAAAATATTTTTAAAAGAAGAATAAAAGAATATAACATACAGCTTATCTTTCTAAAATTAAATTAGGAGGGAAAAAAAAATGAAGAACCCACTGGTAGCAAGTAGAAAGAAGCAAGAGGCTTCTAGGGTCTGGCATTTGATGAGATAGATATTCAGTCACTGTGCATTTCCACTGCTTTTCCATGTCACTACGTATGGCAGAGACTTGGGATTTTTAATCCTGATGAGTAATGTTCTAAGTTTTTTTGAGGAAAAAGCCAGATTACCCATTCCAAGGATCTGAATGTTAAATGTTCTTTAAAGCTCGAGTATTAAATAGGATCCCATCGCCACCTAGTGGCCAACAGTGGAATCTACACTTGGAGCAAGAAGTGAGGGAATTTGTCGATTTGGGAATACTCCAACATTTTTAACAAAAAAGTTAGAGGAAAAGTTAGGCATACAAAAACCCAAATAAATGTGGCCAAGTGTAGATGCTTTGGCAGCGACAGCGCTTCTGTGCTTTGGCTACGCCTTTAACAGCAGCTGTGAAAATATGCTAATCGTTGCTCTGTCACTAAACAAACCCCAATCACATTTTTACATAACTGAATATAAAGAAAACATATCAACAGAAGGAAACCCTTCAACATCAACTTTGGAAAGAAGGACTACATAACTAGAGAGTGCTA
This sequence comes from Crocuta crocuta, assembly GCF_008692635.1. Taxonomy (NCBI): domain Eukaryota; kingdom Metazoa; phylum Chordata; class Mammalia; order Carnivora; family Hyaenidae; genus Crocuta; species Crocuta crocuta. The sequence continues at coordinate 5,180,800 of NW_027528611.1, read as the reverse complement.
GTATCTGTACAGTTAGTGTGATCATCGGAAAACATTTAGAGCAGTGCCCTCCAATAGAACTTTCTGTTATGGTGGAAGTGTTCTGTGTCTGAGCTGTCCGATAAAGTAGCCACTAGCCATATGTACTCTTGAGCATTGAAAATGCTAACGGCTGGTGCAAATAAGGAGTTGGATTTTTCATTTAATTTTAAATTATTTAAATTTAAATGATCATAGCCACATGTGACCAGTAACTACGATACTGGACTGGCCANTCTCTCTCTCTCTCCTAGAAATAAATAAAAATATTTTAAAAATAAATAAATAAGTAAAAATAAAAATATGCAGACTCTCTCTTAGTACCAAGCTTTCAGTGATGGCAGGGCAACCTACAGGCAAAACTGCTAGAAAATTGAAAAAAGAGGGGCGCCTGGGGGGCTTCGTCGGTTAAGCGTCCGACTTTCGCTTAGGTCATGATCTCGCGGTTCGTGGGTTCGAGCTCCGCGTCGGGCTCTGTGCTGACTGCCAGCTCAGAGCCTGGAGCCTGTTTCAGTCTGTGACTCCCTCTCTCTCTGACCCTCCCCTGCTCACGCTGTTTCTCTCTCTCTCTCTCCTAGAAGTAAATAGAAACATTTAAAAAATTTAAAAAAAAAAAAGAAAATTGAAAAAAGAAAGGAATTTGAGAAGCAAGGGAAGATGGAAATAAAGTGCCTGGTCACGTCACAGCTCATTAGGTTTGGAGATATCAGAATTCCAAAAACATAACAGACCCACCAGCAAGTTAAAAAAAAAATCACAAAGAGGTTAAGGGAGCATCAACAGTCCAATTCTACCACATACAGACGCTACAGACATAGAAATAATCTTGGCAAACCTTCAACTCATGTGGTTTAAAAGTGCTGGGAACCAAGCCAAAGGGAATCATGAAGACAAAGGGCTCATAAACTTTCCGAACACATTTCTCCTGGTACCTATGGAAAGGGGGCACTTCAACACACCTCCGCTGATTCGTCCTGTGGGTTTAAAGAGCTTTGTCTTAAAGATCAAGCTAGATCCTCTGGTAGGACAGTACAAATAGCCCTGAGGTCTGTCCCTCCAGACCGGTTGCAAGGTTAAATCTGTCTGGAGACACCCTAGACTCTATTAAAATACTTTTGAACTAAGGAAAAGACCCTAGAATTCTAGGAACCTTGGGATACCGGATCAGGAGCAACCTTTAATTAGGAAAACCTAATCTAGTAAGAGGGCTATTTTGAATATTGAGGCACGTGGAGGAGAAAGTATCTAAGATGATGGGTTGAAGTACTATTAAGGGAGATACAGAAAACCCAAAAGATTTCAGTGGTGACTTTACCCTTTCCTGGGTGTGTTATTTCAATTCACTAACGCAGTTCTGGAAATGGGAAAAGCTTTGGGGCGCCTGGGTGGCTCAGTTGACTAGGCGTCCGACTTTGGCTCAGGTCAGATCTCATGGTTCATGGGTTGGAGCCCCGCATCAGGCTCTGTGCTGACAGCTCAGAGCCTGGAGCCTGCTTCAGATTCTGTGTCTTCCTCTTTCTCTGCCCCTCCCCCACACATGCTCTGTCTCTCTCTGTCTCAAAAATAAATAAACTATAAAAAATTAAAAAAAAAAAAGAAATGGGAAAAGCTTTCACTTCGAACCTCTGGGATCACACTTTCCACCAAAAATATAGATATATATGTAAATATAAAAGTGTTAAGTCTCTAGGAGAATATTTAAAATATAAATCATGATAAAATAGTTGGAGAAACTGGAGATACCCATCCTACCAATACAACTCATTGACAGCTTATTCCAGACAGTCAGAAGGTAGGTGGATCTTGGGTTAACTGTGATTATAGCAATATTAGGAAGATTAGCTTATTCTTCTTTTTTTTAATTTTTATTTATTTCTGAGAGAGAGAGAGTGAGGCAGCATGAGCTGGGGAGGGTCAGAGAGAGAGGGAGACACAGAATCTGAAGCAGGGTCCAGGCTCTGAGCTAGCTGTCAGCACAGAGCCCGACGCGGGGCTCGAACCCACGAACCGTGAGATCATAACCTGAGCTGAAGTCAGAAGCCCAACCGACTGAGCCACCCAGGTGCCCCAAGATTAGCTAATTCTTAAGTAGTACTTACCAAGTGCCAGGGACTATTCTAAGTCCATATATTTAACTTATCTAGTTGTAAAAATAAATAAAATGTGTTTAGCACTGTACCTTACATCATTTCCTCAGTAAAGCATCTTGCTAAATCAGTCCCTGATTAGCATGCATGTATCCATCTGGCTGATGTATTCTTTTTAATACCAATAGATTATGTTCACCGCCAGCCATTTGCTTTCACTTGGCTGCCCCAGCAAGCCACACTGGCTATATTACCACAGTAAATTCTTCTACCCTGAAGCATAATCCAATAAAACAGAATTTAAACAGATGACCTAAATCCACCTCTAGTATTAAAGTTGTTCATTATACTAATGACATGTTAACCAGAGTTCACAATTGGAAACAATTGTGCCCGTGAGGAACTTTTTTTGAGGGGGAGAAAGGATATCTTTTATCTTGATTATGGTGGCAATTACACAAATAACGTTTGTCAAAACTCATAGAACAGGGGCACCTGGGTGGCTCAGGTGGGTGAGCGTCCAACTTCAGCTCAGGTCCAGGATCTCGTGGTTCATGAGTTTGAGTCCCACATTGGGCTCACTGCTGTCAGCACAGAGCCCGCCTCAGATCCTCTGTCCCCCTCTCTCTCTGCCCCTCCCCCACTTGTGCTAGCTTAACAACAACAACAAAAAATGTTTTTTTAAAAAATCATAAAACAATTTAGTTAAGAAGGATAACTTTTACTGTGCATAAATTATATCTCAGTAATCCTGATTTTTAAAAAGCACTGCACCCAAAAACTCTGTCTTTCCCTGTTGATTTTATGATTAAAACTTGTGGGCAGAAAAATTCTTCCCAAGATCAGGCAAAAGCCTTTGTTTTGAAACTCCCTACTCAAAAAAAAAAAGAAAGAAAGAAACGAATTAATTGGTATGTTTGAATTCTGAAAACTGCATATCCCACATCTGTATTAAACTTGGGTCTCTTCACCAAATTCATAAAAATGGATCCAAATTTAGATGAGTCCTTAAACAGCAAGATACCTTCAAGCTGTGCTCTCTAATACAGTAGCCACTAACCACGTTGGCTATTTAGATTAATTAAAATTAAATAAAATTAAAAATAAAGTTCCTTAGCGGCACTAACCACATTTCAAGTGCTCAATAACCACATGGGGCTAGTGGCCACAGTATTGGAATGCACAGATGTAGATTGTTTCCAACATCACAGAAAGTTCTATTGGATAGTACTGCCTTAGGGGCCAGAAAGGTGTATAGATCACTGGAGTTTTGAGCAAGGAACACATAACTATATGGCATATATCTCTGAGAATTCGACTGGCTGGCACTGCAAACAAATTAAAATCAACTTGAATGGAAACATAGTGTAGCTACTCTACTGATGTTCCAGTAAGGCCAATGACCTCAGATGCTCAGAGGTAACTGATGGTGGAGACACGGAGGAAAGCGTGTTGCTGTGACATGGATACAAGCTCTAGGGGCCTCCAAACCAGCTTCCAAAGACTTTAAGAAATCCGCAGTGTGAAGTTTGCCAGCAAAACAAGATAGGCAGCCTATTTGTTTTTAAACTCCTGCTTAATAGCTTTGCCTAGAATCAGTAGGTAGATTTCATTGGAATGTCCTTCCCTCGAAGTAAAGGCAAAAAAACATGTTTTTAAACTATTGATTCTTATGGAAATTATGATACTACTTTACTGGTAAAAGCCCCTGCAAATCCGCTGTTTAGAGACAATGGCATGACAGAGGATGCTAATTGTTCCCCAATATCCATAATCCCTGATTCCTTGATAGAACTTTCCATTTTAAGAGGGCACATGGACTTCAAGAATAAGTACCAGTTTCCCATCCTCCCCTCCAGTTAGGTACAGCCACACACAAATTCTGTCCAGTAAACTGTAAGTGGAACTGCTGTGTGCAACTTCTAGAAAGTGGCCTTATCAAAAGGGAGAATGGGTCCTTCTTTGCCATTCCCCCTTTCTGCTGATTGGAATAAAAGCTGGAACTCAAGTGGCGCACCTGGGTGGCTCAGTCGGTTAAGCATCCGACTTCGACTCAGGTCATGATTTCACGGTTTGTGGGTTCGAGCCCCGCGTCGGGCTCTGTGCTGACAGCTAGCTCAGAGCCTGGAGCCTGCTTCTGGTTCTGTGTCTCCCTCTCTCTCTGACCCTCCCCTACTCACTCTGCCTCTCTCTCTCAGAAATAAATAAAATATTTAAAAAAAAAAAAAAAGCTGGAACTCAAGCAGTCACATTGGACCTGAGCAGCAAGAGTATGGTGAGGCTGGCAGAACAAGAGAGGAGGACTCTGAATCCCTGACAATGTTAAAGACCATACTAGCCCTGGGGTTCTACATGAGAAAGAGATAAACGTTTATCTTGGTTAAGCCATTGCTGCTCTCAGGGTTTTCTGTTTCTCCCCACTCAACCTAATCCTAAGCAATAGACACAGCATCTCTGGTCCGCAGCCAAAACGTAACAAGACTAGACTCCCAGAAATATTAAATGGCGCTCTCACTGTGTGCATCTCCCTCAAGCATCAGATACAGTAAAATGATGGAATGGTTTCCTCCAGTCCTGGCAGAGGACTTTCACTGACAGCTTGCTCAGAAGCTGTTTATCTTCTTGGTAATCACGTCTTGTCCAACATCACACACCACCATGGTGCTTGTTAGTAAGGAGCGAATGAGATCCTGTGAGCCTCAGAAATGGCTTAGGAAAGGATATCAGATACTGCTGTGTATGCCGGTGGGCAGGCGTTGAGTGTGGAGCCATCCTTAATGATTTCAGACAGGACCTGCTACAGATTTATTTGTAGTAATAAATCAATATCACACTTCAGTGGCAGTTATGCTTTTCAATTTCCTGTGTCGCATCTTATTGCGCCGGATATGAGACTCAGTATCTTCAAAATACTTGCAATACCCTAAAGCTGCTCTTTAAAGACACAGCAGTGTGGTATTGGGCATCTCTACAGCTGAATGGTGTCAGATATTTCTAACACATCTTTTCTTCGTTGAGGAGTGTCGTGTTTGGCAGTGACGTGAAGCAGAACAGCAGCTATAATCAAAAAACAAACGTGCTTATAGTTTAGCCAAGAAAATATGTAAGAGTTCACCCAGCGGTGCCATACTTTGCTGATCTAATGGTTCACTTGGTCTAAAATTAACACTATTGTTCAGCTTTGCAAGTCCTGTCCGGGGAAGGAAGTTGGATATTGACTTCCCACATGCTGATTCAACTACTGTGCGGCAGCCACTGTGGTTTGGCTGACCCCACACCACACTTGTCCTGACCCCTCATTCCTTTTCCCAGACTTCCTTGCAATTAGGGATGGCTGTGTGACCCAAAAGCAGAAGTTTGCTAAACAGATAGATGTGGCTGTCACTATGACTTATTTCTTCCACCTTGAATGGTGAAATGATAGCTAGAGAGGTAGCAACCACTTTGGGGACACGAGGTGACAAGCATATGGAAGGAAAGGTAACGCTGTGAGATGGTGGAGTACAAAGACACAGTCCGGGGGCCTGGCAGCATCGATCGACAGTGGTCAAACCAGCACCAGCAGATGTCTTCCTCAGATTTCTGGTTATATGAGAAAAATTAATTCCTACGTGCTTTTAGCCACTGCCATTTGGGTTTTCTGTGCCTGCTCTTGCAGGCATTTCTACTGGATGCAGCAGGTCCCAGGAGGCCCTTTCAGACCTAGGGTGTCTGATGGCCTTTCTCAGTCTGTCCCTTTGTTTATCTCTTACATACAAGTCTCTAAACAGAGGTTTGCAACCCAGGCTGCACTTTGCAAAAGTACCTTTGCCCAGGCCCCGTGCCGGATTAATTGAATTCACATCTCTGAGGGTGGGGACAAGGCATGAGTAATCTTTAAGAGTTCTTTTAGATTAGTGATTTTCCATTTTTCCCCCTGAGGATTCTCTTATACTCTTAAAAATTATTGAGAACCCCAGAAGGTTTTCCTTGTGTGTATAGTATGTTATAGATATTTACAGTATTCAAAATGGGAACTGAAAAAAATAATGTTTAAAAATATTTTTAGGGGCGCTTGGGTGGCTCAGTGGGTTAAGTGTCCAACTTTGGCTCAGGTTAGGATCTCATGGTTTGTGAGTTTGAGCCCTGTGTCGGGCTCTGCACTGACAGCACAGATTTTCTCTGCTTGGGATTCTTTCTCTCTCCCTCTCTCGCTGCCCCTCCCCCACTTGTGCTTTCTCTCTCAAAATAAATAAACTTTAAAAAAGAAAAATAACTTTTAGGGGCGCCTGGATGGTTCAGTCAGTTAAGCGTCAGACTTCAGCTCAGGTCATGATCTCACGGTTCATGGGTTCAAGCCCCGCGTCGGGCTCTGTGCTGACAGCCTGCTTGAGATTCTCTCTCTCTCCCTCTCTCTCTGCCCCTGCCCCGCTTGTTCTCTCTCTCTTCTCTCAAAAAAGAAATAAACTTTTTAAAAAAATCATTAAAAAAAAAAGAAATCTCCTCTGGGGCTTAAGCTGTTCTGAATCAGATTTTACGTTGGGAACAAAAAGAAACCTTAGAAGTACGAGGTCTTGACAGCACTAAGATCAGAAGTTGAAAGGGGAGGGGGAGCACTGTGCCCCAGACACCAGTGTATCAGCAGTAACCAAGGCACAGAGTTTGAACCGAGGCAGTGTGGCCAGTTCCCCTTCCTTGTCACTAAAGGGGAGATTATTCCCTTGTGGAACAAGTGCTAGCCCTCTTTACAGATGGGAAACTGATGCTCATAGTAAATAAGCACCCCAGTTAAAAGCAAAACACCACTGGGAAACTAAAAGCAGGAAGAGCCCTCGTTAGGACTGCAGAGAGGGGCACCTGGTGGCTCAGTTGGTTAAGCGTCCGACTTCAGCTCTGGTCATGATCTCACAGTTTGTGAGTTTGAGCCCTGCATTGGGTTTGCTGTTATGGGCACAAAGCTTGCTTTGGATTCTCTGCACCGGCTCCCACCCGCCCCTTCCCTGCTTATGCTCTCTCACTCAAGATTTTTTTTAAAAAAAGGAATGCCGAGAGATCTCCTGCCGGCTAGCATCAGCACCACCCTCAGCCCTAAGTTGGTTCAACTCTACCCAGCGTGGGCCATCTGCCGCTGCAGACTTTTCTGTCTTACTCCCTCTGTCACCAGGGCTCCAGTTAAAAGTACGGTGCCATTTCCCATCCTCTGTGCAACCCTAATACGTCTGAAGCCTGTTTTTTAGTTTGTAATTTTTACTTATTTGTTTTTATAGATTGTCAATTCTGAAAAGTAGGGAAAGTATGGAGGTATTAATGAAAAGACGGGGAAGTTGCAGAGCGATAAGAAATCTCCACCAGCAGGTACAGGTGTACGTGAGTTAGTGAGAACTTACCCACCACGTGACCTGCCAACATAGCCCAGGCCGTGCGGAGACATGAACACACCTAGTTCATGGGATTCACAAGGCCTTCGGTGCAGAAGTAAGATGTTACTGATAGAGAAGCCAGAGCAAAGTAAACAAATGGATTGTCACAGCCCGTCACCTGACGGAAGGCGGTGTGGTGGGCTGGCTCTCACTGAGGCTTGTTCTACCGTCTTGGTTGCGTGAGGATAGCTCTACAGGAGGTGTCCCTGAAGAACCCAAGTAACGTCATTTTGAGATTAAGGCCTCCTTTAAGAGCAACCTCGGGCTACATGTAGCCCCTGTTCCAGAAAAAGCCTCAGATTGTTCAAGGCTAAAGCCACCCTCGGACCGCTCTCAGATCAGCTCAACATTTCTGTGGTCTGAATCAAGGCTGGGAACTGCAGACAAATTAACCAATTACTCACCACTTGCCTAAACCTCACGTAGGCCCTTTGAGCTCAGCTCATAATTAGTCATTTTCAAAAGATATTCAAAGGTCATGTTTGGGTCCCCGCCAAAAGTAACGGACACCTCACAGATACTGAATAGTCAAAACTATTACCTTGGATGCTGTACAATTGTAATTGGAGCTTATGTAATGATGTCACACGTACAACGTGTAACACCCCTGTCCCTTACCCCATAAAAACCCTGCTCACTATTGTTCGGGGCTTCACCTTGCTGCCACTACATCGGTAGGTGTGTGAGCGCCTGCTCGAGCTTGTAATAAAGACCCTTATGTACTTGCATCGGTGTCGGCTCCTTGGTGGTCTCTGGGGACTCGCGAATCGGGCACAACATCCCTATAGATGTCCCTGGTTTTCTTTCAAGGACCAGGGGGCAGGCCTTCCCTACTGAGATGGCAGTCACCTAGCAGTGCCAGCTCCCATGACACTACCCTGAAGGTGAGCAGGAAAAAAATAGCAAAAGAAAACCCATCTGCTTGAGCAGATTTGGGCTGGGAAATGTGATCATGACCTCTGAACTGCATAGCTGGTTAGGAAAAAATTAGGATGTGGCCCTGCCACTCCCTGCTGACCACACCAAACTTGCAGGAATCGGGGCCACATAGTCACAAAACTGGGTGTCCACCCCCTACCGAGGCAATTACAGCCTTGTTTTGACCCACTCCCTTCCTTACTGGTCTCTACTCCTACCTATCCTGATCCATGTAGAAACTACAAATCCCAGCATGCAACACAACCAAGGAGGGGGAAGCCTTCTGGGATATTAGTGCTCTCAGGTGCAGTGATCTAAGTGGTCCAAATTTTACAAGTTGTTTTTTTGGCCATAAGTTAGGATGCCAAAAATATCAGCCCAAGGCTAAGAAGTAGCTCCAAGGGTTGTGACAGCCTAGAGTATCCATCCCCACAGCCTTCCCACTAACTCTCACTACACCCTGTGGTTGGCTGTGTGCCTGTGTCCAGGCCCTTCGCAGCCTCATCCAACCTGGGTGGGGCCTCGCTAATGCACAAATCTGTCATATCATTTGTCTGTCCAAACATCATCCGTGACTCCTTTCTCCCTATTGGGTTCAAGTTAGACTTGTTTGAGGGGCAGTCAAGAATTTCAGAACCCAGCCCTTCCTGCAAGAGTTCGTCTTCTGACCCAATCAAACCCAAAGTAGCTCCCCAGAGTCTCTGTCTCTCTCTTCTTTATCTACTCCCCACCCCACCCAGAAGCCTCCCCAGCCCACAAGCCGCTGAGCCAGCACCTGCACTTTTAGATACCAGGGTACCTGGGCTACCCACACCCAGCCCCTCCCCCAAACTCCCACCTCTGGAGCCCAGCCCTGCAACTCTTCCCACTTTTCCTTAAAGCCAGGCCTCGGCTTGCCCCCGGGGGAGGCGGGAGTCCTGCTGCCAGGAGAGGGGTGGTCCTGGCATCCTCCGCTGCAACTTGGCACAGAATCACTGGTAAAACGGTTGTCCGGGGTTGGTTAGCATTCTAGCTAAATAGGCTTTTGTGGATTGGCCTGGAAACCAACTGCCGTGTATAAATGTTATTTGAGTGAATGTATAGCATTGTTTCATGGAGAAAAGCCCTCTAAGCTCAGAGCATCTGACCCAAAGTGACCTTTGGGAACACTCCCCTTTGGGTTCTGGGGGTAACCTCTGTGGGTTTTGGCTCCAATTGCAGAGAAAGTACGGGGAAGCCTCAGCGCTGGCCCAGCTTAGCTGAGAGTGGGTACGGGCAAGATCTATTTCGGTCTGCTCTTCCTAGGAGGTCTAGGAGGAAGCTTCCAGAAGGGGGTCGTCTGAAGCCTTCAGGACTTGGAGATTGAGTCTGAGGGCAAGTGATCCCAAAAACCCATCCACCGCCTCGCCCTGTAAAGATAGAATCAGGGGGCTTCCGCTTGGCCTCTTGGGTTAGGGAAATGAGGAGCGATTGGTGGGTGAGGAAGAAAGGGACAGCGTGTTAGGAAGGTCTTACTCCGCTTGCCCTTCAAGCGGCCGGAGGTCTTGGCGGCAGCACCAGGGGGCAGCAGAGGCGGAGAGATGCCCCCAGGGGTTTTTCACCCGCAAACGGTTTTCCTGCCCAGGGCCTCTGCCAGGCTGGGCTTCTAGGCCCCATAGGAGAGCTTCCTTGGATGGAGAATGAGCTAGCTCCACCACTCCAGGGTTTCAAAGAGCGGGATTCTGTCCTTGCGGGATGGGGATGATCAAGCTGTGCAGTCCAGGATCCTCCAGGAGGGGTGGGGGGCTGCCTACCGGGACTTTGGGTCCCTCCCAGGCCTGCCCCAGGGCTCTGCCGCCAGCGGGACACGCGTGCACATGCTCAGACACCTGCAGCCAGCCGGGCGTCAAGCGAGGAAGGGGTGTCCCAATTGGGATGAGGCCCTGGAATAAGTTTTATTCTACTGCCAGGACGGGCAGGAGCCAGGAGATGCTGCGTGAGGATGAGCAGCCCCGGGAGAGGTGGGGAGGCCAGCCAGCGCTGCCTGGCTGAGCGGCTGCCCTGGACTGAAGGGACTCACCCAGACACCTGACCCGGAGGGCACAGAGCTGCTGAATAAGCCCTAAGAGGGGCCTCTGGGGAAGGGGGGAGCGGGGCCAGCACAGCATGCGATGAGACTAGGACTGTGCACCTTGACCCAGAGAGCAGCCTGGAATGACGACGCAGGCGGGAAGGCACGCAGGTAGGGGTAGGACATGGCAAACTTGAGGGATGAGGTGACCAGAGGTCCAGGGGCAGGAAATGCTGTCTTGGAAGTGGGCCCCCGTGTCCGCATTTGCAACGAGTTTGGACCAGACATTCTAAGGCCCCCTTCCAGCCCTGAGGTCCTAAAAATGGGGAATTGGGGTACCGGGGAGGTTGTGCTGGACCTGGAAACAACCCAGCACCTCTGCGGGACAGAACCCTGGGCTCCCACCTGATGTCGCCGGGAGGTCAGTTTGGGAGTCCACCCTTGTCACCCAGGTTTTATGAACTCTTTCTGGGCCCTGACACTGCAAAAGGACAGGCCCTCTGGGGATAGGGATTAAGACTTCCATTTCTGGTAACGGCTCAGCAGGCAAAGAGGGGTATTGGATGGGGGCCCGGGTGGGGATTGAAATAACAACACAAGCACCACACACATACACCCAGGAGGGGACAATCACATTATTTAACCGCTGGTCAGAAAGGACACTGGGCATTGGGCTAGACAAGGTCCTGGGAGTCAGTCACTTCCATCCATATGCCACACGTTAACCCTTCCATTGCGGGATCAGGGAAGGTGGGCGGGTGCTCAGGGGTGGGACCAGGGTGGCTGGGTGGGGGGGGGGAGGCTCAGAGTCATGGCGATTTACCAACTGATGAGGAAGAAGAATTTCAATATTTCACCAGTGCTGACTTGCTGAATACAGGCCCTGCACTCACCCCTCACTCTCCCATTTCTTCCCTGGGGGCTCAGCCTGTTCCCCAAGTAGCAGGCAGTTCCTGCAAGCCCCAGACCAAGTGAGAGACAGCCAGTGTGGGGGTCAGGGAGCCGAACACCCGGTAGGCGGAGAGGAGAAAGCCCCACCCTGGACAGAGAGAGTCAGACCCTGAGGCAAAGGAGACCATATATTCCAACATTCACAGTGGGTGCTACAGGGGGCTGTGAGGGAGGTGGGGTTTGGCCTGAAAACCTCCCCCCACAGTCACTGAGGAAAGCCCTGAGGCAAGGAGGAGGGTGCCAGGGCTCACCCCTGGAGAGCCCTGTCTCCAAAGTCCGCTGATTTTTGTTGGCATTTCTCTCTTTATCTCGTTTGTTCTTTTGTTTGCCACTCTTTAAATAATTAATATAATTACTTTTAAATACAAAATACACAGTGTCCTTTCTCTTCTCTTCTGCTTGTTTGGGGTTATTGGGAGGTGAGTTTTAAATAAGGGTCTCGGCTGTCTAACGGGTCACAGGCTCCAAGTGGGAGGACCAAGAGCCCCAGATGCCACCCCTCCCCTGGGGCGTCCAGGCACCCGCTTCGCCCCTCCCCTGCTCTGCCCCTGGCTGCGGGCTCCCGGTGCCCTGGCCCAAAGCCGCCTAGATGGTGAGGAGCCCTCTTGGGAGGTGGCACAGAGCTGATGCTGTGGGATTCCAGGTGGGCCTGGTTTCAACGGACAGGGTCGGACAGAGAAGGACCTAGCCCATGAAGCAGACAGGCCCCAGCAGCACCCCTCCCCGCTTCGGGGGGGCCCCCAGGTCTGAGAAGGAGGCGTCCAGCACTGGTAGCTGCTCCAGCACAGGTGTCCGCACCTCCAGCACCGTCCGGCCTTGCTGTGTCTTGAGGGAGAGACGGACAGAGAGAGCAGTGAGCGTGGTGGAGGGTGCGCGCACACCCCGCGGCTCCCCCGGCCTCGCCTCTCCTCTGAGCGCCCTGAGCGCTATTCCCCGGTCCCTGTCACATGATCAAACTTGCTAGATTCTCTTCTTCAAACTTCTCCCTGAGCATCGGGATTGGGAATGCTAGGAAGATCGGATGTGTGGACGTGTGCGCGTTATCTGTGCACGCGCGCCCATGCCCATGAACCAGCCTGTCAGCTTTGGGTCCGTCCTTGAGATTGTCTACCTGTGGTGGTTGTGTGAGTGTGTGTGACTCCACAGGGATGTGTACACATGTGTTTGTGGTGTAACTGTGTGATAATATCTGACACTCCACACGTGTGTGTCCCCCTGTGACCCTGTCCAGACAATTCTGGGAATGTACGTGCAGACGATGGGTGTCTGTGTGCTCCTGTGCCTTCCTGGGGTGGGGGGTCATTTGCCCCCCCGCGTGCCTCTGTTGGGCAGCCTGTGTAAATGAGTGTACGAGCCTGCATGACTCACTCTCAGTGATGCTGGGGTGTGCACGCAGGTGAATGCCACCTTCCATTCTTCCCAGCCCCGCCCCCCCATCACCCCCGGCTGAGATCCCTCGGGCATATTTGACACCTAGAAGCTGGACTTCTCCTGCTCTTCCTAGTGACTCTGCCCAAAGGGTCTTCCTCCAGCCTGACTCTGGGATTCCCCCCCCACCCAGCTCTTCCCAGTTCCCACCTGACAGCCGTCTCTGAATTCCTTGACATAGGGGCTGGTCTCCAGGCTCAGCTCATCCTCATTGGCCCCCCGGAGCTTCAGGGGGCCATCTCGGGCCATCCCAGAGCACGGGTAGGAGACATCCTGGTGGGCTGAGACGCTGAGCAGCCGCAGGAAGGTGAGCTGGACCACACCTACCGGGGAGCCTTCTGAGTCCACGTAAGAGAACTGACAGGAGAGAGGGGCACAGTCGGGGGCAGAAGAGACAGGCCTGCACGGTGTCTACAGAAGCAGGGTAGCTGGGCCAGGGTCAAAGGCAGGGAATGGGTGGGCAGAAAGGGCTGGCGGAGAAATGAGAGGCCAGAGTGAGAGCCAGGGACTGACTGAGGGTAAACAAGAGGCAAACTTTGTCTTGGGTTGTCAAGGGAAGGAGACAAAGTGAGCGGCAGAGAGCTGGTGAGAAGGAAAGAGTCAAGGAAAGAAGCAGCAGCAGGCTCTGCAGGGGCGAGGGCACCTGTCACATAAACCCAGAAACCACTAGGCCCTGACGGGACTACGCTGTGGCACAGGGATGAGCAGTCAGGTGCCAGCTCTCACTTGTGTGACATCATCCCGGGGCGTCACACATGTTTCCCCTCCGGCTGTAAAGTTGCAGAAAACCCGGAAGGCATCCCGAGCACAGCCCTGGTTGGGGTCGACCCAGTACTCTCCTGTTGGGTGAGGGAGAAGGAAGGGTCAGCGCCCCAACAGGCGGGCCCCAGTGTGCTCCTTGCCTGCCTTCCCACTTCTCCACCCATGCTGCTCCAACNCGCTCTCCCCACCCTCCCCTCCCCACCATGCCCTCAGTCTCCTGGTCCCATTCTCCCCCAGAGCCCCACAACACCGCCCGCCCTGCTTCACATTCCATCATCACCTTACACCCCTGCCCGTCTGCGCACCCCTCCCCCAGCAGCACCCCCAGGCTCCCAACGGAGAAGGCAGGAGCACTGACATCCTCACATGGGTACAATATGTGATTGCAGACTCGCACACATGGCCGTCCGTGTAAATGTGTACATATGTACACATGTATATGTTTGTCACTTCCTGTAGGCAGCAGGCTAACAAAGAGCTGCCGTGCACGGAGAGGACCAGATCAACTGTGACATATGGCAATACTCCTGACCTGGTTGGCAAAGAGCTGCCCTTCCAAGCCCCTCAACCCTCACCCCCACCGCACACCTTCCCCAAGAACTTCCTACATCCATTCTGCTTTTCATGCCCACGCTGTGATTCTTGTTCCCTGAGGCCGGCACTGACCGTCAGGCAGCTCCGGGCGGCAGAGCTTCAGGTCCTGGCAGGTGCGAGCGGGGCTGTCCTGGGTCCCTGTCGGCCGCCTCATCTGCTCAATCTCCTCCCGCAGGGAGTCCAGTGAGCCAAAGATCTCCTCCAGCCCCCCAGTACTGCCCGGAGCCCCCCGAGTCGGCATGGCCTCATCCTCCTGCATCAGGCGGCTTCCGTCCACTGAGCGCCGAGTCTTTTTGGGCATCTGGATGGGCAGGGGCTGGATCACCTCGCCCGGCGGGCCCTGGGTGGAGAGACAGATGGAGAAGGTGACAGACAAGGTTGGTATGAGGGTGAAACCAAGAAACACTGGGACAGAGAGGGACAGTCCGAGAAGCAGGCCCTGACTTGTGACTTACCGGGTGTCCTGGAGGACCCTGGACACCCTTCTCTCCCTTGGGTCCAGCTGGGCCCTGCCAAAGGAGTAAATGAGGTCATGGAAGGGTCAAGGGGTCAAGCATGTGATCAAGGTCACAGAAGGGTCAAATCGGTCTCCAGGCCAGGGAGGAACTCCACTGGTGGGAACACAGTTGCCCCGGAGAGAAAGTGTCAAGTCCAGCTGGGGGAAGGGGGCAGAGCTCAGAGCTGGCTGGGGGTCACTCACTGCGGCTCCTTTGGCTCCTTTGGGGCCAGCAGGTCCCTGTGAAATGACAAGAAAGAGATGGTCAGCACAGGGGACGGTCAGGATAAGGAGGAGAGGGGAGGCCGAGTCATGAGTCCACAGGACCCTGGCTTCACTACAGGAGGGGCAGGCGTGAGGGGACACGGGGACATTTGGGAGGCCCCAGAGGGATGGGGGAGGAAACACCGCAGGACATACGGAGGCCGTGGGGCCGATGCTCATGAGGCTGCTGGTTGCCATGGAAGCCATGGCGGGATTATGGAGGGGGGAGCGGTGGGTTTAGGGGATCTGGTGAGGAACAGATGGAGTACTCACGGGGAGGCCAGGGGGCCCTCCAGGACCCATAGGCCCAGACGCTCCTGGGATACCCTAGGAAAGAGAGGGGCGTGGTTCAACTGGGTCCTCCTCCACACCCCCTCCCTCCGCCCTGTCTCCACCTCCACCCCCACCCCCAACATGAATCCCCACACTCATCCTCCCAGACCTTCCAGGACCATGTCCTCACCGTCTCCCCCTTCTGTCCAGCAGAGCCCTGGGGGCCAGGAAGCCCACGATCACCCTTCTCTCCCTGCTCCCCAGGGGGCCCGATCAGTCCGATGAGACCTGGGTGACCCTGGAAAAGCAACAGGCTGTCATGGGGGTGCAGAGAGGAGACACATGGGTCCAGAAGGACCCTACGGGGGTCAGAGCACAGAAGGCAAGAGAGCCTTAGGCACAAGGTCTGACAGAACAGGGCCTGTGAATGTGAGGACCCCCAAAGATGGTGCTGGAGCCCGAAGCATAGTGGTGGGCACTCAGGGTCCCCCTAGGCTGCAGGGGTGAGGCTGAGGGGAGACGCCTGGCCACATATCTGTGTTACTCACCTTCTCTCCCTTAGCTCCAACATCACCCCGGAGGCCAGGAAGCCCCGGAGGTCCCTGTGGGGAGACAGGAAGTCACTCTCTCCAGGGAGGGGTGGGACCAAGCTCTCCCCCCACCACTTCCCACTTCCTCCAGGGCTTCAACTGGATTCTACCCGCCCAAGGGCACCACCGTCTTCACCCCGACCCACCCCACACAATCCACAGTCACTCACCACAGGACCTGGAGGCCCAGCCTGGCCTGTGGCCCCAGGACGGCCTTGCTGACCCTGCAGATTCAAGGAGACCCCAGAGGTGAGGAAAAGTGTCCCCACACAAACACCCTTCAAGGCCTCTCGCCCCTCCTACCCCAGCCAAGCCTCTCCATTCCATGACTCACCACTGAGCCTGGGAGCCCTCTTAGACCATCAGGACCAGGTTTCCCTGCTGGGCCTGCGGGGCCCACAGGGCCTGTCTTCCCCGGGGCCCCCACAGCGCCAGGATCCCCCTGAAACACATACAAGGAATGAGTCTTAAAGGGCAGAAGAAGGGAATATGGGTGGTGGTAGGGGGTCCAAGGTGGGCTGGATGAAGCAGAGAGGAGGGACCAAACCCCAGGAGTCCCATGAGCAGGAAAGAGTATAGGGAACAGAACCCCCATCCGAACAAGAAGCTCAGCATAAAGGAGGTCAACATGGGATAGATATCTAGAGAGAGGAGTCTGAGGAGCCAGAGATGCCAGGTGATGGAGGGAATATTCCAGCATCGGGGAAGGCCTCTCCCTCACCTTGGCTCCCTTCTCTCCTTGCCGTCCCTCAGGACCAGGAGTGCCAGCAGGACCCTACAGACGGAGACAGGAAAGAAAAGTCATCGAGGCAGTGAGTAGCCAGGCTCAGCTGCTTTCTCCTCCCTGTCCTAGGGGCTCCAGCGAGCATGCATGCGTACTCACACACACACTTATGCGTGCACAGACACAGTCACAGAAGCTGATCCACGATGAGCTGGTACAGCTGTACCAGTTGTTAAAATACTGAGCAGCTCTGTGTATTTCGCAAAAAGCCACTTGCCCACACCCCATCTAGTGCCCCACTGCCTATGCCAGCAACTAGAGGGTTAATCTTTGGCCTGGGGTAGGGGAGGGAGTGGGGGGAAGAGTCCTCCAGGAAAGCTAGCCCCATCTTCCAGGTCCATTCTGATCAGTTGGTGAATACCAGCACCCCTGGCAAGAACATACATAGCAAAACCCAGGAACAGACACACTCAGTTATACATGGCATGTTCACCCCATCCAAGGGCAGCTCAGATCCCGGGGACCTCCCTGCCCATCCCATGTGTTACTGTCCCATCCTCTATCCGCCTTGCCTAAAGACCACCCCACAAGTTCCCAGGGGTCCACCTCACTTACCCGCTTCCCAAGTGGCCCAGGAGGTCCATTCTCCCCAGTGGGACCAGGGGATCCCTATGGAGGGACAAGTAGGGGTGAGTGAGTATTTACCCTCCAGCCAATGGACCCCTCAGGAGTCGGGCATAAAAAGGGGGTAATGGGCCTGAAGGCTTGGGCTCCATGGCGGAGGGAGGAGTCACTGGTCACTCACAGGCTGTCCTGGCTCGCCATCCTCTCCTCGGTCACCCTTCGCACCATCCTGGCCCTGCAGGGATGAAGCAAGGTCAAGAGTTGCTTGCCCAAACTGCCAATCCTCCCATCCCTCCGCCTGCCCTGCCCTACCCCCAGCTTCCCACACTCAAGCCCATCAGCCACACAGACCGTGCAGGAGCCCTCCCTCTTTCCCCCTTCCCCTCTCTGGGGAGGACTCACCCGAGGGCCACCTTCTCCAGGAGGGCCAGGGTCACCAGGAAAACCCACAGGACCCTAGTCCAGAAAATAACAGGGCAAGGTCACGACCCCCTAAGCCTACCCAGAGCCAACACAGACCCCCATGGGCACATATGACACCCTCCCTTTCTACATGCAGGGCCCGCCTGCACCCCCTGGGAAGATGGTCTCCTGCACTCTCTTTTCCCACCTCATGCACTTGATGCTTTCTAATGCTTTTGGGGAATTAATTAAAAGGCATCTCTCGCTTTCTCTCTCTGGATTCCAGACCCCATACATCCTTCCCAGGAGATCTCATTCCCAGAAACTTCCACCCAAGAACCCCTCCACCCTTGGGCTCCCCCCACCCCAAGACCCTCCCACTCACACACACCCATATTCCCGGGGTATCTCATTCCCAAGGCCCGCCTCCCAGCCCTGCCCCCCCAAACTCACAGGGTTCCCTTTGGGACCATCATCACCGGTGGGGCCTTTAGGCCCTGGTGGCCCTGCCTCTCCTGGCTGTCCCGACTCTCCTTTCTCCCCACGCTCCCCACGTGGGCCCTGGAAGATGAGTGGAGGGTACAGATGGTCCCAAAGGGGTCTTGAAGATCAAGGATGCAGCCCCTGCTTCCAAGACGCCTTCAGTCTCCCCTCTGTCCCCGCAGTGACAGCGGGATGCACATGGAAAGTCAAGCCCATAGGGAATCCTCTGGTCCCTCTTCCCTTCAAAGAAAGAGCGCGGGGCTCACTCACACCCAGGGGTCCAGCCTCACAGAGGGTGGGGAGCACAGGCTCCTGGGCTGTGGAGGGGCTCTAGCTCTAGGAGGTCACAGCACGGCAGGGGGGAGGGAGGGCTGAGGTTGAGGAGGGTGATGGGGATTGGGGAGCAAGTCCTCAGAGTTTTCACTCACCTTGACACCTGGCTCGCCCTGGACCCCTGGAGATCCTGCCTCTCCTGGCTCCCCCTGCAAGGAAACTGGGGTCAAAAACTTCCTTCTCCCCCCAAAATCCTGACAGTCCCCACATCTCATTTTCTTTTGCCAGCCCCAACCAAAACTAACAGAAGATGCAACCGTCATACCCACGTCCAGGCAAGTCCATTCATTCACCCCCTTCCCAGTTACCTTCTCTCCAGGGGGACCCAGGTTCCCAACACCTCCTGGGGGACCTTGCGGACCCTGGAAGAGGAATAGAAGCTGGGGTCACTGCCTAAGGGGGGAGGCACCATTCCAGGGACAGAGCCTGGATGAGTGCCCCGAGGTCACAGCAGTGACACAGTGGGAGGCCTTCCAGGGGGGGCTTCTCTCAGCAACTGACATGAGACAGTTCATAGTCTGAGGAAAGGGAGGCAGGACTGGCCATGTTGATCTGAAGGCACAGAGGCTAAGAGGACTCACATCAGCTCCATTGGGTCCGGCTGGGCCTCGGGGTCCTGGGGGGCCGGGGGGTCCCTGGGGGAAGCAGACACAGCAGAGACAGAGAGGGGAGAGAAAGCGCATTAGGCACACAGAGATGGCAGGGGGCTGGGTGAGGCAGATACCCTGGGGGCGGCAGCAGAGGGGGGCAGCCCTGCCAGGGAGCCGCACACCGGGAGCAGGGCGTCGTGGGCAGTGGGGTGTTGGGGCCGCTGGATGGGGGATGACTAGTAGGTGGGTTTGGGGTTGGGGGGGGTCACACTCACCATAGGGCCCACATCTCCTGTTTCTCCCTTCTCCCCCGAGGGGCCTGGCAAACCCTGTGCGGGGAACACAGCACAGACCCAGATGACCAACCCCCCAGAGCACAGCTCCAGGTAGACAGCGCCCTTCCCTCCAATCCCACATGCCCCCCAGTCCTCTGCCCCTCCTCCCCGGTCCTCAGCAGCGGGGGCTGGGGGGGGTCTGCGGCGGACTCCAGACCCATCCTGACCCCACCTCTCAGCCCACGCCTCTACCTTCCAACCCACCTGCAGGCCAATGGGTCCCGGGGGCCCATTGAATCCTCTTGTTCCTTCATCGCCTTTGGCTCCAAAGTGTCCCTGGGGGCCCCGAGCTCCGGGCTCCCCATCTGCTCCCTGAGGTGGAAGGAGGGCAGGGACAAGGACACAGAGATGGTTATGGGTCGGGTGTTCTCTAGTCACAAGCCCCACACTGAGCTGGGCACCAGGGCCAGAGCCCCGCTCCCACACAACCCCCAGGGCAGAGAGGAGCTGAGGGGAGACTAGAGGCTGCCAGCCATCGGTCACTCACCGCTGCTCCAGGCTGCCCCACGGGACCAAGGGGCCCAGGCGGTCCAGGGGGGCCCTGCAGGGGCAAAGGAGAGTCAGAGACACCAAGACAGGGAGCGAGACCAGGTGGAAATGAGGTTAAAGGTCAGAGGGCAGAAGTCAAAAGTCATGGCCACTTACATGTTCACCCTTATTCCCTTTAGTGCCCTTCTGTCCAGGGTCTCCCACCTCACCCTGCAGGGAGAAGGCAGATGAGACATTAGAGAAAGGACCTGGGCGGGGCAGGGAGTTAAGACAGGGGTGGAGATGGGAAGCATGTCCAGATCATCCATCTTATCTGGAAAGATTGGGTCCAGGGTCTGTGGGTTCCCACACCTTGTCTCCATCCTCTCCTGCCACGCCCGGGGGTCCAGCAGGACCAGGAAGCCCCACAGGGCCCTGGACCCCATCTCGGCCAGTTGGACCAATGGGGCCCTTCTCACCCTGTAGGAAATGAAGAAAGGAGTCATGACCCGGAGTCATCACCTTCAAACACCCTCACAGGAAACCCTCCATAGCCCAGCGGCTCACAGCTCACAGACCCCTCCCCAGTATCTCTCCCCAGGGACCCCTCACTCACCGGGACACCTTTCTCTCCTGCGGCTCCAGGGGGACCCTGTGGGCCGGGGCGCCCTGGGGGGCCAATGGGTCCCCCGGATCCTGCTGCACCTCGCTCCCCGGGGGAGCCCTGAGACAGGGAATGGAGTCAGACCCTCAAGGAGGAGACCACAGCCCACCCACACCAGAAGACCCCTGAACATGGTTCCCAGGAGAATAGCCCAAAATTGGATGCACTGTGGCTGACCCTAGACCCCCTCCGCCCAGTCCCACAGCCTTGCCCAGATCCAAATGCCCCACCCTTCCACATCCTTCCCCACCCACTCTTTCCTGGGTCCTCCCTCCTGCCCCCCAGAGCCCCCAGACTCACTGCAGGGCCAGGAGGACCAGCCGGACCTTCATTTCCCTTCAAACCAGGNAGAGAAACGGGAGTGGGGTGACGCTGAGGGATGCCAGGACGGGGGTGGCTTGTCTCAGGCAGTCCGGCTGGGAGATTGGGATCATACTCACAGCAATGCCCGGGAGGCCTCTCTCTCCTGGGAAGCCCCTCAGACCAGCAGGTCCATCCTTCCCAGGGGCCCCTGGGGGACCAGGGTCACCCTAAAATGAAACAAAAGGTGATGAGTCATGCTCCCAAATTGGATAGGGAGATCTCTGGCCTTTCTCAAATCCCCAATTAGCTGTTCCCTTCCGCACCCCAACCCTGCTCCCCGCCCCCACCGAGTTCCCCTCTGCCTGGCTCTATACTGACCTTGGTTCCTTCTTTTCCAGATGTTCCAGTCAGTCCCTGCTCTCCAGGGGGGCCTGGGGGTCCCGGGTGACCTCTCTCCCCCATGGGCCCAGTTTCTCCCGCTGCTCCCTTGGGGAAGAGACAGAAAGGCTCCAGTCTCAGACCCTCTTCCTGCCCAAACAGGCCACCCTACAATAACCCCTCTGGAACCCTTTTATTCATTCCCCAAAGTTACTAGAAGACTCCGAGAGCTCTGCCAGGCTACCGTGTTGGTGTTAATTCCCCAGTTTGGACTAACTGCACCCTCCCGTCCCCACTGGGGACCTGCCCCTTGGAGGCTCAAGAAGATGAGAACAGGCCCAGGAACCAGACTGAAGTTGGGGTCCCGGTGGGGTGGGGGGGGCGGGTCAGGCAAAGCAGGGGCTGGGCATGTGATTGGGAAAAAGGGAGAAAAGGCAGAAAGACTAACTCCAGGGCCCGGGGTCCATTTTCTCAGAGGACAGACGTACCTGAGGTCCCACCACCCCTGGAGGGCCAGGGGGGCCAGTCTTCCCTTGGAAGCCCTGAGAGAGGAAGAGGAGAGAGCAGTGCAAGCATGTCAGGCATGGACACTGTGGGACGGACCCCAGGCTCCCAGAGGAAGGGCAGGGTCACCACCAGGTCCTTGGCTATAGGTCTGAGCAGCACCAGGTTGATCTCCACTCTGCCAGAACCTCCCTGGTGGGCCTTCCAGAAAGCTCTGGAATGTGAAGGTCTCAGGGGGCCCGGGCATTGCTTACCACTTCTCCTCTCTGGCCAGGGTGTCCCGGCAGCCCGTCCTTCCCGGGGGGACCCTGGAAGGGGTTCAGATGTCAGGTGAACTCTGAGCTGAGAAGGAGGACGGAGAAGAAGGATTCACAGAAGCAAGGAGGGTCAGAGGTCAGCTTACCGGAGGTCCTTTGGGGCCAGGAAATCCATTGGGGCCTTGAGGTCCAGGGAGACCCTAGAGGCAGAGCTGGGTTGAATCCGGAGAATGGGCAGGGGATGCAGCTGGGTGAAGGGCATGGGCTCCATTCAGGCTCCCTGGGGAGCACTAGGGAACAGGAGACTCAAGCCACACTCACCCTTTCTCCAGGGGGCCCATGGGGACCGTCACCACCTGATGTTCCCTGTGGGGGGAAAGAGGGTCAGAGAGCAAGAGGAGCTGCCTTCTAGCTATCCTGGATGTCAGAGGAGTCAACGGGGAGCGGGGCTAAGGGCCAGACGGTGGACAGAGCCCTGCCAAGGCCACTAACCTTAGCTCCAGACTTCCCAGTGGCACCTCGGGGTCCCCGCTGACCCCGTGGACCCTAGAGAGACGGGAGAGGAAGTGTCAGAAAAACCCAAAGGCGCCTCTTTGGATCCTGAGCCACATGTCTGCCCCCCTGCACTCACCGTGGGGCCCCGTTCTCCCCGAGGCCCTGATTTCCCCGACAGGCCCTGGTAGGAAGGAAGCAGAGACACCACATCACCCAGGGCATAACTCCCCCAGCAAGCAGCCCTGCCCTCCTCACCCTCTCCCTTCCCCCAGCTTACCCGGGCTCCCTTCTCTCCACTGGCGCCAGGAAAACCAGGAAATCCTAGGGAGCCCTGGTGAGGGTGCAGAAGGAAAAAATTGAGAAGTCATAAAAAAGGAGGGTCTAGAAGACTCCACAGGGGTCAGAACTGGTGACAGAGGCAGCAGGGAGGGAGGCTTGCGCTCTACCAATAACTAGGTGTCCTTGGGCAAACCACTGCTGATCTCTGGCCCATCTGTGGAATGGGGGTGGACTAAATTCGCTCTAGGGTCCCCCAATGCTCTGCCAGTCTGTGCTTCCTGGGATCAGGGGTCAGAGAAGGGAAGAGGAGGGTCACAAATGAGGCATCATATCACCTTGGGACCCTGGCGTCCAGGGTAGCCAGGCAGACCAGGAACACCCAGCTTGCCCTGTGGAGAGAGAGGGAGCAGTTAGGAGCAAGAGGAGCCACAGATACCACTCCATCCCTGTCCCCAAGGGACCCCAAGCCCAGAGATGGGAGCCAGCCCCTCCTTGGCAAGGCTCCCCAGCAAACCTTCAGCCCCTGGCCCCTCGTCTCCTGCTCCACAGGCTGCCTGGCTTTTGTAATCTCTCCTTCCTGAGAGTAGATTTTCCCCAGCTCGGGTGGTGGAATCTCACCCCCTCTGTGTCTTTAAATCTGCAGCTCCATCAAGTTCCTCGGGACTGTGATCTAGCCCCTGCCTACCCTTCAACCTCAGCCCCCCTTCCCCAGCACACACTCCTACTCCATCAAGACCAGTCCCCCTGCAGGCCTGCACACACCACACTCAGGATCGCCTGTCCCCACCCATGCTCTGCACCACCCCTAATCCCCCTCACATGTACCCCCTTCCTCCTGATGCTCCAGGCCCACCTTGCCCAGACAACTGTGAAGCAGAGGTTAGGAGCAGGGATTCTACAGCCTGACTGCCTGGGCTCAAACTGAGGCTATGCCCCTCATTGGCTGTGTGACTAAGAAGCATCTTAACGTCCCGGTGCCCCCGTGAAAGCTCTCTGCAATGCAGGGCTGTAACGGAGCTGCGCCTGCAGGACGGATGGGACAAGCAGTGTGGCAGTCAGTGAGGGCTTGCTCTGCAGGTCTGTGCTCACCTACTCTTTGACTCTCCCTTTTTAGAATTCCTGCTGCTCGGAGTCCGGACACATTTTCACTCTGCCTTGCGCCCACATACCTTTTGCCAGCCTCATGCCCTGTTCCTACCTCTATGCCATGTAAATTCTCATGACAGGGACTTTTCCTTGACTTCTTATACATCCCCACCCCCAACCCCCAACTGTCAGTGGCTAGGAGGTGCCTTCTACGGAGAGGAGCATAATTAACAGTCTTCACATGACTCACTGACTCCAGCTATTGGCACCCCAAAGCCAATCCTGATCCCAGTGTCCAGACCCTCGTCCCCTCCACGTCCCTAGAGCATGTAGGCACAGACTTCCTCATCGCCAGTCACCTTCTCGCCCATGAGCCCTGGGGGGCCAGGGTCTCCAGTGGGTCCAGTACGTCCCTTCGGCCCCTCAGGACCATCTTCTCCCCTGGAACCAGGAACTCCAACCTCTCCCTGGGTAAGAGGGTTGAAGAGGCAAGTGTCGGGGACTGGGGGTGTGGGCTGGGCCCCAAGAGGAGAGGTAGGCCCTGGTGAGGCGGAGTAGGGTCCCAGAGCTACTGAAGGACAGGGAGTCCCACAGGGAGAGTGTTGTGACCTTCAGGCTGCTGGGACGAAGCTGTGGGGTTGTCATCCTGCTAGGGTCAGGCCCTAAGGGAACAAGAGCACTGGAGACGGGAAGTCTGGGGTTTCAGGAAATAGGCTGGAGGTTGGGGGCTCCAAAACAGGGGAGAATCAGGACTTAGGGTTGCGGGGCCCGTGTGTGTGGTTTTCTACTCACCCTGTCACCTTTCACACCCATGTCCCCTTTGAACCCGGGAAAGCCATCCTCGCCCTGAGAAAAATGGGGGTGAGAGGTCATCAGAGATAATGTGGAGGGGGGTTCAGGAGTTAAAATGAAGTATTTTAGAAAATATGGGTGGAAGGGTGGATTTCAGAGCTGGAGAGCAGCACAGGCAGACTGGAGAACAGGAAGTGGGGGGGGAAGAGCTGGGCCGAAGGGGTGGTGTGGGGCAGGATGGAGGTGCTGGGAAGCTGGAGGCACACTGCTCACCTTTTCACCCTTATGGCCCTTCAGACCACGAATTCCATCCACACCCTAGAATTAGAAGGGAGATAGAGACAGGGTGGGAAGGACTGGGCTCCGGAGACCCCAGCTGGCTCCCCTAGCCACAGTGCTTTATTTCCCAGCCTGGTTGTCCGTTACCTTGACACCTCGAGGTCCCGGGTATCCTAGAGGACCCTGAGGTCCAGATGGACCCTGGAAGAAGAAAGAGAGATACCTATGAAGGGGTCTCAGGGTATGACTTATAGAGGCCTTGGGGGGTGGAAGAAACAGAAGAGACAACATTGGAATCTGGATAGGGATACAGGGCATGGAACCAAGATTACTTCATCCACACGTGAATGATAAGCCAAGGAAATTCCAAGGATTTTGAGGCCCCGGAGTCTGGGTAGAAACCCCTCCAAAGATGAAAGCAAGCATGGACGATCTTACCTGGTTCCCTTTGGTTCCAGGGGGACCTTCCTTCCCAGGGTGACCCTGGGGGTAAAGGAAAGAGGATGTGACCACTGGCCACTGTTACCTTCCCTGCACCCCTTCCCTCACTTTTTTAGCCCAGCTTTCCCTTGTGACCCTAATGAAGCCAAGTGACCATAGGCAGGCACCACCAGGGACCTCCCAGTATAAGGAACACACTATGTAGATAGTCATCAAAGGCACTTGGAGGTTATTCACTGGGGTGGAGGGTCATGTGGAATTTGGATTAAGAGGTAGGGACCCACTCACCGGAGGTCCATCTGAGCCAGGCATGCCAGGGAGCCCTGGTTTCCCTCGAGGACCCTGCAGGAAAGTGAGGAGGCTCAGGGTCACCAGCAGGATCATGTCAGACCATGGCTGAAGTCCCATCCATATACTTAAGTCGCTCCCCTACACTGTCCCCCAGTGTATCGCCTGTCCCCCAAATCACTTAGTCACTTACCTTCTCTCCATGAGGGCCAATGGCACCCTGGGGCCCTGGGAGACCCTACACAGAGAGAGAGAGGTGTCACAGGGGCCCTACTGGGGTGGGCTACTCTCTCCTATAGCCAGCATCCCCCTGCAGAGCATGAGTGGTGAAGGTTTGAGACCTTTAACTTCCATCCAGGGTCTGAACCATCGTGGAAGCCCAGAAGAAGTTGCTACAGATGGGGAGGGGTTGGACAGGACAACTCACCTGGGTTCCAGGAGTGCCCTGTTGTCCAGGAGGTCCTGGCTCTCCCTGAGGTCCCTAGAAACAAACAACCAGGCAAAGGTCAAAGGAAGATGGTGACAACAAACTTGGTCCAAGAGCTGAGATCCAGCAGGACAGCAAGAAGGCAAGAACCGGAACCAAGCAGGGGGTCAAAATGGAAACAGGACCTTGGCTCAGGGCCAGGTGGTGTGTCTATGCCCATTACTCACCAAGCTCCCTTTGGGACCATGGGGACCATCCATGCCTCGGACTCCCTGAAACATGAGAGGGGCGTGAGCAGGCTGGAAGGTGGGGCCAGGGCCCTGGAAGGACCTGTGGTTTCTGAGCGGGTGGGAAGGAGTAGCCTCACATTGGTCAGACCTCCAATTCATCCCAAACCTAAGCAAATATAGCCAGCCCAGATCCACAGGGCGTAGGTCTGCGGGTCTGTGGGTTTGTGGGGTTTTGTTTTCCTTGAGAATTTTTTTAGAGCTAAGCTTAGCGCCTTTGGTGCAGTGTACCATATGGCCCTGCAAGAGCACCTGGGAGTAAAGGCTGGAGCAGAGCTGGCAGGGGCAGGGAGGCGGAGCTGGAGGTGTGGGAGGCGGAAGCAGCTAGGAAGGATGGAGAGTTGGAAAGGTCAGGGGGTGAGGTCAGGGTCAGAAGTCAGGGATCGTCACATACCGGGGGGCCAGGAATACCAGGTGGGCCTTTGGGGCCAAGGAGACCTCGAGGTCCCTGCAATCGGGTGAGGGAAATACATGGCATGTGTGGGTGAAAGGTAATATGTCTCTTTCATGCCCATGTCCCTCCCCTGGCATCCCCAGAGACCCCCTCACCCAAACCCTTAGACACTCACCGACTCTCCAGGCAGTCCCCGAGGCCCAATCTCCCCATCGTCTCCCTGGAGAAGGAGGACAGGATGAAGCAGCCTCACCTTCCCCACTTCTCCCATACTGAGTCCCTGCCCTGGCCACAATACTTACTCGCTCTCCATCCTCACCAGGGGGGCCAGGAAGCCCCTGGGCACCAGTATCACCCTGGAAAATGGGGGAAGAGATAAGAGGGGCCTCAGAGCCCCCAATGCAAGCAGATACTGACTCTCTCCAATTAACCAGTTTCATCCATTGAGTTCCTGCTGGGACCCGCAGCCTCCCGCCCTTACCTTGAGATCACTACCTCCCCACCCCTCCGTGGAAGGTCTACCCCTTCATCACAATGCACTACCCCCAATATACTCACCCTATGTCCCTTGTCCCCAGGTAGCCCTGGGAGTCCATCAAAACCTCGGTCACCCTAGGAGAAGAGGGCAGCCCAAGTGAGGTCCCGGCCCTCTACCCACCCTATCCCTCCCTACTGTGTCCTAAGTGTCATTTCATGGGGAAACCTGGGGAATTCAGTCATCCCCAAAGCTTAGATAGTGCTGGAAGCCACAGGCATCAGAGAGGGACTCATATTTGTTACCTTCACTCCAGGTTCTCCAGGCATCCCTCGGGCTCCATCAGCACCTGCTCGGCCCTGGGTTGCAAAGGAAGTGTTAGAGCAAATAGAGACACATTCCTTCACACTCTGTGCCCTCTCTCCCACTCACACTCACCACACCCCCACTCACCCTTCGCCCAGCCTTGCCAGGAGGGCCTGTAAGGCCTTGAGGTCCTCTGGGGCCCTGGTGAGGGAGAATCAGGGGTAGGGTTAAAGGGCATAGACAGAAAGGGAGGCCCTGGATGGGGGATCAAATGGATGGGGGATCAAATGGATGGGGCTTGTCACCTGAGGTCCTAGGTCTCCAGATTCTCCTTTCAGGCCAGGGCTCCCAGGTTGTCCCTGTGATCAAGAAGAGAAGGTGGCTATGTTAAACCATACACCCAAAAATGACTTCAAAGCCCTCCCCAAAATAAACAAAATAACTTTCAACTTGGCCCCTTTCCAGAACTATCCCTACCCACACACACAAAAAAAGAACTCTGTACACCAATACCCGAATCACTCACCAAGGGTCCAGGGCGGCCTGTGTATCCCATGGGGCCAGGGGGTCCCCGAAGCGCCAGCTAGGGGAGCAGGGGACACAGCAGAGCTGAGGAAGAGGTAGCTGGAAACTCCCAACCCCAGTACACCTTCCAAATTTGTCCTTCCACTCTTTGTATTCTCCATAACCTTATTCTCAGCCCAAAACAACCCAGACCTTACCTTCCTCCACATTTACTCCAACCTACCCTTCCAACCCCTCCTAAAGTCTTCATTTCCCCTCCGTGCCCCTCCAGCCTTACTTACCCGTGCTTGCTGCAGAATTGCCTGGGCCTGAGCCTCCTGGGCTGCCACCACGGGGCCCTTGTCACCCCCACCACTGCCAAACCGGAACTGAGGGGCAGAAAGAAAGGAAGGTGCAGGTTCTCTTCCAGGAAATCCATGTGAGCATCCCAGCCAGAGGCTTCATCCAGAATTTCTGCTCCATCTCCCAGGTTCGGGGACACCCCCCACCCCATGCCCTCCTCCACTGTCCCACAGAAGGTTTCCAGATAATCATGTAGAGATTTTCAGAAGATACTCCTATCTTCCTCCCCCACTCTCTGGCTTCTTCCTCTGGAAAACTCTCCTTTGATTCTAGACTTCCTGAAATATAAGATTTTCTGCCCAGTTCTAGATGATTCATGTTTGGTTCTAGGTCATCTAATGAGACCTCATCCATCCACCTCAAAGATCAATCTCTTTAGGTTGATGACCTTTAGAGAATCCTCCTTAGCTCTCCTGGTCTTCCAATTCTTAGTAATAGAACATGATTCTCCAGCCCTCCCCATTCCAAAGCCCAGAAGACAACTCACTGGGAGCATGAGAGATGTGCCAGGAGGTCCAGGGGCCCCATCTGATCCAGGGAGCCCTGCTCGGCCAGGGGGGCCCTGAAGTAGGGAGAAAATAAGGATAGGTGATAGTTGGGGAATGTTAGGGTCCTGGCATCATTGTGACTCCATCTACAGGATAAATGTAGACTTCTCTAGATCTTTCCTGAACCCTCCCATCCCCAGAGAGAAAAATGAGATCGAGACACCAGATTACACCCTCCCCAACCAGAGCCTGTCCTCCTTTCTGGGTGCTGGGGAGCACACCAGCCCCTTCTTCATTAATCAGCCAGCAAGGAATTACTGAGCATGCTGCCCCCACTAGGTTCTAGAGGCTCCTCTGCAGCCCTTCCCCCATAACACACACACACACACACACACACACACACGCACACATACATACACTACTCCCTTACCCTCTCGCCAGGGTCTCCAACTGGGCCTGGGTTGCCCTGGATGCCAGGGGGACCAATCAACCCCTGAGAAACAAATGAGGAGTGTGTCAGGTATGGGTATTCACATCAAAGAGGGATATGTGGCTGAGGGGTGATTTCTATAAAAGAGATTTGAGGATCTGGGAAGCTTTGGAAGGATTTTCCTGAGTTCCAAGAAGGAAGCCTGGTCAAATGTGGGGAAGGCAAAGATGGGCATGTAAGAAGGGTCTCTGTGAAAAAAGTGGAGGCTAAAGGGTCACAGCTAGACTCACCGCAGGGCCTTCTGGGCCAGGAGGCCCCTCCACTAGCATACCCTGTAGAGCCAAACGTTGAACGTCAGAGGCTAAAAGGCTAGCACCCCCACCTCTTTTTCTTCATCCCCCTGCCTTCAGCTCAGTGACCAACAGAGCAACTTACAGGTTCCAGCACTGCAGGTTCTCCCTTCTCTCCCTTCAGCCCCCGGGGTCCACGGGCAGCCTGAAGGAGACACACATATAACCCCCAGTGGGGCTGGTGAGTAGTCAGGACACCAGCACTATCCCCATCCCAACTCCTACCTTCCTTCATTCCCAGATCCTCTGGGCACCTCCCTAACTCTACCCCCAAATGACCCAGGCCTCCCCTAATACTCCCTCTTCCCAGACCTCCCAGGCCTTCCAAGGAGACCTCAGGGCTCTCCATCTCCCAATTCCCAGCTCCAACTTAGCAAGTAACTTCCTCTTCTCCCTTAGAACCTCTTTCAGGAAGGTCTTCTCACCCTTTCTAAGATTCTAAACTCCTCAACCTCCTCAAACCCTCTTTCCCAAAGTCCCTCTGACCCCAGGAATACTTAGAACTTTAAGAAAACATCAACATCCTCACCCTCACCCCAATCCACCAAGTAAAAATCTCTCTAAGATTGTGGATTGATTTTATCAGGGTTTGGAGGGAGGGCATGGATCCATATGAAAGTATGATATAATCCATGAAGACTTCTCCAGAAAAGAAAAAGTGTATGCTTTTATGCCCAGAATTTTTCTTAGAATTTCAAGTGGTTCACAAGGTAAAAACTCTCCAGAGGTTAAGCATCCATACTCTAAATAGATTTGGAGAGCAGTCCCCGCTGATATGCCAAACTCAGACCTCATAACTGGTTTTTGGAAAAAAATATACCTCTTAGGCTGTTGTTCAAGCCCCAGAGCAGAGTAACCCTCCCCCCACCAGTTCCTCTCCCAGCAGGGACACTACACCCTTTCTCTGGCCCTCATATATACTCCAAGCCCACAAGTTCTTTCTTTTCCACACTTCTCAGATGTCCACCCCCAACATTGGTCAGCTAGAACCAAGATAAGGATGGGAAGAGTGGAAATCAATCCCCTCCCCCAAACTCTCCCAACAAAGATCTTCAGAATGCACCCCTCCACCTCCATCCTGCTAAACAACAATGATCAATTTCTGAACTTTCCCATATCCCAGATCCCAAATTTCCAGAAAGCAGCAAAAGGGAAAGGCAGCAGAGGGTTCAGGGTAGCAATATTAGAGAAGGGAAGTGTGGGATGAAGCAGCAGGGTAAAGGAAGCAGCTCTAATTGCAAGACCAGCAAAAGATGAATAGAATAGACAGGAAATAACCCAACTGAGAGGGAGTGGTTGAAGACATGGGAAACAATTAAGAGAGACATTTCAAAGGAACAAACACTTGGAAACAAGAATGATGCCAGGGCCAAGAAAAATTAAACATGGCCAAGATGGCTAGAAAGTGAACTGGACAAACAGGAAGTGGTTGGACAGACAGGAAGCAGCGAAGAAAAGAGGATCCAGGAAGTAGACCTTCAACAACAACATGGCTACCATGACCAAGAGAAAGAAGAAGTTCACAAAACAGACAAAAAGTGACTCCGGGAAAGGGGATTATGACAGTGAAAGGCAATTCTTCCAGAAAATACAAACATCAAGGCTAGTACACACAGGATGTAGCCATGATAAATATCTAGGCCCACAATGGAAAGTTTTTGGATTCGGATGACCTGAGACAATCAGGAAGTAGCTTATTAGCAAAGGAAATTGTTACAAGACAGCATGAAAAACTAGAAGCAAAACATAAATAAGCCCCTTTCAGTACAAACTATCACAGTCACCACGATGGATGCCATGACCAAAGAAGACAGGAAAGGGCAGACAGGAAGTGGCCTCAAGGTTAGAAAGTAGGACACAGGAAGTTAGATCATTTGGCAGCAACATGGATAAGAATTGTTTTTACCAAGAAGAAATGGAGACAGACTGAAAATGGACACAAAGTAGGGACTTAATGACCAAAAGTTTTCTGAAATACAGCTTTATTAAGACAGAAAGTGGCCAAGAAAGACAGGAGGTGGCCATAGGATTAAAAAAGAAAAAAATCCCAATTGCCCTGAGCAGAGGGATTCATGAGGAGTCACAGGACAAGATATTTGGCAAAGGAAAGCAGAAAGTAATCCTTTCAAGCAACATATACATCTTATATGAACAGAAAATGGCAAATCATCAATAGGAAGTAGCTTGCAGCCAACAGACAATAATCAAAAACAATAGGAAGCAATTCTTAGAGCTCCCACTCAAGGTCAAGAATGGAAGAGGAGCTCCTTTCACTTACGGCTCCCGAGTGGGCTGTCTCCGCAGACAGGGCAGGGCCAAGTTCCGTCTCCTCACGATAATCGTCCCCATAGCCATATGTGTAATCGTAGGGCCCTGCTGGGGGGTCTGTGCCACCCTCCCCATATTCCTCTGTCAGGAACCTGTCGGCTGTGGAGGGGACCTGGAGATCTGTCTGCTCCTTCCCGGGGATGGGGAGGGAGAGGGGTAGATGGGGGCATTAGGGCTAAGAGGAGGCTTTCCCTGGACCCAAGAGTGTGGCAATTTCTAGCCCAAAGGATTCTGAGGGTAGCTGGGACTGGAGTTTTTCTCCCAAGAAGAGCAAGGGAAGTGGTTGTATAGAAAGGGAATGGTCATCAAAGGCCCAAAATGAGGAGGGATGCCCCCAACGTGGGCCTGGTGGGAAGAAATGATAAATTACAAGAAGAAAGAAGGATGGCCGGAGGGCTGAACACAGAGTAAACAGTCCCTGGAGATAATGGTAGATAAAGGAGTCCAGGGAACAATAAAAAAAATGGATGAAAAAACTAAGAGAAGAGAAAATGTGACAGCATTGGACAGAAAATGACTCCTGGGAACAGAAATACAATATAGAAAATAAAACTTTTTGACACCAACATGGAGAGACGGTTACTCCAGAATCAAAGAATGGAAGGAGACACGGACACTGAAAAAAAATGGCTGTACTTAGAAAGACAAGCTGACCAATGGGTCTGGAGTGACTGGAAGGCCACAAATGGATATGACCAAGAGCCCTCCGGCCAGAGGAACAGCTGATTCACCAAGATGACATGGGGCAAGGTCACAGATGCCCACCACCCCCAGCCAGGGTGAGGTTTGGGGATGGAGTTACCTCCTCAGGGGGTGGCAAAGGGCTTGATTCCAGGGTTCCTTCCTCTTCACCTGGGGTGGGGTCCTAACCCCAAGTGGAAGGGGGAAAAGAGTGGCATGGGTGGAAAGGAAGGAGAGGGGTTAGCGGGAAAGGAGGCAAAGCAGCATCTTGTCCCACCCTGCCCCCATGGGCAATGTCTGTCTGTGCTGGGGGGTGGGGGTTATCTCAGATCTTGCAGCCCCTTTGGAGGGGGGACAGTTTGGAGACAGTGAATCTCCGAGGTTGTAGAGGTTTGGGGGCACAGATCTGGATGCCCCAGCTCTACCTGCCGGTAACTGCTTCCTCTGGTCCTGGGGGGGGCCCGGGCAGTGGGGGGAGCTGCCCGCCGAGCTGGGCGTCGGAAGGGGGGAGGCCTGCCCCATGCTGGGCCGGAACCTCCAATTCGAGAGGGCCTCCGGCCTGGTGAGGGGGGCGCCTGCCGGGCTGCTGACCTCTTGGCAGGTGGGGTAGGCTTTCTGGGAGGGGTCCGACGCCCCCTAGGGGAAGGGAGCGCCCTGCGGTTGGGGATCGGTGGCCTCTGCAGCAGAGAGACATGGGAGGGGGCAGTGAGGAAATTCCTATAACCTAAATATATATCATCTCTCCCCACATGTTAAGAAGGGAGGAAGGTGTCATAGGAGATGTTTGGGTGGTAGGAGGAAGGGGAGAAATGAAGGGGTCCCTCAAATTTACCTGATAATCAGGGGTCATCCCTGTAGTCATCTCATCGTAATAGGGGGTCTCGTAGGCATAGGAGACAGGCTCAATGGGCTGGGGTTTGGGAAGGGGCAATGGGAATAGTAGGAAAAGGTAGGGGTGCAAAAGTGAGGGGAGGGAAANCATGTGGGACAGAAGAAGAGACATGATTAAGAGATCGACCCTCCAAAGTTCACACCGCTCTCCCCAGATCATATCATTCACCCCTAACCATCTGAATCCCACCCAATCCAGACCTCTTTTCCCTCCCCTTCCCCACAGCCCCTTACTCTGCACCTCCATGTGCAGGGGTCCAGAGACAAGGCCCCTACGCAGAATTCCATAGACCCAGCACTCCTCTGGGATTTTCTCTATCTCCTGCTCCTTCCCATTTCTCTTCCTAGGTCTTACCATTTCAACTTCTTCCTCTCTGGTTCTGTCTCTTCCATTCCATGCTCTCCCATCTCCCATTCTCTGTCCCCAAATCTTACCCCCCCACACACACACTGTCCCCCAATCTCTTAATTCAAGGAAGGGATGGGAAACCCAAGGACACAGTTCCAGAAAGACTGGCAGAGGAAAGGAGACATGAGCAGGGGACATAGTTCCCAGCCATGAGTTCTTTATAATGACTCTTTTTATTTTTCATTGAAAATAAAAAGATTGATGAATGAGGACTGGGAGGAGGGAGTGATGAGAATAGGGAGGGATGGCTGGGGTGCAGCTCTAGCAGAGGGGAGGATGGGAGCCCAAAATAAGATAGGAGCTCTGGAACATTGGGGGAATTCCCCTGGGGAAGTGTCTGGGTGTCTTCCCTCCCTGGGGTGTGCTGTGGTTTGGGGTTTACCCAGCTCCTTCACCTGTCGCTGGGGTTCTTGGTTTTGTGGCCTATGAAGTCTTGGTGGCTGCTGCTTTGGAGATCTCTGGGCTCTGTGAGAGTGTTGTTTCTGAGGTCTCCCCCTCCAAGCTCCCTCACACTCCAGCTCCTTCTGTTCACAGGATTCATAGGCAGCTTGCACCCCTGGGACAATGACAAGTTCCTGGATGTCACCCTGCAAAGACATGAGGAAGAAACACCAATGGAGGGAGGCAGAGAGGGCCTCAGAGAAAGACAGAAGGTAGAGTCTAGGACACAGGGTAAGAGCCAATCCTAGGTAAAATGACATAATGGGAGAAGATCATTATCAGCCCTCCCAGGGACACAGACCTTTTCAGTTTTCAAAGGACCTTCTCATCCATAATCCCATTAGACCTTCACAACATCTGAGAAAG
Organism: Crocuta crocuta; assembly: GCF_008692635.1. Lineage (NCBI taxonomy): Eukaryota > Metazoa > Chordata > Mammalia > Carnivora > Hyaenidae > Crocuta > Crocuta crocuta. Next base: position 5,146,126 of record NW_027528611.1, on the reverse strand, counting down.
TCAGTAGGATAAGGATATTTATGCCTATTGTCTGATATATTCCATTCAGAAAAGCTCAAAGGAACAATGCCCCAAGGTCACTTTCAATGGTAGACTCAGGACTAGAATTCAAACATTTCAACTCTAAGTTCAACACTGTTTGCCTACCCTCTGCCCCTGTGGTAATGCATAAATGTTTTCACAAAGGTTTCTGGAAACAGTGGCCAACCTTAGTTGCTTTGACCTTCCAGCGGCAGTGATGATGAGAATTCTCAGAACCTCTAGAATTGGGGGACAGGGAAGCCATTTTTGAATTTCAATGGCATTTACTTGTGCCCACACATGGTACTTAGCACACCCTGTCTTATATTCTAGTTTGGGGTTACTGTCTCATCTTCAAAGGGGAGCCAAAAGCTGCTGAGAATAATAGAGACCTTATATTACTCTTCTGTGTTCCCCCTAAAACTGGGACAGCAAGTATTCAGAAAATATTGACTGGCTGGGTGGGTGGATGGACGGACAGGCGGATGGATGGATGGATGGATGGATGGATGGATGGATGGATGTGGATGGGTAAATGAATGGGGGCTCAAATGCACCACTGACTTGAGGGTTGGTGGATGGTGAATTAACAAATGAATGAATGAAAGAATTGGTGGGTAGATAAATGAAAATGAGAAACAGAGGAAGCAAATTGGTAGGTAGGTAGATGGATGGAAGGGAACATGCAAGTGAATGAATGGCTGGATGGAGAGTGGTTGGGTGAGGAGTTGGGTGGGTGGGTGAATGAGTGGATGAATGAATACATGCATCTTCATATGCATGGGTAGATGGGCTTGGTGGGTGGATGAATGAGTGAACTAATGGATAGGTTAAAGATGGATAGATTGATGGATGAGTGAAGAAGAAAGTGGATGGGCAAAGGGAGATGGGCAAGTGTGTAGATACAAACTTGAAAGCTTGATTAGTGTGTGAGTAGGTAAATGAAAGGGTGGGTGCAGACAGTTATTGGTTAAAGGGATGAATGGATAAGTGGACTGAGGAAGACTGATGGAGACATCTATTCTGCCAAAAAAGTGGGCACCTATTTCTCCTACGTAGAAAATCAGCCCTGAGGATAGGATATGGAAATATAAACTCATAAGAGGTCAAATGAAGGGCCAGGGCATAAGAAGATGGAGTACTGGGGCCAGAAGGGGAATAGACACAAGATATGAGACCAGAAATCCCACTGTTTTCTGTTCTGGTTACCTCAAACACTTCTTCATCCAGGATACGGGCACCAAAGATAATCACTCCATGGGTGTCCAACAGTGGACGAGCACTTCGGGGGAGAGGCCGGGTGACTCGCTTCTTGCAGTCAACTATGAGGGTGACAGACTGGCCCTTCACAGCCACGGCCACACGGTGCCACCTGGTCATTGGGAGTGATTCAAGTGACTGACGGACAGGGGGCGGGGAGTCAACAGGCTTGGGGAGCAATTGATGGAAAGGTTGGAGCCAGTGATAATAGTAGTAGTAATATCATAATAGCTACCATTTGTTGAGTGTTTATAATGCATCAAGCTCTACTTTTCTCATTTGATTCTCATGATTTTAGCATCCCTATTTTACAGCCATAGAAAACAGTTAGGTAACTTACCCAAGCCACAGGCTAGTACTACATGCAAGGATTTGGACTTTAAAGCCCAGAATCTGGGCTTGAAGTGTCTGAAGTTTGGTCACTAGGTAGGTGAGGTGTGGGCAAAAAGGTTGGCAGGTTTCCTAGAGGGGAGCTCCAGAAGGTGTAGTTCAGGCAGATCAGAGGAGCAAACTGACTTACTTGCCATCTGCTAGGCTGAGGCCTCGGAAAACTGGCTGAGCAGGGGGTCGAGGCCTTCCTGTCTGGTCCTCATACAGGAAGCGGAAGGGTCGGCCAAGCTCCAGGCTCAGCTGTCGGACACCCTGGGCACTATAGAGAGTCAGGAGGGGAGCCTGGAGGCCAGGGCGGGTCCGGACAGCAGTCAGCAATGAGAAATCTTTGGGGAAACCTCCTGGTACCCGGGAGAGACATAACCAGGTAGAATGAGAGGCACAAAGAGCCATCAAACACTTCCCTTCTGTTGTCTGATTCCAGACCCCATCCCATGACCTGCCCCAGCTCTTCCTGCTTCACCATGTCACCCGTACCTGGGAAGAGCTGGCGGGTGGGTGCACTGAGCTGGGCAGGTCGGGATACTCGGTAGGCCACATCAGCTGGACAGATGCCTCTCGCCCTCCGGACACCATCAGGAAGGGAGGGGAACCTCAGGGCCTGGAGCACATCCACAGGGGGCGCACCTGGGAAAGTCCATAAGGATCAGAAGGGTGTGTCCTCAAGAGGGCCAAGATATGGGGGCTTTTGGGGTCTAGAACTCAGATTCCTGGGGCTCAAGCTCCCTGAAGACAAAGGCCACCTCTCCCTTACTTTCCCCTGAATGGGCTCTGAATGGACAGGAAATCAGAGTCACCTGCAAAAGGGCAGCATTGGCCCTGTAATCAGCTCTATGTGACTCCTGCCCCTCTCCCTCCCAGTGTGTCTCACTCAGTCTCTTCCGATCTTTGTCTTTCAGCCTATGAATCTCTCTCCACTCTCCACCATCTGCTCTTCTCTCTCTCTCTGTCTCTCTTACTGTTCCTGCTCTATATCTGTTGATCTCTCTGTCTCTCTGTCTCTTCTGCTTTCCTCCAACTCCCTCATACTCTTTTTCTCTCCCTGTCTTTCTCCCTCTCTCACTCCCTTTCCGTATCTCTTGGTCTCTGGGTCTCTGGCATCTTTCCCACATCTCCAGCACAAACAACATCTGGGCAATCGATCATCTTGGGCACAGGAGGTGCAGGGGGGCCACCAGGGAGGGAGCAGAGAGGCAGATCTATGGGAACGGGGCTTCAAGCTGCTTCAGTTCCTGTGTTTGGGGAGGTGGGGATGACCACGCTGCGCAAGGAGAAAGCAGAAAGAGCCATCCCAGGAGTCTCTGGCTGGGAGATGGGCTGGGGGGCAAGGGGTGGGGGCTGAGGCTGCCACGAGGAGCCGGAGCAGGTCCAGGGCCCTGAGCCACACATCTGTGGATCCCATCAGAGTCCTTGCCCAAAACCCGGGCAAGCTCCCCACACCTGGAACTTCAACCCTGCCCCACTACCCCCACCTCTTGGATCCAAAGATTCAAGACCCAGGCCATCAGCCCCATCCACCTAGAATTCAGCTTCCTAAGGCTCACACTCCTGGGAAGACAAAGGTCACCTTTCCCTCACACTCCTCACGCCATCAGCTCCAGATTGGGAACATTCCAAAGAAAGTCCAACAAAATTTTCATAGAAGCCTAAGGCAGGGCAGGAGCCAGAGCGATCAGGAGAGTAGAGCTGGGTGGGGTGGGTGAGGTGGGGTGGACAGGCAGAGAAAAGGCCCTTTGAGTCCAGGAGCCGGGAAGCCACGGCCTTGCCCTCCCCTTCACCACCCCCACCCCCCACCCCAGCCTGGCCCCTGAGTGTGGCAGCTCTGCAAACACCAACACACAAGGGCCGCTTTGAGAAAGGAAGGGTGAGTGAGACAGAGAGACAGAGACTCACAGAAACCCCAGGCCAAGGAGACCTCAGAGGCTCCTGCCCTTCACCAAACCCTACAGGAATATAGCTCCATCCTATAGACGATCTAGCCACACGTCTGCCCACCCATCTGTCCACCTCAGGCCACATATATGCCCCACTGACTCTGGCCTCAGTCTGTTCCACAGGCTCCCCGCTAGTAGCCCCATCACCCCCACCACTCTATCTTTGGCCCCCAAATGCCCCATTTTTTACTCTAACGCAGTCCTCACTAGCCTATTTCCCTATAGAGTCCCACCTCTAGGCAGTCAGCTCCAAAATAAGAGACAGTCATCTCAGCCATCCCCTGCCTCCATGCTAGAGGGTTCCTTTCCTCCCTAAGAAAGACTCCAAGAGTCCAAAGACATCACACACTTCAGTTTCCTGTCCCTCACCCTCATGCTCCTCACATCTTGAAAGTTTTTCCTCCTATAATCTAATCTAAATCCTTTATGTTGCTATTCTGACCATCTTTTTTCCAGATCGGAGAAGAAATGAATGGCGGAGTTGTATGCAAATTATCCTCTAGTGTTTCCACAAGTGGGAGGTTTGCCCCTGCCTGCTTAGGACCCAGGTGCTCCCAGCCCCTCCTGTCTGATATCAAATCCCTTTCCTAGGTGCCAAGACAGCTGGGGCCTGGGAAAAAGAAAGAAAAGATTGGGGTTGTGGACATCAGGGTCCCAGGGGAGCCCCGCTGGCCAGAGGGGGAGGGGTGGGGCAGGAATGCAAAGAGTTGGCTCCTGCTTCAGACACCTGATCCCAGCCTGTCCAGCGGCCGTCCTGTTGGCAGCCAGCCCCAGTGCTCCCTAGAGCCAGCCGCGTGGCAGCATCGAGGGCACAGGGAGGGGGAAGGGGGTCCTGTCGGGGAAGCCAATGGGACAAATAGTCCAGGCGTCCCTTCTTTCTCTACTTACTAGGCTCTGCTCTGACCCACAGATGCTCGCCCCTCACTCCAGACATATAGATAGAAAGCCCAGAAGATACACACACAATCCTCACCCATCAACACCGGCATCTACCTCCCACCCTAGCACTGGCTGGACTACACCAGCCCTGGACATCTTCGCCTCTCTCAGAGTGCCTCGGCATCCAGCCTCCTCTTTAGGTGAACCTCCCTCCACCTTTCTGCCTTGCCTGCCCTCTCCCAGTCACTCCAAGGAGGCAAAGAAATCCCTATCTTGGTTGCAAGGGAACCGAGTGACCTGCCCTCCAAGCTGGACCCTTAATCCCCCGAACTCCCTTCTTGAACTTAGAAGCTCTGCCTCAGACATCAGCTGTCCGGTACCCAGGGGTGTACTGAGCTGCAGCCTGACTCCAAGAACCCAGGCACTGGGGCTCCTCTTACCTGCCCAGGCAGGGATGGCGCTCAGCCCCAGGACCAGCGGTACCAGCAGGAGGAGGCGATGGCAGCGGCTGCACTGCTCCATGGCTGGCGACCCGATCGCCCGGTCCCAAGGACCTAGGGGCGGCCGGAGGCGCTGAACGCCCCGAGGCTGACAGGAGAGAGCGAGCAGGCTTTGAGCCTCAGACGCCGGGGTCCTGCAGGAGGTCAGAGGCTGTCCGGTAGCGACAGCTCTCAGCGGCCCAGCTCCATGCAACGAGGCGCCGTCGGGGCTCTGGCGCTGCTCCTTCCTCGGTGGCCGCCG
>NW_027528611.1:5126558-5140888 GCF_008692635.1 Crocuta crocuta | reverse complement strand
ACCCTCGATCTCCACCTGGTTGTGGGTGTGGGGTGGGAGACAGGAGCCCTCGTTCGCTGACCCTTGCTCCTTGCAGAGACTGAATGGCCTCTACCCAAGATTTCTTTTTCGGGAACCCCAATATCTCTCCCTCTGCCCCTTCCTTTTCTAGGACTCAGACGTCCAGTCAAAGCCCCCACCTCAATTCCCTCCCTCTTAAGTCCAAGGCCCCTTTCAGCAGTCCCGGGCGGGATTTTAGGGCACTGTGGGAGGAGAGAGGCGGGCCTGGGGGTCCCCACCTCCCCCCAACAGGTCTCCATAATTATTTCCCCCCCCCCCGCCCAGTGTAATTACAGAGCCGGCCTGGGGTGGGGGTATTTATAGACAAGGCTATAGATAGCGACTGGAGACCTGCAACCCGACGGCTGCAAGGGCGGGGGGCAGGTGGTTAGCGGGGAGGCAGAGGGACTTAGTGTGGGGGCGGAGAGAGCCAGAGACTGCACATCCCGACACACACAGGATAATCAAGTCCAAGGAGATGAAAATGAGGGGACGAGGTCAGGGAGTCCGGGAGCCCAGGTGGCAAGGGACTCAGGGAAGATGAAGGGGCCGACGACGCTCATTGTAAGAGGCTGGGGAAACAGGGTCACTCAGGGACGAGAGCCCGCCTCCAAGCGGGCAACGCCTGAGGAGGCCGCCGTGCTCAGCGCCCAGTGCGCCCCCACGGACGGGCACGGCGCCGGGTCCGCCCGGAGCCCGTGGCGCGGCCGGGGAAGACAGGAGCGAGCCGAGGCGCCGCCGCCCGCTGGCGCTAGGAGGGCGCAAGCGAACAAGGCGCCTTTGAGAATCAGCCGCCCCCCTCTTCCTCCTCCGGCTGGCCCCGCCCCCAGCCTGGCACACCCTCTCCCCCCTCCCCGACAAAGCACGCCTTGTGTCCCCCACCCTGTGCCCGCCTCTCAGGCCCCAGGGAACCTCGGCGGCGGCGACGGCGTCAAGGGAGCTGTCCGGAGCTCCCGACCGGATACCCCCCCCACATGCGGCCAACGCAGTGCTGCTCCCCCAATACAGTCACCTCAGTCCAGAAAACAGCGATTTTAATTTGAAAGCTATTTTATGTGTGAGTGAAAGAGAAGGGAAAGGAAACCCAGAGAGAAGGGCTGCGGGGCAAAAATCATGCAGCCCCAGCACCCTGTCTCTGCAAGGCTGACCATCTCCCCCTCAATTCTCAGGCCAGGGTCCTGTGTCCCCAGTCTACACTGCGTGCCCAGGTCTGGGGGAAGGCTGTAAAAGGAAGGGCCTGAAGACTACTCACCAAACCACCCTGCCATCACATCCCAGGCCCCTTCCCCAAGTTAGACAAGAAGAGGTGGGGGAGGAGATAGGAAGGCCATTGCTTGAAGGGCCTCAGGGACAGACCATCTTAGGGCCCTGCCTTTCCCAAACACCACCTCCACCACTGGCATTTCTTAGTCAACCTGGGAAAGTACAGTACTTCTTTGAGTCTAACTGCAAGTCTCTATCCTCAGAGGAAATTAAAAATAGCAGATCGGTTCCTACATCTCCACCCAACCCTTAACCACCACCACCTTTTTATTTTTCAGTCTGACTGCAGCAGGAGGTGAAGTGTGAGGACGGCTCTGGACAGGAGACAGTGACAGGGCTCCTCCCTCTTGCAGAGTAGCCCCCACCTGCTGGACTACTGTCAAGGCTGTCAAGGCCTGGAGGAAGGGCTGTCAGAGTGCTACTCCCATGTCCATCAATTTGGGGGGCCTGCCCCCCAGGTATCCATCTCCAGGGGAGAGTTCCCATTTTCTCTCTTCACACGGGTAGCTATGTGAGGCAAGATGAGAAGGAAGCAAGGTCCTGTGAGCAAGGCCAGTGCTTTGTGCTGGGGGAAGGAGAGATCGTTCCAGGCAGGGGGTAAGAAATCACCCCAAATCATGACAGACCCAGACAAATTCAGAGACTCAAGGTCACTGAAGGGAGAGGTCCAGCCCTCACAAGGATCTGGGGTCCCTTCTGACTTGGGATATCAAACAAACCTCTTGGAGGGTTTATGGATCCCCCCTGGAGGTCTCAACTCTGCCCTGTACTCCTCACCCCACCGAGATTCTAGGACACGGCCCCTCCCCACCGTGCCCCAAGGCTGGAGTCCCTCTCAGATGTGTACTCCTCGAGTGTGAGGAGCACCATGTGCGGCTCTGGGCTCAGGCGAGCTGGTGGGGAGCCTCAAGCATCTCCATGAGGAAGGTGTCAATGGGGGTGTCTCCAATGAGCTTGAAGAAAAACAGGTGCTCTAGACACTTAAGGCCGATGGACCTGAGGGCAGGAAGACGCAGCAGCAGCTTGGCAAACCTGAAGCAGAGGTGGGAGAAGACAGCTGGAACCACATGGGCCCTGAACACACCTTCATGGCGCCCCACCACCCCACACCCCCACAGCTCCTTCTCACCGTCCCTGCTGCTCAGGGTACTTCTGCTTGCAATAGGTCTCCAGTGATGCATATACTTTCTCCCGCAGAACCTCCACCTCACTGGGATTGGAGAGGCCCTTGGCATCTGGGACGGCAGGGAAAAGAGGAGGAGGAAGAAGGAAGACAGATCAAGTCAGGGCAGATGTGGAGATGCAGCCCACATGATGTCCCTTTTGGGCCCCACCTACTGGCCCTTTACCAGATGCCTGGCAAGGGAAGTAGGGCAAGTTGTGGAAAGGGGTCAAAGGGGAAGGTATCAGTGCATGTGGGTTTTTCTTGGTCAGCTAGGAGATTTCCAGATTGAGGGGGTTAAGGACTCTCTGGAGAAGAGGAGGCTCCAAGGCTGCCTTGGCCTTGAGAAACAGGGGTAATCCTCCTCTTACCTGGATTGAACAGAATGATTGCCCTCAGGCAGCCAAGCTCTGTCTTGTCCATCCTCATGTCACGCATTTTGGACACTAGCTCTGTCAGCACCCTGGAGAGGGACCTGCAGGTCACTCAAAGGTCACAGCTCAGCCAGCCTTGGACACGGACCAGCCTAAAGCCCCACCCCCTCTACCTACAGGCCAGCCCAGCAGCGGGCCACTGACCGATCAAAGATGGCTCCCACGCCTGCAGAATGGGCTGAGTTGCGGTGCACATGAAGACCTGTGGCGAGGAGGATGCCATCTCGGACATCAATGGATCGGTGGGAGAAGGAAGCAATGAGGAGCTCGTTCCAGCCTGGGTAGGGGGCAGCAAGGGTCAGGAGCCAGACATCAGACCATGGAATTCGAAGCATATCCGGGGAAGAGAAGTGATGAAATCAATGAACTTGGCCCCCTTGGTATGTAAGTATGCACTGGGGTTGCTGAAGGTCAGAAGATCAAACAGGGATCGAATATCAAGAGGTAAAAGGGACCCAAGGTCACTGACCTGCCCGTAGCAATATGACCTGGTCATCCAGAGGCAAGGAGGAAAAGTGTGGGATCCTCTTCGCCCACTCAACAAGCGTGAACAGCTGTTTGTCAGCTGCCTGACAGATGTTAGTCACGGGGTCATTTGGCTGCAGGGGATGGGGAGGGAGGAGTTATGGGAGGGCTGGAGGTACATTGGAAACCACCCCCCACCCCACCCCGTAAGAGGTTTCTGCCACCACCTCCTTCTATGGACTCGCCCTTCAAACCCATCTGAATCAATCCCTGTAAGTCAGGCTTCTCTTCTGGCATTCGTGAAAACAATTATTTATTTCGGACTAGCCTGTGGTTCTACCCCTGGGTTGTTTTGGGATGGGGACAGAGAAAGCTATCACACCCACCTCAAATGTTTGAGAGACCTTGTGTGGCAGCACTTCCAGTCCCAGGCAGTGTTAGGGGGGATAGGAGGCCAAAGGGAGGGGAGAGGGAAATAGAACCGACCTAGACTCCCATCCCCCATCCCCCATCAGGAGAGACAATGGATTGACCCCATCACTCACGCTGCTGCCGCTACCCCCGGTTCCCCCAGGACCCTCAACGCCCTGGTCACTCTTCTGCTCCACGGCAAGCTCTGCCTCCAGGATCCTGTCCACAGGCATCTCCTCGGGGGCTCCCCCAGCCCCCTCCCCATCCCCGTCCTTGTCCTTCCCCCGCTGACGTTCTTCCTGTACCGCTGGGGTGAGGGGGGAGAAGAAAAAGTGGAAAGTCAACCATCAGCTGCGAGGGGTTCTGAAATGTCTTTAAGGCCTTATCAGGGTTCTCAAGGACCTTAGGAGATATTTATAGGATTGGGAAAGTCACTAGAAACGGTGGACTAGGGGCAGTCTGGAAGCAGGGGTTATAAAAGAGCAGGTAAATAAGCCGAAAAGAAGGGGAAGGGAGGATAAAGGAATTAGGGAGAAAACATTTAAACCTAGAATCTAAGAAATGTGCCAAATACATTTTTAACATCCATTCAATTATTATAAAAATCCTGGAAGCTCTTATCTTTGTTATTAAAGATGAAAATTTTAGGGCTTGGAGAAGTTAGATAGCTTGTCCAAGTTCTCATAATATAGAGCAAGTCATCCATCTAAATCCAAATGCGCCTGACTGCAAATCTGGGGCTCTTCTGATTCAACAAATTCCCAGTGAAAGGATCACTGGCCTGGGTCTTCAAAGTTGTGGGTTTTGACTGCAGCCCTGCCCCCTCTTTTGTTGCATGACCCCAGGAAAACCAGGCCTCAGCCTCATCCTAAATCCCTCTAAAATGAGGGATTTGACCAAGATACCTTAAAATGTCTGAGAATTCCAGAATTAGACTCAAGAAGGTAAGAGAAAGAGAAGGGAAGGCAGCCCTGAAGTCTTCAGTAACGTCTGTAGCTTCAAAGAGTAGAGTCCCCAACTTTGGAGGAAGGACCACACATAATAAATAGGGAGACAGAAGAGAGAGAGGGAGACAGAAAGACAGAGAGAGGGAGAGGGAAATCAAAGGCAGGCAAGCATTGGTCAAAAGAGAAGGGACTATTCAGGTTAGTAAAGGGGAGACAGAAACTCATCACGGGTAAGGAAAAGTTATCCTACCCTAGCACCAGACGGGTCGGGGGGTCATAGGTGCAGGACACAGAGAAGGAAACTCAAGAGAATAGAGCAGGATTCAAGGGAAAAGAGCTGATGAGGAGGGAAGAGAAAAATCAAATATCGCCCCCTAGAGGAGGCGAAAGAACAGTCCAGTCCTCCTGAGATGTATAGTCTGTGGTTTCCTGCAGTCTTCCCTCCACCTCCTCCCTCCTCTCTCATAGGGTAGCCAAGGAAGCCTGGCTGCCGCAGGCCCTTACCCTCCCTCTTCATGCCAGTGGCCAGGCACTTCTGATAGCGGCAGTACTGACAGCGGTTTCGCTGCCGTTTGTCCACCGTGCAATCTTTGTTGTCCCGGCACGAGTAGGTCAGGTCCTTACGGATGGTTCTCTTGAAGAAGCCTTTGCAGCCTTCACAGCTGTAAACCCCATAGTGTTTGCCTAGGAGGAGATGGGAATACCAACAAGGCTGCATGTAGACCCCTCACCATCAAGCCTCTTGCCAACTTCCCTCCCAGCAAACTTAGTTTAAATCCATTGTGTGTTTGCCACACACAGAGATGGGGAACCAGGACATGAGGGATGACCCAGTCCCACTCTCCTACTGTTCAAAAACCCTATACCAGCCCCCTCTTCGCCCAGACCACCCCTCATCCCACATCTGAGCTTCAGGTCCCTTAGTCATCACCAGGCTTCCTCCCATCCACTGGCTCCACTGCAACCCCATGAGCCCCTGGAAGTCCCACAGGTGATGGTAGATGTAAGATGCTCTCTTTCTTCCTCTCGATGATCCTCTGAGCCCCATACCTGAGCTTCGGTCCCCGCAGATTGCACATAGCCGTTTACCAGCCCCAGGGCCACCTGGAGGGGGTGGACAGTGCAGGCCCCGGACCCCTAAGACTGGTGGCTTCACATCTTCAGGGGGGCCAGACCCACCCCCAGGGAGCGACACTGTTGAATTAATCTGGGATGGGGGAAATAGGGAAGTCACAGGGAGACTCACTGGGAAGGAGAATCTCTCAGAGGTCGTGGAAATCATCCCCTACCACCTAGGCAGGGCCCTGCATTGCACATTACAGAGGACATTATTTACACTGCAGTCTATGTGAAGGGCCACCCCTGGAGCACAACCCCAAAAAGGTTAGACATACAGTTCTCCCTGCAATTGTGCAACACAGGGGCCCTGAAGGGCGTGTATCTCAGGACGGAAGATGGGATAAAAAGGGCAGAAAATAACTGATAGATGAAAGGAACATCAGAATATCAGGTTCTTTTATAGGGCAGGGGAGGAAGCATGCACTGAAAGATCAGTCACCTCAGGAAGGGCAAGGGGTCTCACAAGGACCACAGGCCTGCCAGGGTTAGAGGACTGGAAGGTCAGTGGGCCATGGGGAAGTTCACACAAGGATCTGGGGTCACAAGGAAAACAAGGAAATGAAAGCGGAGAGGCAGTCAGTGAGCCACGACCTCTCACCTGGGGACTGCTGACAGGACCGGAGAATCCTGGGGGAGCTGGAGGGGGCAGACCAGGGGACCCCATGGAAGAGCTGATGACTGGGAAGGGGGAGCCCAGTGGAGGAGGTGGCATCGGGGGTGGGGGTGGGGCCCCGGAGCCTCCAAGGCTTGGGGCTGCTGAAGGGGGTAGGGGTAGCCCAGGAGGAGAAGGGGGAGGGCCCCCCTGGGGAAGGGGATTCGGGGAGGAACTGTCTGGGCTTCGGGAGTCTGAGGGAGGGGTACGTACAGGCACAGAGACACACNCCCACCCCACCCCACCCATCCTCAAGTCCAGAAACACCCTGTGGTCAAACAACGGTTTAACTTCTAATTGTGGTGAGAGGAGGGGGTTAACAAAAGGCAGGAGAGCTCAAGTGAAGGACAATTCCAAGCAATGCACTTGGTCACCCCAAGCCAGACATGTCTTATGTGGGTGGGGCAGCACGTGGGGTGGAACTGACAGCCCCTCCATTCCCGGCGTGTAGCCTGAGCGTGCAAGGAAACGAGGCGGAAGAGACCCCTCCTTGGACCCAGGATCTGCCTTCAAACGACCAGAGCCCCCAAACTCAAGGACTCAAGTCCCACACCCGAGACCTCTGGATTGTAAGGCCTCAAACAGCCAAAGCTAGGAGAGCGGAAGCTCCCCCTCCCCGCCCCGCCCCGGGGGGGGAGGGCGCTAAGGACCTCCGGAGGGAGGGGACGCGTGTTTACAAACAAGGGGGCGGGAGCGCTAGGGAAGGAGCTCCAGGGGACAGCGGGGAGGGGTCGCAGATAACGCGGTCACTGGTTCGCCTCTCCGTCCGCTAGGACACTCACCCCGCCCGCTGTCGCCCATCCCGTCCCGTCCAGCCTCCCCTGGCTCCGGCTCCGGGGTTTGTTGTTCTCCCGCTGCCGCCGCCGCCGCCGCCGCCGCCGCGGGATCCAGCCAGGGCCGTCGCCGCCGCCACCGGGAGGCGACCCCACAATGCATTTCTTTTCGCACCCCCACCGGCCCACACTGCCCTGCGGCATGCCGCTGGGGGAGGAAGGGCGGGCGAGCAGTCCAAGACATGATTCTTGGCTGAGTGCAAGGATACCGTAGAGGTACCAGGGATTCCCACGTATTGACCGGGGGACTAGCTGAGCACGAGGAAGCCCCAGAGAAAAAGACTCTGGCCTGAACCGGGTCGAATTAAGCGCTTCGCTCTGCTCTGTACCAAAATGACAGCGCCGACATGGCAGCCATCTTGGTATAGACGGGAAGTCTCAGTGCTAGTTCCCGCCCCCTCGTCTAGTTGGAAACGGAGGAGGCGGTCTCCTTAGCCCAGTTAGCCGGCCTCGCCCAGCCTCCCCTCAAATAACCTCCACACCTGCGCATGCGCGCCAGAGCAGGGCTCGCCGCCACCAGTGTGTCGCCATATTGGTAAAGGTATTAGGACCGAGGTGGAACGGAACTTCCTGTTCTCGCGGGAGCCAGAGGCGGGACTGCCACGTCCGAGCAAACCGGGAAAGGAGAGGATCCTGAAGCCGGTGAGAATTCCCCTGCTTTACCCTACCATCCTTTCCAGGCCTTTTCCATCTTCTAGGGGATCATAGAGACTAGGGCCCAGAGAGTCCGTAAAGTGGAGGATCAAAGCCTAGAGCGGTGTCCCAGGGCCCTACATCCGGGAGGGAGTTCGAGATAAAGAGACGGAGTCTTGGGAACAATGTGGGTGGGGACAGAACGGAATGGGTGAGCGGCCCATAGACGTGGACGGAGGGCACGAACGGAGTAAAACTGACCCTGCGTAGGTATAGAGTTGAGGGTCAAGTGGAGTCACTATCTCTGTCCCTCTGGTCAGCATGATGGCCAGAGGCCTGGGGCCCCCCCACTGGGTGGCCATGGGACTGCTGACCTGGGCGGCCTTGGGGCTGCTAGTGGCCGGACACGGGGGTCATGGCGACCTGCACCAGGACCTGCACGAAGACTTCCATGGCCACAGCCACAGGCGCTCCCATGAGGATTTTCACCATGGACACAGTCATGCCCATGGCCATGGCCACACTCACGAAAGCATCTGGCATGGGCATACCCACGGTCACGAACATGGACATTCACATGAGGATTTGCACCATGGCCATAGCCATGGCCAATCCCATGAGAGCCTCTACCACAGAGGACATGGACATGAGCGTGAGCACAGCCATGGAGGCTATGGGGAGTCTGGGGCTCCAGGCATCAAGCAGGACCTGGACACTGTCACTCTCTGGGCCTATGTGAGTCCCCAGGGGATGGGGGAGAGCGGGGCCGATTCTGGATTGTTGGGAAACCCCGCACCACTTGACCCCCTGACTCTCCCCTCACCAGGCACTGGGGGCCACAGTGCTGATCTCTGCAGCTCCATTTTTTGTCCTCTTCCTCATCCCCGTGGAATCAAACTCCCCCCGGCACCGCTCTCTGCTCCAGATCTTGCTCAGTTTTGCTTCAGGTGGGCTCCTGGGAGATGCCTTTCTGCACCTCATCCCTCATGCCCTGGGTAAGTGATTTTTGGCCACTATCGCAAATCTTAATATATTTTATTCTCTGGGCAAAAAGGTTCTTCTTTTGTGATCCTTGACCTTCCAGTATTCCCCCAAGTGCATGCCCCTTGGGCAGGGTATTCTGTTATCTGGCTTTTTCTCCTCCTTTCTCTAGAACCTCATTCTCATCACCCTCTGGAGCAGCCTGGACATGGACATTCCCACAGTGGTGAGGAAGAGGTGGATGGAGATGTGTTGGGATGTTGAGGGAGGTCTTTCCCTCCCTATTCTCCTGCACTTGGGGAAGAGGAGTCTGGAATCCACATTTCCCTTAATGTCTCAATGCCTCTATTCCTAGGCCAGGGCCCCATTCTGTCTGTGGGACTATGGGTCCTCAGTGGAATTGTTGCCTTTCTTGTGGTGGAGAAATTTGTGAGACATGTGAAAGGAGGACATGGACACAGTCATGGACATGGACATGCTCATGGTCACACACAGGGAAGTCATGGGCATGGAAGACAGGGTGAGTCCAGGAACAACTTTCCTTGAAAGCCACTTTGGCTGCTTCAGAATCCCCTAATCTTATGGCTCTTCGGTGGGAGGGGACTTCCCTTTAGAGGACATTTCTGGGGATTTCCATCCTCCGCTCTTACCAACTTCTTCCCTCAGAGCGTTCTTTAAAGGAGAAACAGAGCTCAGAGGAAGAAGAAAAGGAAGCAGGTGGGTCTCGGAAGAGGAGAGGAGGGAGCACAGGGCTCAAAGATGGGCCAGTGAAACCTCAAAATTCTGAAGAGGAAAAAACAGGTTCAGGTGAGGGTCGGGGTTACTGATAAACTTGGGCAAGGGATGTCACAAATCATATGGAATATGCATTGTGGGTAATGGCAGGTATCTGAAAAACAGGAAGGGGCTGGATGTGAAGTGGTCTCTGGAGGGAGATGTGATAATGGCTGACGGGGGCTGGGACTAGGGATGGTAGATGCTTCTAATCATGTTGTCTTCCTTTTCACTTGTACAAGATCTACGTGTGTCAGGGTACCTGAATCTGGCTGCTGACCTGGCACACAACTTCACAGATGGTCTGGCTATTGGTGCTTCATTTAGAGGAGGTCGGGGGCTAGGGATCCTGACCACAATGACTGTCCTGCTACATGAAGTGCCCCATGAAGTCGGGGACTTTGCCATCCTGGTCCAGTCTGGGTGCAGCAAAAAGCAGGTTGGTAATGATGTGCAGGGGACATGATTGCCTCAGTCTTTACCTCCTTCTCACCCACCCAAAACCCAAGACCGCCTCTCATTAGTTTCAGTTACAAACTATTAACACAGTAGTTCCAAATTAGTACTATTACGAACAGCACATTCTCTAGAAATTAGGAAGAAGAAATTGTTTCTTTGTCCTGTGGCTCAGTATTTCTTGAACTCTGGTCCACAAACCATCTGAATGGTTTATGAGGGTCTTTCACACTGCCCCTCACCCTGACCTTCTGAATCAGAAGTTCTGTGGAAAGGACTTCTTTGATAATTTTCTATTTTTCAGAAAGTGTCTATTTTAGATCCTCCTCTTTTTGCCTTACTCCTCAGGTTCCAAAGACAGGCACCCTACCGATCCATATCTATACCCGACCAGACATGCCTAACCACTGATCATCTTTAGATGTTGTTGAATACCTTTCTGTCTTTTCTGCCCACCAGGCGATGCGTCTACAACTACTGACGGCAATAGGGGCACTGGCAGGCGCAGCCTGTGCCCTCCTAACTGAAGGAGGGGCAGTGGGCAGTGAAGTTGCAAGTGGTGCCGGTCCTGGCTGGGTTCTGCCATTCACTGCAGGTGGCTTTATCTATGTAGCAACGGTGTCCGTGTTGCCTGAGCTGTTGAGGGAAGCATCACCATTGCAGTCACTTCTGGAGGTGCTGGGGCTGCTGGGGGGAGTTGTCATGATGGTGCTGATTGCCCACCTCGAGTGAGAGGGGGGATAAACCATCCCCACCCCAGCCCTAAACCTCTAGCATCTAAGTCCTCCAGGTCAGGGGTCTGTGGAAGTTGGGGACCCTGGCCAGGGACGTCTGCCAAAGGAAGTTGTATCCTAGGGAAGTGGTAACTTTGGCATTAAGGTCATCACGATTTTGAGGTTTTATAGGAGCTGCAGAACTGAGAATGAGAAGTCAAAGGGACCATAGTGTTAGTCATGTGCTGACCATGTTGTTGGGTTTGGGGGACTAAATGGGGCCATGAAGAAGGCTGGAGAAGAGAGAGGGTGATGACAGCCTACCCTGTGTCCCCTACCCAACCTGTTTTCAGAAGACCAAGCTACCACATGGTGGTTTCTCCAAGGTCCACCTTCCCCTCCCACCTGTTGGTAGAAGCTTCAGGGAAGACCAGAGCCCTGGAGAGTGGGTAGCAGGAAGAGACGGGGATTTACATCAATTAAACATCAATCGTGTGTCCTGATTTGGGAGTGATTGAGGTGGGGAGGTGGGTTTGCTAATCTCATGGCCTTTTTTTTTTTTTCTATTCTTTTGATATCACTGTTTGAATTGAGGGGTAGGGGAGGTAACCGGAAATAAAGTCCTCGGATCTTCCGCCCCACACGCGGTCTTTGTCTTTTTTTGGGAGAATTGGGGGCCCCTCATCTTTCCAGTCCCCAGGTTCCAGAGCCGTGGTGTGTGACCACGCCCCCGCGGTGGAGGGTCGGCCTGCGCTAGTGGCGACCGAAGGCCCAACGCTGGCCGGGCTTAGATTGGCGCGACTTTGCTCTTGCCACGCCCCCTCTGCGCTAGGATTGGCTGAGTGCTGTGCCCGCCCGCCCACCGCCGGACATGGCGTCTCAGCTCCGGCTCCTCTCGGCTCTGGCCCTGGTCACAGGTTGAGGGAATGCTCTTCCAGGGCGGGTCGGGGTGCCGGGGTGTTGTCCGGGGGCGCCCTTGGGGTCTGCAGTGGCTGTGGCCTCTGGTCCTTGGTCCGAATCTTACTAACTTTGCGCCCTATTGACCTCTGACCCCTGCCTACTCCTCCCTTTCTCCTCCCCCACTCCGCGTGTTCTCTCCCACCTTAGGCGCTGGTAGCGGCATCGGCCGAGCTGTCAGTGTGCGCCTGGCCAGAGAGGGGGCCGCAGTGGCCGCTTGCGACCTGGACGGGGTGGCGGCAAGCGAGACGGTGCGGCTGCTGCGCGGGCAGGGGAGCGAGGAGGTGGCGCCCTGCGGGGCTCACGCAGCCTTCCAGGCTGACGTGTCTGAGTCCGCGGCGGTCAGGCGCCTGCTGGAACAAGTACAGGTGAACGCGAGACGACCTCGTCCCGTTTAAAGAGCCAACATCGACTGACTTCACTAACCTGGCTGTACTTGGGTTTTCATGTGTAACCACTCCCTTCCATAGGCCTGCTTTTCTCGCCCACCATCTGTCGTTGTGTCCTGTGCTGGGATCACCAGGGATGAGTTTCTGCTCCACATGTCTGAGGATGACTGGGACAAAGTCATAGCTGTCAACCTCAAGGTGGCGACTTCTGAACCTGTGACTTGTGGTTTCTCTGGCCTGGGGGAGGGAGCTGGAGGAGGACTGTCACCCCAACTGTTCCTTTCTGCCTTGGTTACTCTTTTCCCACCAGGGCATCTTTCTAGTCACTCAAGCTGCAGCCCAAGCCCTGGTGTCCAATGGTTGTCATGGTTCCATCATCAACATCAGTAGCATCACAGGAAAGGTCAGGTTGAGTTAGGAGATCAGCCAGCCAACTGGGCATAGAGAAGAGAGGCCCTCCTTGGGACTCCTGACTCATTCCAAATCTCTGACTCACCTATAGGTGGGGAACATGGGACAGACAAACTACGCAGCATCCAAGGCTGGAGTCATTGGGCTGACCCAGACTGCAGCTCGAGAGCTTGGCCGGTTAGTCAGGCACAGCTGGGGGTACAGAGGGATTTGCTGAGCCACGTGGAAGGTCTGGGGAGGGGGGGTGTCAGTGGTCAGCCCTCCCCAGGGTCAGCAGCCACTCTCCCTTCCACAGACATGGGATCCGCTGTAATTCTGTCCTCCCAGGGTTCATTGCAACACCCATGACACAGAAAGTGCCACAGAAAGTGCTGGACAAGGTAGGAGGCTGTGGGTAGAGGGCAGAGGGCAGAATTACTCAGACACCCAGTCTCTCTGGGCTTCAGAGAGAATGCTGAGCACAGGGCCTGGCAAATAGTAAATTCAATAAGTGTGCAAGGAATGAAGAAGACAAAAGAAAAAGGCATCACAGACTCAGCCTGCCAAAAAAAAAAAAATCCGTAAAAGAAACTTTTACCTACGTGTGAGTGTTTTCTTACAGGTGACTGGAATGATCCCGATGGGACATTTTGGGGATCCTGAGGGTGAGCACTGAATAAGAAGGAGGAGCTAGGGAGGGGGCCTGAATGAAGAGGTCCCAAAGTGTGTGGTATCTGAGAGGATCTCACCAGGATTCGTGGTTGGTGTGTGTGTGTGTGTGTGTGTGTGTGTGTGTGTGTGTGTGTGTGTTGGCAGAGAGGGGTTCTGGTGGGAGGTGATGACTTTGGGTCTATGAAAGTGAATAGGATTCTGCCTTCTCTCCACCGTTCCCATAGATGTGGCAGATGTGGTCGCATTCTTGGCATCTGAAGACAGTAGATACATCACAGGGGCCTCAGTGGAAGTCACTGGTATGAGGCCATCGTGGGGAGGGAGAGGGCAGATAAGTGGAACCCAGACGAAAAGACAAGGGGGTCTGGAGCCACTGAGGGAAGAGCAGAAGTTCCCATAGGCAAGGGACCGAAGTGGGCACACACACAGCTCCCCCCAGCCCATTTGTCTCCACCTATGCATCTGTCCAAATGTTTCTGCCCCTCCCAGGAGGTCTTTTCATGTAACTGCCTCACGGACCCTGGATTCTGCTCACTCCCCCACCACTCCACCCGGCCTCCTGCTGATGAGGACTCTGAGTTCCCAGGCTACAAAAGGGGTGGCAGTGTATGGCTCTGGAATGCTGAATATGGGAGGCAGGGGTGCTTGTGACCCTAATAAATTCCAAATCCTCTTCCCTGCCACCTCCGGTTCTTCTTGTGTCTAAGCCCTCAGACCCTTCCCCACCTCCCCCTCCTTTCCCTTTCCCGAAGGATTGTTCCCTTTCACTGCCTGGTCTCCCAGGGCAACCCCCGCCGCCGGGTGTGAGAGGAGAGAGTGTGTGTCACTGTGTATGCGTGACACTCTGGGTCTTTATGGAGGGAGGGGGTCTCTGCCCCACCCCCTTCCACTGGTCCTACAGCCCCAGTACCCTCCCCCCAATTCCCTGGGTCCTTATGGTCCCCAAGGGTGGTTTGTTCATGGCCCCATCCTGGTGTCCAGTCTGGCCTTGGGAGGGGGTCTTGGAACAGGTGGCCCTCCCCCACCCCCTCCCTTCGCTG
>NW_027528611.1:5125206-5126261 GCF_008692635.1 Crocuta crocuta | reverse complement strand
AATGGGGATCGCTCTGCCCCTTCCTCTTCTCTTTCCTCCCCATCCCTTTCCTTTACAGAAAAGTCCTGGAGGAGGCTTCTGTCCGCTTCCCACTCCAGACATTCTGCCCCTTGTGCCCCCACCCACTCACACACGCACACCCCTTCCCTTATAGGGGCCCCATCGTGTGTGTGTGTGTGTGTGTGTGTGTGTGTGTNAAACGCAATTCTCGAGTCTCTGGCTCCGGCCGAGAGTTGAGTCTGGACGTCCCGAGCCGCTGCCCCCACACCTCGAGGGGAGAGCGGGTCGGAGGGTCTAGGGAGAGCCAAAGCGAAGGGTGCAGCAAGTCCCCAGGGTGGTGAGGGGAATCCCGGGCTCATCTGGATTTAGTTGCATTCACAGGACTGGAGCACTGAAGCGGCCGAGGATCCTTTGCAGCCCCTCCCTTCCCCGAATGCCGCGCTGGGATTACGGAGTTGTGGGGATGGGGGCAGCTGTCCCCCAGAACCGCTAAGGGACGCGGAGTGGGGGAGGTGGCCCCTTTTCCAACCCCTCGCTACCCTCCCGGGGTCCAAGGGATCCCAGGCCCCGCCCTCCGGAGCGGAGGCCCCGGGTGGGGACCTCGGGAAGGGAATGGTGGCTAAGGTTGGCAGCGCGACGGTGCCGGCCGGGGAACTGAGACCGTGGTCTCGACGTAGCGCGGGACTCCGGGGACGCCGGCTCCTCGCGCGAAGCAGGCGCGCCCTGAGGACTGGGGAACCCGGGAGCCCACGTCGCGTCCCACCCGAGCCCAGAGTGGCGGGTGACGTCTCCGCCGGCGGGGGTGGGGGGTAGCGGAGGGACAAGCGGAAGTGACGTAGGGCCCCAGCGCCCGGGCCATGGCGGCGGCGGCGGCGGGAGCTGCTGTCTGAGCAGCGGCTGCGGACCGAGCGAACTGGGGCTGAGAGCCCGGGCCCAGTGAGAGGCACTGCGGCAGCGGGGGCGCGCGGACGGCAGGAGCCCGGTGAGGGGCAGCGCGGCGCGGGGCGGAGGTTGTGGGGGGAGCCACAGGAGGGGCGGGGTCTGCGCGAGGGCGG
>NW_027528611.1:5100874-5125133 GCF_008692635.1 Crocuta crocuta | reverse complement strand
CCTCCCCTAACACCCTACCCCCCTTCCCCCTTTCCCCAGCCTACCTCTCCTCTTCCACTGCCGCCGAGCCCTGGTGGGGGTCTGTGCCCGGTCACCATGACGACGCCAGCGAATGCCCAGAATGCCAGCAAAACGTGGGAACTGAGTCTTTATGAGCTCCACCGGACCCCGCAGGTGATGGGGACTTTTCCCTTCACAGCTTGCTCCCTTTCCCCAAGCCCTTCAATCCACAGACCCCTGTCTCACGGCCTCTTTTCCATTTGTCGCCCTATTCTGCCGACCCTGCCGGATGTCACAGACTCCCTTGACCCTGCCTTTGAATCACCTTCATCTTTTCTAAGCACTTTCACGTTTATCTCGTTTAATTCTCACATCAGCTATTGCCACAGACGTATGGCAAGTATGACAGCCCTCATCTGAAAAATAGTAAACAGACATTACCTTCAGCGTTCCTCAGTTCAATGTAATAAGTCAGTGCGTATAAGACTTTACGTCCAAGTTTAGTGAAACTGNCCCCACACAACACACCCCCTCCGCCTTGCCAGTATTCGGCTACCATTATGGGATGGGGCCCCAGAATCTGTGTTTTAAAGCACCTTAGGATACTCTGATACAGGTGGCACCCAGACCACACTTTAAAAAATTAGATTGAAAAAGTCTTCCCCAAACCCCACATCTGTGCCACCCCTGCCCCAGACCTCTCACCAAACCTCAGATCCTCCTGTTACAAAGCCCCTGCTTTCAGTTAATGGACACTAATCCTTTCTGTCCTCCGTTCTCTCCACGTCACTTGCTCCTCTCTCTCTCTCTCAGCATTCCCATCTTCCTCAAGTGGCCAACATGGGGTACCCAGATTTTGCTCTTTCACTGTATTTCTCAAATTCCCATCCCATTGACCACCTGCTTCTAAACCCCTTTCCCGCCAACCCACCATCACCTTTCCACTCACTGATGTCTCCAGGAAGCCATCATGGATGGCACAGAGATTGCGGTTTCCCCTCGGTCACTGCATTCAGAACTCATGTGCCCCATCTGCCTGGACATGCTGAAGAATACAATGACCACCAAGGAGTGCCTCCACCGATTCTGCTCCGACTGTATTGTCACGGCCCTGCGGAGCGGGTAACAGGAGGGATGTGTTTGAAATGGGGTGAAGGGTACAGAGTTGGGGCCTCAGTGTCCTGACGACTGACCCATTGAGGGCCTCCTCTTTCCCACCCCAGGAACAAGGAGTGCCCTACCTGCCGCAAGAAGCTGGTATCCAAGCGGTCTCTGCGGCCAGATCCCAACTTTGATGCCCTGATCTCTAAGATCTATCCCAGCCGGGAGGAATACGAGGCCCACCAAGACCGGGTGCTCATTCGCCTCAGCCGCCTGCACAACCAACAGGCACTGAGCTCCAGCATTGAAGAGGGGCTGCGCATGCAGGCCATGCACAGGTTCGGGCCGGGAGAGAGGCGATAGAAGGGCTGGTGGGACAGATCTGCGGGTCAGACTCCCGGTGCCGTCATTGCTGCCTGCCAGCTTTCTCAGCCTTAGCATCCTCATAGCTAACCACAGCCCGATTGTCAAGGTCTGGAAGTCAGGGATGTAAATTGCAGCTGCTTAGTTAGCAACCTGTACTGCTGCTCTTAAGGAAAAAAAAGATAGCTCACTCTCTAACTTTCTAGAAGTTAGAATAGTCGAGTGATTTTGAGCATAAACTCTGGATTCACACTGCCCGGGAATTAAATGACCTCCTAGGCCAGCATTCCTCAGTCTTTAATATTGCATCCAGATTACCCGAGGGTCTTGTTAAAAATGCAAATTCTAATTCAGTATGTCTGGAGTTGGGCCTGAAATTCTGCATTTCTACAGACCTATGCTACTGGTTCTTGGAGTCCACGTGGAGAGGCCATGGGCTGTGATTGCACACAAGTTATTTAACATTTCTAAGCCTCAGTTTCCTCAGCCATAAATAGAATATAATCACCTGCTTCTAGGATTTGTACTATGTGAGGCGATTAGTGCAAAATATTTAGCAGTGTGTTTGGCGTGTAGTTAGTGTTTAATAAATATTAGGTGTCATCATTAAGATTTCCCTGATCTCTTGTTCTCTTAAGTTTAAAGTGTAAACCCCTTATCTTTGGTGCTTTCTAACCTCAACCACTTGCTTCTACAGGGCCCAGCGTGTGAGGCGGCCGATGCCCGGGTCAGATCAGACCACCACGATGAGTGGGGGGGAAGGAGAGCCTGGGGAGGGAGAGGGGGATGGAGAGGATGTGAGCTCAGACTCCGCCCCTGACTCTGCCCCAGGCCCTGCTCCCAAGCGACCCCGTGGCGGGGGTGCAGGGGGGAGCAGTGTAGGGACAGGGGGAGGTGGCACTGGTGGGGTGGGTGGGGGCGCTGGTTCGGAAGACTCTGGTGACCGGGGAGGGACCTTGGGAGGGGGAACCCTAGGCCCTCCAAGCCCTCCTGGGGCCCCCAGTCCCCCGGAGCCAGGTGGAGAAATTGAGCTCGTGTTCCGGCCCCACCCCCTGCTCGTGGAGAAGGGAGAATACTGCCAGACTAGGTGAGAGCCCTGTCTTTCCCCCGACCTCTGAGAAACATAGATCACATAGACGTCTATCAGAAGTGGGCTTCACCCAAACCCAGAAAGAAACCCTAACCCAGAGGCCCTTTTGGAAAATCCCCTACTTCCCTTTTCCATTTGAGGCTCCCGTGCCCTAAACCTGCCTTCTTTCCCACTTCAGGTATGTGAAGACAACTGGGAATGCTACAGTGGACCATCTTTCCAAGTACTTGGCCCTGCGTATTGCCCTTGAGCGGAGGCAGCAGCAAGAGGCCGGGGAGCCAGGAGGGCCTGGAGGGGGCGCCTCTGATGCCGGGGGACCTGATGGGGGTGGTGGAGAGGGTGGGGGTACCGGAGGAGGTGACGGCCCTGAGGAGCCTGCCTTGCCGAGTCTGGAAGGTGTCAGCGAAAAGCAGTACACTATCTACATCGCCCCTGGGGGCGGAGCTTTCACGGTGAGAGCCTCTGAGGGCTGTGCTGGAAGAGGGGAGAGGCTGGGAGGGTGGCCTGGGGCCTCACAGACCCGTGGATCCTGACCTCCTAACTAGCCCACCCTCCTCTCTCCCTCTGCGTCTCCCATCTCTCTTCTCTGTCTTGTCTTCTCCCCACTGTGCCCCTGCTTTGCCCCACCTTTTTTATTATTCCTTTTTCTTTCTTCCTCCCTTGGTCACTTTCTGCCTCTCATTCATAACCTTTACCACCTTCTCCAACTTTTTCTTACCCTGCCTTTCTCTTCCACCCCCTCTGTAGACACTGAATGGCTCGCTGACCCTGGAACTGGTGAATGAGAAGTTCTGGAAGGTGTCCCGGCCACTGGAGCTTTGCTATGCCCCCACCAAGGATCCAAAGTGACCCCACAAGGGGATGCCAGAGGATGGGGACCATGGGGTGTCCCTGTGTCCTGGCCCACCACCCCAGCTTCTTTGTTCCCCAGTGCCCCCCAGCCCAGCCAGCCAGCAAGAGGACACAAATGAGGACAAGTGGCTTTTATACAAAGTGTCTATATCAGATTCTTCTATATTGTACAGAGTGGGGCATGCGCCCCCATCTACTGCCTTTTCTATTGCCCCTCAACTTCCCATCTCTACAAGATGTTGGGGAAGGTGAAGAACCCTCCCCTTCATACCCTCCTACCAACAACAAATTTGCTTCTTTTCCTTTGAAACCTGCAGTTCTGTGTCTGTTTATCACGGGTGTACTAGAAGGGGGGAAAAAAGATTTGGGGAGACAAGCTGGAAATCATGTGGACTCAACCTTAGAAATGGGGAAGAAATATCAAAGGTTATTCACGGTGTGTAAATCCCATTTTTCTGAATCCCCAAATCAGCAAATATGTTCAAAACTAGTGGGAAGCGACCCTCGAAGCTGAAAGAGACAGGGTGAAGAGGTGAGCCATTTCTGAAGGGTCTCAAACTTGCCCCCTAAAACCTGAATCGCCCAGCTTGAAATCCAGCATTTAAATACCAAAGGGAAAGCAGGAAAGTGGCTCAAGAGAGTAAGGCTTATTAGTAGACTCCCAAGGGGACCGTGATGTTTGGAAAAATAATTCCTCCTCACTGCAAGAAACTAGTTTCTAGAGCTGGAAAGACGAGGGAGGGAAGTGGGGAAGGCTTGGGGACACTCCGCCCCGCGCCCGCTGGACATCTCGGCCGCCTCGGAAAGAAGGCGGACAGGACCTGGGACTACAGTTCCCAGGAGTGCGGGAGCCGGTGGCCGCGGAGCCGCGGGCCGAGTGGAGGGAGGACGGCGCTGGAGGTGTAGTTCTGCCTGTCAGGGCAGCGGCCCGAGAGCAGAGGGGTGGCGGCGTCGAGTGAAGCCAGGTCCGGGCGGGGGACGGGGTGCTCGGCCGCGCGCCGCGTCCCATGCACTTCGGGGGTCAGGGAGGACGACCGGCCTCTCCGGGAGGAACTGATGCTCCCTCTACCCGCCCCCCCCTTCAGCCTCTCTGCCCCTCACTTCCTGTTTCCGTTGCCCTTCGCGCCCCCACCCGATCCGCCCCAAATTCCTGCGGCTCGCTCAGTTCTCCGCCCGGTTGGCAAAGGAGTCAGACCGAGAGGCTGCCCACGGACCCGAGGGCAGCCTGCCCCGCGCATGGGATTTCTCGTTTTTTCCCCTGGTCCCTAGTACCTTCAGTACCGACTCAGGGGCACCTCCAGCCCCGCCAAGTCTCGCAGACCTGGCGGCCTGGACAACACCCACTTCACCCTTGTAGGAGTCCCTTTCCGTACGCGCTCCCCGGAACCCCTGATCCTGGCTCCCCTCCTCTCCAACCGCAGGTATCCAGCGGCTGTGGAGCTCCCGGGACGGTGGGGCGGGAGGAGAGGTGGGCGTTGTTCCTGAAGTTTCAAAGAGATAGAAACAGATGCGGAGGAGTCGGGGAGGATACCGAGGTGGAAGTTGACTCATATGGAATGAACCCGGCTTCTCTTCTGGTTCAGGGCCGCCAGGAGCGTCAGCGCAGCCTCACTTTGCTCATTCCCTCAGCCTCTTCGGTCTCTGCTCCCCCGCCCTCTTGCTGAACTCTGGAAGAGCCAGCGGCCCCTGCCCCTGTATCTCCCCTCCTATGGCCCTGCTCTCCCTCCCCGGGTCCACAGTCAACACCACCCCACCTTCTCCTTCTCTCCTCTCTGCTGCCTCCATGACTGAACTTTGAAGGATGTGCTTGTTTATTTGGGTGACATCATACGGGAGACCCAGCAAACCGTTGCCCTAGGTAAGTCTCCCTCACCCACGCAGGAAGGAAAGAGTAACTACCCTACTTGACAAGGTGTTCTCCCTCCCCAGTGCTGGGAGAAGGACGTGTTGCTTGGGGGTGGGGGGGGCCTGGGGAAGCTCCGATTCTGTTGCACCGCTGGCTTCCCTGGGTTAGTTCCCCAAATCCTGCCGTCTCTCTTAATTAAGCCTGCATATATAGATCAGGCAAAGCAAGGGATACAAAGTATACAAAAAAGAACTGGACTGTTTGGTTGAGAAACAACATACGTGCAGGAGAATAACTAACAGTGCAAAGGGACAAGGTAGAGAAAGAGTCAGAGAGGCCTGGGATGCACATACAACTCTGGAGGTGGGGCCACTGTGTTCTGACAAGCCTCCCATGTGATTCTGATGTGCTCCAAGGCCAAGAACCACTGCCGTAGATGCTCCATGAGATGTTAGCTTTGTCCTTATAGGAGGAACAGCAAGTGTCCCATGCAGAAGGGGCTCCACCCTTCTGGAACAGAGGATCACTAGGAGCCTGTAGGGTGGTTAAGAAGAGCCTCACGGCAGAGGTGGGACCGGGCCAGCCAGGATCGATGAGAAGGGAAGAAGGGAGTCTTGGGCGGAGGGTGAGGTGGGAGGTGAGAGGGAAAGAACCCCACCCCCACTCTGTCTCTCTGTTCCACATCCACTTCCCACCTTTTTCCTCGCCCAGGCTTCTCAGTCCCCAAACTGTAGCAGATCCTGTGAGTGCAGAAAAACTTAGAACTCCTTCTGGTACAAAGGTCCTAAGGAGACTATTCCTCTCTTCTTCAGTGTATCTTCCCCCCACCCCCGCCCCCGATGTTGTCAAGCCCCAACACAAACACTTCCTGTCCTGCTATCTGTACTTCATCCGTGAAATTGTTTGCTTAATGTCCTCTTGTGCTGGGAACCTGCTTCATGTGCTGGCAACGCTGGGACGCGCCCCCTCTAGACGATGCCTCTGGCCCTAGCCTGGCACTGAAGAAGGTGCTGTTTTCATTTATGTATGTATGTATGTATGTATGTATGTTTATTCACTTTTGAGAGAGAGAGAGCCAGACAGTGTGAGCACAAAAGGGGCAGAGAGAGAGGGAGACACGGAAACCAAACCAGGCTTCAGCCTCGGAGCTATCAGCACGAGCTATTGATGCGAGGCTCGAACTCACGAAGCGTGAAAAACGTGACCTGAGCCAAAGTCAGACACTTGACCAACTGAGCCACCCAGGCACCCGTATCATTCACCCTTTCAGAAGGTTCTGTTGGGCAACACTTGCAGTAAATTTGTTGTTACCATTCACGTTAAAGGCTAAGGTAGACCTTAGTTCTCCCGTTAATTCCTCCCAAAGTATACCCTTTAGAATTTGGCAGATTTCTCCCCAGGATATGTCAGAGAGGCTGATTATTGACACATGAAAGAAGGAAGGAAAGAACCTTTCGAGTTAGAAGGATCACTTGGGGGGCTGCTAGTCAGTTTCGCCTTTTCCAGAAGCATGTTCTAAGTCCACCACCTGTCAGGGGCTGGTCTGGGACCTGGGTATAACAAACAGGCATCCTATGATGTGGCCCCTGCCTTTAAAGATTTGTTGTAGGTTGTTCATGGCGAGCATCTCAATACTGAATCCACCTCTAGTCTGATCAATTATATCCATTATAATATCTCTCGAGTCTGTCCCTCCTTGTCCAGACTTCCACCTCCCTGGTCCAGCCACCATTTGGAGCATCTGGCTCTCTTCCGAATCACTGCAATAGCTGGAGAGGCTGGGAATGGCCTTCCCCAATACAGGCCCCCATACCTGAGTCAGGCCTTTTTGAAATGCAAATCCGATTGTTTCAGGCACCCTGCTTAAACCCATTCAGTGCTTTCCCATTGATCTTATAAACACAAGTCCTTAACCTGGCCTCTAAGGCCCTGCCTGGTGTGATCCTGCAGGCCTTTCCAGACTCCTCTCACCACATTTCCACTCAGTCTGAAGGCTCCACTTCCTGTCCGCTTTGCACTTCCTTCCACAGAGAGCCTTTGTGCAGGCTGGTCCCTCAGTCTGAAAGGCTCTCCCTCCCATTTCTCTTTTAGCTCCTCTTCTTTCCTCAAATCTCAGCTTCCTTCCTGGGTCAAATTCCCCTCTTCTGAGCCCCCACACCAAGGTGTACCTTTCCTCAGAGGCACTTGGCATAGGTGCAGTTCTGTGTTTGTTCATTATTTGATGGGTGTCTGTCTTCCTGGAAGATATAAACTCTCTGAGGGCAGTAGTCATAACTGCAGATGCTCACTCTTGTCCATATGCAGGGGACCTCGAACTGGACACTCCATACATATTGAGTTGAAATATTGGTTTAATGGATGCCTGCATGCCAGGATCTGGAGTAGGGCCTACATATTTGAGAATCTCAGAGAAGATGGTTTGAGGCTGTGATTCTCCCTCCAGCAACTGCAGCCCAGGAGTCCCATATGCCATTTTCTTAAACCATTCCTTCCTCCATATTTCCTAGCATCATTCATCTCCACAGTCCTGGCTTCATCCCAGGCCTCCTCCATCTTGTAATCCTTTAACTCTGTAATCCCCTTTTTTGGTCTTGCCTCACTGGCTTCAGAAGGCAGCACGGAATAATGTGGCAACAGCACAGGATTCAGAACCGTAATATCTGGGTTCAATAACTAGGTTAAAAGTTTTAGTGGTATGACCTTTTTCAGGCTATTAAACGACTCTGAACCCAACCTTTCTTATCTATAAAATGGAAACGACTTCAGAATCAAGCAAGATGGAGGAATTAGAAAATCTAAACGTACCATCACCTAGAAATACTGGATAAAATATGGGGGGAAAGTAAACAATGAATTTTCAAAAGAAAAATAAATTCCCAAGTGCTAGAAACAAAGAGAAAACTGAAAGCCAGAGGATAAGCTGACCATGGCCATGATTGCTAGAAGGGGACTGGGAGAGAATTGGTTCTATTAACTGAGAAATGTTTTACCAGCCACCCAAGAATGGGAGAGGAGGTCTTGGTCCTGAAGAGGTGGGGAAATTAGATGAAAAGTGGCCAAAGTTGACTCAGGAAGAAATAGAAAACCTGACCAGATCTATAAATTCTAATAAACTGAATGAGAAGTTAAAACACATACACATTTTACAGATGTATTATTCTGCCAACTCGGTTTTTTTAAACTTTTTTTTAATGTTTATTTATTTTTGAGAGAGAGAAAGAGAGAGCAGGTGAGCAAGCAGGGAAGGGGCAGAGAGGAAGACACAGAATCCAAAGCAGGCTCCAGGCTCTGAGCTGTCAGCACAGAGCCCAATGCGGGGCTTGAACCCATGAACCAGGAGATTATGTTTAACTGAGTGAGCCACCCAGGCGCCCCAACCTTTTGTTTTTCTAAGTAAGTTCTGCCCCTAACGTGTGGCTTGAACTCAAGCTCTCAAGTCACAAGCTCTACAGGCTGAGCCAGCCAAGTGTCCCTATTTTGCCAACTCTTACAAACCATTTGTTTATATATTATGCAAACTGTCCCAGATGATGGAAAAAGAGGGACAATCACACTTAGAAGACTAAAATCCTAAATAAAATATTAGCAAACTGAATCTGGCAGAATCTGTGCAAGTCTCTCTGTCTCTCTCTCTCATTCTGTGTGTGTGTGTGTGTGTGTGACCAAGAAGGGTTTATTGCAGGAACACAGGGATGATGTACTTTAAAAATCTATTAATGAAAATAAATAAATAAAGTATTAATGATATTTACAATTGTACGTGGTAAAAGCGAAAAAATGGGGGCACCTGGGTGGCTCAAGAGTCAGTTAAACGTCCAACTCTTGATTTCGGCTCAGGTCATGATCTCACAGTTTCATGAGTTTGAGCCCTGCATGGGCTTTGCGCTGACAGTGAGGAGCCTGCCTGGGATTCTCCCTCTTCTCTGCCCATGCCCAGCTTGTACTCTCTCTGTCTCTCCCAAAACAAACAAATAAATGTTAATAAATAAATAAATAAATAGGAAAAAATGATTGCCTCAGTAGGTACAGAGAACGTAATGGATAAAGTTTAACACTAATTCATTATTTTTTTAAAAATCTAGTTAACAAGGGGCGCCTGGGTGGCTTAGTTGGTTAAGCGTCTGACTTTTGCTTAGGTCATGATCTCCCGGTTCATGGGTTCGAGCCCCGTGTCGGGCTCTGTGCTGACTGCCAGCTCAGAGCCTGGAGCCTGTTTCAGAGTCTGTGACTCCCTCTCTCTGACCCTCCCCTGCTCACGCTGTCTCTCTCTCTCTCTCCTAGAAATAAATAAAAACCTATAAAAAATTTTAAAAATCTAGTTAACTAAAATGAGAAAATAACTTCCAAAGTCAAGACAAGGATACTACTTTTTACTGTTTCTATTCAACTTGTTCTAGGTGATCTGACCTGGCACAATAAGAAAACAGAAAAATAAAGCCATCTCTATACATAGATAATTGATTAGTGACAAAGAAAATTTATGAAAACCCGCAAATAATTAGAACTAATACACCTCTTTCTGGGGACAAGATTAATATGCAAACATCAGTATGTCTATATCACAGCATTAAACAAAAAGAAGATTTTGTTTTTAAAAAGTGCCACTTGGGAACACCTGCGTGGTTCAGCCAGTTAAGTGTCTGGCTCTTGCCAAAACATGGAAAGAGCCCAAGTGTCCATCAACGGACGAATGGATCAAGAAGATGTGATTTATCTATACGAAGGAATGCTACATGGCAATGAGAAAGAAGGAAATCTGGTCATGTGTAGCAACATGGATGGAACTCAAGGGTGTTATGCTGAGTGAAATAAGTCAGGCAGAGTAGGACAAATTCCATATGTTTGCGCACATAGGAGGATTAGGAGGAACTTAATGGAGGATCGTGGGGGAGAAGAAGAGGGGAAATGGGGAGAGACAGGCAGGGACG
This sequence comes from Crocuta crocuta, assembly GCF_008692635.1. NCBI lineage: Eukaryota > Metazoa > Chordata > Mammalia > Carnivora > Hyaenidae > Crocuta > Crocuta crocuta. The sequence continues at coordinate 5,114,953 of NW_027528611.1, read as the reverse complement.
CAAACCATAAGAGACTCTTGAATGCTGAGAACAAACTGAAGGCTGATGGGGGTGGGAGGGAGGGAAGGGGGATGATGGGCATGGAGGAGGGCACTTGTGGGGATGAGCACTGGGTGTTATATGGAAACGAACTTGACAATAAACTATTTTTAAAAACTGCAACAATTTTAAAAAAAGTGTCTGGCTCTTGGTTTCAGCTCAGGCCATGATTTCGTGAGTTTGAGCCACGTGTTTGGCTCCACACTGGCAGCGGGAGCCTGCTTGGAATTCTCTCTCTCTCTCTCTCTCTCTCTCTCTCTCCCCCCCTCCCTCTCTCTACCTGCCCCTCCCCCGCTCAGCATTGGCAAGTTCTCTCAAAATAAATTAACTTTTTTAAAAACAGAAAGATGGGGCGCCTGGGTGGCTCAGTCGGTTTAGCGACCAACTTCGGCTCAGGTCATGATCTCGTAGTCTGTGAGTGAGTTTGAGCCTCACGTCGGGCTCTGTGCTGACAGCTGAGAACCTGGAGCCTGCTTGGGATTCTGTGTCTCTCTCTCTCTGCCCCTCCCCTGCTCATGCTCTGTCTCTCTCAAAAATTAAACGTTAAAATTTTTTAAAAAACAAATAAAATGTCATTTGTAATAACAACAAAGACTATAGAATACTTAGAAGTAAATATAACATGATTTTTATGGAGAAAATTATAAAACCCGATTGGAGATCATTTTGAAAAGAAGACAAAAAATGATGGAGAGATATTCCATGCTCAAGAAGAGGAAAATTCAATATAAAGTTGGCAATTTTTCTCAAATCTACAAATTTCAGTTCTAATCAAAACCCCACCAACATTCCTTATGGAACTTAAACCATTCTCAACATTTTTATAAAGAAGTACATGGCCAAGAAAATCCAATACAAGTTTGAAGTGGAAGAATACTAGGGTGCTAGCCTTATCATATATCACAACTTTAACTATAAAGCCATAGTGATTAAAGCAGTGTAGTCCTGCACATGCGCAAATTAAATAGACCATTGTTAAAGAGTAGAACTTCTTGGAATCAGACCTTCAAAGACATGAGAACTTAGCATATGACAAAAGTGACCTATGATCAGTGGAAAAGGATGGGCTGCCTGTTAAATTGTCTCACGTTAATTGGTTATCCACATAGAGAAAAATAGATCCCTATATTACAACATACCCCAAAATAAATTTCAGGCGGCTTAAATATGTGAAAAATAAAATTTTAAACTGTTCGAAAAAACTGTAAGGTAATATATTGATGATATATATCAGAATAGGGAAGGATTTTTTAAACAAGATACAAAGAGCACAAACAATAAAAGGAAATATGGATACATATGACTATATCTTTAAAATTTTTTTAAACTTCTAGAAAATAAGAGACGTCACAACAAAATAAAAAATACAAGCCACAGACTTGGAGAATATTTACAACCTGTATGATCAATGAAGGTTTGGTACCCAGGATTTCTAAAGAATTCTTGCAGATCAATAAGAAAAGGACAAGGCCGGAGAAAATGAGTGAAAGATATGAGCGAAAGATATGAATAGGTAAGTCATCCAATAAATATATGAAAAGATGCTCAACTTCATTAATAATGAACAAATGCAAGTCAAAACCATGAGATACTATTTTACACACATTAACTCAGCAAAATTAAAATAACTCTGATAACACCAAGGACTGACAAAAATGTGGGACCATAGGTACTCTCACATTTTAGCTTGAAGTGTAAACAGCTATGACAAATTTGAAGAGAAATTTGACAGTACAGTTGACCTTTGAACAACGTGGGGTTAGGGTTGCTGATCCACTGTACAGTGGAAAATCCACATTTAACTTTTGAATCCCCAAAATTTAAGTACTGCTAGTAATAGTCTACAGTTGACTGGAAGCCTCATCAATAACACAGTCAATTAATGCATATTTTGCATGTTATATTTATTTTATACTGTATTCTTACAATAAGGTAAGCCAGAGAAAATATTATTAAGAAAGTCACAAGGAATAGAAAATACATTTATAGTACTGTAATGTAAAAAATCGCCATATAAGTGGACCCATGCAGTTAAAACCCATGTTGTTCAGGAGTCGACATACTTAATGCTGAAAATACACATACCCTAATACCCGGCAAGCTTGCTTTGAGATGTGTTCTTCAGAAAAACATTTCTACTTGTGCAAAAGGAGACAAAATTATGCAGTATGATTTGATTGTCAAGAAAAAGTGGTAAGAACTTAACTGTCCATAAAGTAAGGGAGTAGATACTACACAGTAGTTAAAATATGAATTATAACTATATTCACCAATATAATGAGCAAATGAAAGTTGCAAAAATGGATGTTGTATGCTATTTATGTAGGATTTTAAATACACAAAACAATGGCACACCTTTAGGAAAGCAAACATACCTGTTAAAAGTACAAAATAGACATGGGAATAATTCCAATAGAATAATAATTACCACCAAGAAAAGGAAAGGAATGGGATAGGCTTTAGCTGTAACTGTAATGCTCTTTACTAATTTTTTTCTANAATGGCACACCTTTAGGAAAGCAAACATACCTGTTAAAAGTACAAAATAGACATGGGAATAATTCCAATAGAATAATAATTACCACCAAGAAAAGGAAAGGAATGCTGTAACTGTAATGCTCTTTACTAATTTTTTTCTGAAGAAAAGATGTGAAGCAAAAGAGGTGATGCCAAAGTGAAGATTTGCTGAACTGGGTTGTTGTAATGATTAAATGAGCTAATAAAAATGCTAAATGAAAGTTAGGTGTTTATTTATTTAAGTAATCAATACACCCCACATGGGGCTTGAACTCATGACCCTGAGATCAAAAGATGCAAGTGACTGAACCAGCCAGGCATCCCGAAAGTTAGTTGTTCGTCTTTTTGAAAGACTCCAATGCTGATGGCTATGTAGGTGGAGAGATCCAATGCCCTTACCTGTTCTGTGTCTCCTCTATGTGAAGTCTCACTCCTCCTGTTTATACCTGCTCATCTTAGGCAAGTTGCTTCCTTGCTATATGCCTCAGTTTCCTCATCTATAAGATGCACATATTAGAAGTGCCTATCTCCTGGCATTGCTGAGAGTGTAAAATAAGTTTTGGCAAGTGCTTGGAACATTCCCTAACTTAGAGTAACTACTCTAGAAGTTTGTCCTTGTTGACGATGATGCTATTAGTGTTCTTAAACATCACCTCCAGCCGCATATAATTTCTTTTTTTAACCTCAAGTTTTAAAATCTCATAAGAACCTCACCTGACGATGAAAGTGCCTGTTATCCAAGATGACCCAAATGCTGTCTTCAAGGAGCTAAATTAGGGGCTGCAAACTCACATTTCTGTGAAGGCTGGGCAGGTAATGTACCAAGTGCCAGGGTATGGTTGTCTGGGGAGGGAGCAGCTCCTGATCAGGTGCTGCCATGAAGGAATTCAGAGCCAGCATTGCCACATTTAAAGATTTTTTTTCACGAAAAACTATAAATCCCAATGTTTTTGTAAAATGTCTCAATTTTGAAGTGTTATAATTAATTCAAAAGAATAATAAAAGCACATTGTGAACCAAATGAAACACTTGAGTGGGTTGTCGGTTTCTGAGCTGTGAGACGGAGGCTGGCACAGAGACAGATGCATGAGTGGGTCTTAAAAGTACAGTGTAATTAGAGCTACAATAAACGTGAGTGACAGAATGCCACGGGAGTGTGAGAGGTTGAAGATGACAGCAGATTCTTTGTGACTCCTCCCATTAAGATGTATATATCGTCTGTTTCCCCTTCCCCTGAATCTGGGTTGGCCATGTGACCTGTTTTGGCCAACAGAATGTGGCGAGAATGAATGTGTCACTTCTGAGGTCGGGCCTTATGAGATCTGCAGCTTCTACCTTTGCCCCTTGGAACATGCTTCCTTGGACCTCAGACACCATACTATGGGGAAGCCCAAGCAGCCACTGACAGACCCGTATGAAGCAAACTGAGGCCCACAGATGCCGGCAGTGGCTGAGCTCCAGCTGGCAGCCAGTGTCAACTGCTTGCCAAATGATTGAAGCTCTTTTGGAACATCCAACCACCCCACTACCCCAGCCAACACTAACTGAAGCAGAACTGCCCAGTCAACCTGCAGAACTGTGAGATACAATACATTTCTGCTAACAGGCTGAATATTCAAGTGGCTTGTTGGGCACTTGTAGAGCACCCAAACAGGCAGAATTAGAAAAAAAGGGGTCTCAGGGCACCTGAATGACTCAGTCTGTTGAGCATCTGACTTTTGGTTTCGACTCAGGTCATGATCTCATGGTTCGTGGGTTCAAGCCTCTCATCGGGCTCTGTGCTGATGGTGCAGAGCCTGCTTGGGAGTCCCTCTCTCCCTCTCTCTCTTTGCCCCTCCTGCACTCTCTCTTTCAAAAATAAATAAATAAACTTAAAAAATAAAAAATAATAAAAGAAAAAGTGCTCTCATTCTACCTAGAAGAGTCAAAGATGGCTTCATAGTATTTGAGATTTCAGCTCATTCTTTGTTTTTTAATTTTTTTAATGTTTTTTTTTTTATTTCTGAGAGAGAGAAGAGACAGCTTGAGCAGGGGAGGGTCAGAGAGAGAGGGAGACACAGAATCCGAAACAGCCTCCAGGTTCTGAGCTGGCTATCAGCACAGAGCCCAACGTCGGGCTCGAACCCATGAACCGTGAGCTCATGACCTGAGCCCAAGTCGGACACCCAACCGACCGAGCCACCCGAGCGCCCCAGATTTCAGTCCCTTCTTGAAAAAAGGCATGTGCTGGCTTTTTTTGTGGAGGGGGAGTGGACAATAAGTAGTAAACTTTCCAGATAGGGGAAAAAGCATGCACACAGCATGGACAATGAAAAGTAGGACATAATTAAGGACCCCCAAGTAAGTCAGTGTTGCTGATAGAAGCACAAAGCACAAAGATGGGAGGAAAGGGAGAGAACAATCTAACGTTTCTTGAGCACTTACTATGTGCCAGGCACAGTGACAGATGATTCACGAAATCATATAAACCATGAACCTTTACAACATCCCTGTCTCATTTTATACAGGAGAAAGTTGCAGTCCAGAGGAACTTGCTGAAGATCACAGAGCCAAGAAATAGCAGAGATGAGGTTTAAAGCCACTCTGTACAAACTGCGCTCTTTCCACCATATTGTGAGGACACTATGGTTTCACAGAGGAAGTCCGATCCTGAAGGGTCTTGTGTGCAAAGTGAACAAGGGGAGTATTTTACCTGAAGGGGAGGGGCAGTCACTAAGGAACTGAGTAGGAGAGTGAGGGGTTCTGGCTGTCACTTCAGAAGTTGGGAGGAGCTTGGGCCAAAGACGGAATGGCAAACTAGAAGTCAGAGGACCAGTAAGGAGACATCTTCAAAGACCTGGGCGGGGACACCTGAGCAGTGCTGTATTCCCTTCCTGTGGGGACTAGCACAGGCCACCTGTAGCTGCCCAAGTGGCTAAAATTGGGAGTTGGGTTCAGGGGCAGAACTAGGATGAAGACCATCTCTGAAGCACAGAGAACACTAGAGTCACAATCCGTCAGGGGAAACTGAGTCAGATCCTGGAATCCAAAAGTCCAGAGATGATATTTAGGTTGGAACCCTAAGGCCATGAGTTAGTAGCTGGAAAGAAGCAAGACTGGGGGAGTAGGCCTCATCAGGGAANTTAAAAAAAAAAAAAAAAGGCTGAGGAGTAGGTCAAGAACAACCAGGGGAAGTCCTGAGCAGAGACCACAAAGCCCAGGGAGCGCTTGGGAGTCACCTGTGAAGAGGGTGGGTGCATGATGCCAGGAGCAGGGAAAAGGTCAGAGGTAGGTACCCAGGCAGTGGCAGCAGGATTGATAATGTAATGCTATGGTGATGAGCTAGACAGTAAAATCGCTAGGACTTGCTTATCAGAATTGGGGGGGGGGCAAAAAAGAGTGTGACCTGGGGATCCTTCCAGGTTTCTGGCTTGGGACAAGTAGGTGGTTGGTGATTCTGTCTACTGAAACCAGGAATACTGGAGAAGGAGCAGGTTTGGGGGAAGAGACAAGTTTCAAATTAGGGAATATTCAATGCTTGCTCAATAAGTTTAAGTTGAAACATTAAGTTTAAGCAACTGAGGACATTCAGTTGGAGAGATTCATGAGACAGATATCGGGGAGTGAAGGTCAAGGGAACAATCTGGGCTAAAAATATGCATTGCAGAGTCACCAGCATAGCGATGGGTACGAGCGTGACTAAGATAAGTGTTCAGATAAGGAAAGAAGGGAGTCTGGACCAAGTCATGGAAAGTAACCTGAAAAAAGCCAGGCAGAGAGGTAGGAGACCACATGAGAGGGAGAGAGAGAAAGAGAGTGGTTTCACAAAAGCCAGCAGAATGAATTTCAAAGGTCAGTCAACAAGGTCAACTGCTCCCGGGAAGAAAAGCAAAGCAAAGATGAACAACGTCCATTCGTCCATTCGGGGCACCTGGGTGGCCCAGTCAGTTAAGCACCTGACTTCGGCTCAGGTCATGATCTTAAGGTTTGTGAGATCAAGCCCCTTGATGTGTGCTGACAGCTCAGAGCCTGGAGCCTGGTTTGGATCCTGTGTCTCCCTCTCTCTGCCCCTCCCCGGCTCGCTCAGTAAATAAATGTTAAAAATTTAAAAGCAAGAAAAGAAGAGAAGAGAAGAGAACAGAAGAGAACAGAAGAGAAGAGAAAAGAAAGAAAAGAAAAGAAAAGAAAAGAAAAGAAAAGAAAAGAAAAGAAAAGAAAAGAAAAGAAAAGAAAAGAAAACTGTCCATTGGATGTGGCAAAGAGAAGCTCTAACTGTGTTACCTTAGCGAGAGCAGGTTCAATGGGAGGGAGGTAGAGAGAGCTACAGCGAATTGAGGAGGTTGTATTATTTATCCGTGTTGTTTAACAAAGTACTCAAATCTTAGTAGCTTACAACAGCAATAACCATACATTATCTCATGGATTCTGTGGTTAGGAATGTGGGCAGGGCACAGACAGGGCCACCTGCCTCTGCCCTACAATGTCTGGGGACTGGAAGTGACTCAGTGTCTGGGAGCTGAAATCATCTGAAAGCTTTCGTTTGCATGTCTGCATGTCTGCCAGCTGATACTGGCAGTTGGCTGAGATCTTAGATGAAACTGTGGCTGCAACCAGTGATGGCTGGGTTCCTGGCGAGCAAGCCTCCTGAGGGGAAGAAAGAACCCCGACATTTGAGGGGCCTGCATGCAGAGTACAAATACATAATATGAAGTTGCAGGGATTTAATCTCCCTGTTCAGCTTGTCAATTTGATAAAACTGAGCAAGAAAATGATTTCATCCAAATCGACAACTTGAACACGTCAGATAAAATTCACATAAGTTCATATTCTTTATTGGTTTAGTTACGGATCAAAACAAGGAAGATACATATGGCCTCCATTTGTACTCTTCTCGGTTTTTAAAGTTTTCAGTAGGGGGGCGCCTGGGTGGCTCAGTCGGTTAAGCGTCCAGCTTCGACTCAGGTCATGATCTCGCAGTTTGTGGGTTCGAGCCCCACGTTGGGCTCTGTGCTGACAGCTAGCTCAGAGCCTGGAGCCAGTCTTCGGATTCTGTGTCTCCCTCTCTTTCTGTCCCTCTCCTGCTCACGCTTTTTCTCTCTCTGTCTCAAAAAATAAATAAAACATAATTTTTTTAAAATTTCAGTGGATTGTTTCCTTGAATATACTCCATTTTTCTTTGACTTCCATATCCATAGTTTCTATTTCTATCATGATTTGAGTGTGGGCTCATTCTCACTGATTTATAATTAAAAATAATTATTTTTTTAGGGGCGTCTGGATGGCTCAGTCAGTTAAGCATCTGACTCTTGATTTTGGCTCAGGTCATGATCTCATGATTTCTGAGTTCAGGCCCAGCATTGGGCTCCGCGCTGATGGTGCAGAGCCTACTTGAGATTCTGTCTCCCTCTCTCTCTGCCCCTCCCCTGCTTGCTCTCTATCACTCTCTCTCTCTCAAAGCAAATGATAAATAAACATTTGGAAAACTAAAAATTATGTAATGTAACTATAGCCAATGTTTGTGAAAATTAAATGTATTTTTAGCAAAATATATAAATATAAATGTAAAAAGACACCTTAAAATCATTTATTTATTTATTTTGAGAGAGAGAGGGAATGCAAGTGAGGAGGGGAGGGAGAGAGAGAGAGGTGAGAGAGAACCCCAAGCACCACATTGTTAGCACAAGCGAGACACAGGATTCAATCCCAGGAGCTGTGAGATCATGAGAGCTCAAATCAAGAGTCAGACGCTTAACAATTGAGCTACCCAGGTAGCCCCTAAAATCATTTTAGTAGATGTTATAAAAGAGATTTTTTTCTAAAGTATTCAAAATTATGTATTGAAAAAGACAAAATTATAATTCATAAATATTAATATGCTAAATCAAACTAATTTAAATAAAGTTTTTTTGCTGACTTTAAAAATCCTTATTAAATATTTTTGTAGAAATCAAACTATTCATAATCCAGTATTCAATGTTCATCCACTTACCAAATAATAAATCAATATCATATTTCACAAAAGTTACGTCTAGGCCAAATGCAAACAAATTTAACAGTAACAATAATCATTTAAAATTGCAAAATATTCCTCAATTGTCATTTGCAACTATTGGGAATGCAACACAGCGTAAATTGTAAATCGATACCTCTGGAACACAAAGAGAAGCAGGAAAAATGGGCATTCAACACTACTGGGAAATGATACTTTATTATGCTATTTGAGAGGTAATATTTTTTTAATGTTACTTATTTTTGAGAAAGAGAGTGCAATCAGGGGAGAAGCAGAGAGAGAGAGGGAGACAGAGAATCTGAAGCAGGCTCTGAGCTGTCAGCACAGAGCCAGAAGCAGGGCTCAAACCCACGAACCATGAGACTGTGACCTGAACGGAAGTCGGTTGCTTAACCGACTAAGCCACCCAGGTGCCCCAAGAGGTAATATTTGACAAATTAATTAAGTTGCATTTGCTCTTGTCTAAGTGCTTCCACCACTTAAATCCTCCCTACACACTGAGAGAGTGGGCCCCTCTGAAACTGACAGAGAGAGGCATAGCCTAAACTCACAGAATTTGTTGTAGCCATCTTTTGTTTCCAGGATACAGGACAAGAGATTGCAGAAGCCTTTCCCTGGGGCCCAAACGGTGTTAATTATGAGAGCAGATGTTCAGAGTTTCAGGTTGTGCTGCGCCAGCACTGAGGGCTGGGTCCCAAGTGCCTGGGTGTCATTTAATAAATGTTGTGTGTGATAAGTGAGGCCCCCTAAAGTATGTGAGCCAGGGCAAGGCCCTTGTGGTCTAGATTTAATGATGACTATTTGTGAGGGAAGATCATGATTCAGTTTCGAATATGCTAAGTTTGCGGTACCTTTGAGACATCCAAGTAGGGATGTAGGCAGTCAGATATGCAAGTCTAGAGATCAGAGGAAAGACACAGACTTGAGAGTGATCAGCTGAAGCAGCTGAAGCCATAGGTCAGGTGTGATGGGTCCCCTGGAGGGAGAGCGTAGCATGAGAAGAAGAAGGGTTTGGGACTCACTGCCCTTGACAAACCCCAGCATGGCCAGACAGTACAGGACAAGCCCACAAAGAAGCAAAGAGCAGTCAGAGGGAAAGGAAGAAAAGCAGAAGAGTGCTCAGTCCTGGAAGCCAAAGAAAGATAGTGTTTCAAGAAACAATTGGTCAACATAGTTGACTACTGGCGGGAATTTAAGCAGGAAAAACTAATAAATGGATTTAATGACAGAAAGTCAATGACCAAAGCAGTTGAGTGGTACAGGAGAGGTGGACACCCACCTGAAAGGGCTGAAGAGTGAGTGGAAGTGAGGGAATAAAGAATTTTTCCCAACTTTTTATCATGACAAGTTTCAAACATACAGAGAAGTTGAAACAGTGGTGCACCCACCACTTTACTTAGACAACAATTATCATTTATATGTACGTACAAATAGTTATGTATTTATATATATTCTTTTTTTTTAATGTTTTATTTATTTCTAGGAGAGAGAGAGAGACAGCGTGAGCAGGGGAGGGTCAGAGAGAGAGGGAGTCACAGACTGAAACAGTCTCCAGGCTCTGAGCTGTCAGCACAGAGCCCGACGCGGGGCTCGAACCCACTAACCGCGAGATCATGACCTAAGCGAAAGTCGGATGCTTAACCAACTACGCCACCCAGGCGCCCCTTATATATATTCTTGAAAGAGGTGAAAATTTAGGAAATCGTGATGCTTCACACTTTAATACTTCAGCATACAGGGACTTTCTCCTACGTAACCACAATGCCATGGTTACAGTAAGAGAATACCCATCAATCCCTAATACCATCTGACAATACAAAATATATTCAAATTTCACCCAGTCTTCTGTATTTTTCCAAACCAGTATGCAATCAAGGCACACACAGTGTGTGTGAGAATCAGGCAGAAGAAGGCGATTTAGAGGTGCAGAGAACAGGGGTGCCTGGGTGGTTCTGACTTTTGCTCCGGTCATGATTTCATGGTTCATGAGTTCAAGCTCCATATCAGGCTTGCTGCTGTCAGCACCTAGCCCACTTTGGATCCTCTGTGCCCCTCCCACTCTGCCCCCCCTCAAAAATAAATAAACATTTAAAAATTAAAAAAAAAAACAAAACAGTTGCAGGGAACAGTGTGAGGTGGGAAGGTGGGAGAGTGGTTTGGTTTTTTTCAAAGGGAGAGATTGAAGATTCAGGAGGGGAAAGGGGAAGAGAGACGGCCTTGGATGAGAGAAAGGCAGCTCCCCCTACTCCAGTGGTTTTCAAAGTGGGGGCCCTAGGCCAGCAACAAGCAACAATCATCATCTGGGAACTAGTTACAAATGAAAATTCTAGCCCCCACCCAAACTAATGAATCAGAAACACATAGTTTAATATGTGCTCCAGGCACTTCTGATGCACACAAAATTGGAGAACTATTGCTCTCACATGAGGAACAAGGAGGTAGTATAAATTTGGTCACCGGTGTTTGAGGGAGTTCACCTCTGAGGGTTTCAGTTTCCTCTGTGACATAAGTGAGATCACCAACTTAGAGTGAGGTGACACAGAGAGAGGATCTTCATAGGTTCCAGGATCAGGGAGCTTAAAGTAGCAACTGACCAGCATGATGTACTTGGGTCACTGAGCCATTCTGGGGCCTCTTTAGTGTTGGTGGCCATGAATAAGGAGTGGTAACTATTTCCTGGTTATGAGACTTCCTCCAGTGCTTTTTGGCTTTCGGAATAAAATCCTGAAGAAAACAGATCCCTGGGCTCATCTAAGGGTAGCACTGGGCCAGATAGGGTGAAAAGATAGAAGGACAAGGAAGTCTGGGACACTGTCAAGACAGTTGTTGAAATGAACCAGCCATGCAGCTGAAACTGGGTAGGAGGGGCTGATGGGTTGGAAGAAGGGAAATATCATCACCCTGGAGGTACCAGGAGACTGAAAAAGGGTGGTGAGGGGGTCGACAGAGCAATGGGTGGAAGGTTCAGAGATGGGTGCTGAGGCAGAACAGGCTGCTTGAATCAGGGTTTCTCGAAGAGGGGCTGCTTCAGATGACAAAGTCCAGGGTGTGACAAAGCTGGCTGGCTTGGAGCGCATACAGAAGGTTCTGGGACAAAGCCACCAAATTGTTGAGAGGCTAGGTGAGGCTGGGTCCTCCGTGTGGACGAGACGAGAAGACACAGTCTCTGGGTGCCAGTGTCCCCCTAAGAGAGGTAAGCAGTTCTGGCAGGTGGCAGACAGTGACAAAGAGGAAGGAAGGCCAGGCAATTTAGCCTAATGGCCGAGCAGCAGAGGCAGAGAGTTCTTTTCAACTCAAAACTAGGGACAGGCGGAGGTGTAGTCTGGAGGCAGCAATCTAGAGCAAGGAAAGCACCCTCATCCATAAGAAAATAAACAGCTCTCATTTCAGAAGACTGCAGAGGAGGTAGTGCCCCCAGGGGAGAGTTCCATTTCAGCGAAAGCTGGGAAGTGAAGGAGCAGTTAAGGGTGTGAGGAGGTCTGCAGTTTATTAGAGGGCATGAGGGTAGCTTAGGGAGGGGGCAAGTGGAAGGCTGGTTAAGGACCAGAGTACAGAGCGTCTGGAGCCGGCAGTGCAGTAGAGTCGGTGGGCTAGGGCATTTACATTTCCACAGCAAAGGACCAAAACAGGGTTAGGATAGGAGACAGGCTGGATTTCATCTAGTCTCTTGGAAGCTTGGAAGCCATAAAAAGTGGTGATTAGGGACGTGGCCTCTAGGGGCGCCCGGCTGGCTTAGTCCGAAGAGCATGCGGGTCTTGATCTCCGGGTCGTGAGTTCGAGCCCCACATTTGGTGTAGAGATTACTCAAAAACAAATAAACAAATTTAAAAAGAATAATAAGTATGTGGCCTTTAGAGCCGAGCCACCCTCATTCAAATCCCAGCCTTCTCGTGTTCCAGCTGTCTATAACCTTGGACATGGTCTCTGGGCCTCCATTTTCTCTTCCGTGAAATGGAAGTGACAACAGAACCTACCTCACAGGGCTGCTATGATAATTAAATGACTTCATGTGTTAAATGTTTGGGACAGAATCTGGGTGTTGCCCCACATACACTTGGTGGTGGCTCCCAGACCCGGCAAAACAGCTTCTTCACTCACTTGGACCCTGCCCCTCCCCTAGGTGGAAAACATGAGTGGCAACTACTAGGATGGGAAGGGGGAATTTCACGATCAGTTGTGAATGCAAGAATTATATGGAGACACCAAGAAGATCCCAGTGAAAAAATGGAGTCTTTCAGGTAGCAATTCAGCTGACACTGCCTATCAATGGGATCTGGATAAGAAGCCTTCATTCCCTAAGATCACAGGAAGTTAGATTGCTACACATCAGGCCAGGCCACTTACGGCTTCTCTAATGATGACATGTCTACATGTCCTGCAAGTGTACAAGGTGTCAATGCTAGGGATGCAGAGGAACTTCTGCAAAGAAAAACCCCAAACCCACTGATCCCCAAAGAGGGGAGACAAAAGGAAGGAAGAATCAAGATGGTTTCAGGTTGAAGAAGATAGAGATACAAATGTATTTTATGTCTGGTTTGCCTCCAGACATTACAGTGGATGGATTTATACAGCTTTTCCAAATCCTGTGTCATTAGGAGAGATCCTCAGAAGAATTTAAGGTCAACCTTTACAAAGATAACCAAAGAAATCTTACAGGAAATGGGCTTTGCTGTTACTTCAAGATCCTTACTTGAAGAGGGGATCTGCAAATCTTGCATTAAAGTTTTTGCATAAAGTTCATGTCAAGGTTGCAAGTTTCAAGCTGAAGGAAAAATATGATGTCTCAAAAAGGAAATGCAGAGACTACAAGAAGGCATCCTTATGCACCATGATTATAGCAGCTCAGAGAAGGTGTCTGGGTGAGGCTCTGTGGCTACAGATCCAAGAATCCGAGAAAACGCAGAAATAAAAATGGAGATAGTGGGGGCGCCTGGGTGGCTTAGTCGGTTAAGCGTCTGACTTTCGCTTAGGTCATGATCTCGCGGTTCGTGGGTTCGAGCCCCGCGTCGGGCTCTGTGCTGACTGCCAGCTCAGAGCCTGGAGACTGTTTCAGTCTGTGACTCCCTCTCTCTCTGACCCTCCCCTGCTCACACTGTCTCCCTCTCTCTGTCTCCTAGAAATAAATAAAACATTTTAAAAAATATTTTAAAAAAATGGAGATAGTGATGCTTCCAGGTAAAATGATCAGAAGTCTTCAGAAATCAAAGGAAGAAAAAGAAGCTTGGAACCAAGGAAGATTTCAAGCCAGTTAATTAGACCTTGGAGTGACCAGGAAATCCAGAGATTTCTTGAATAATAGGATACATCTGGGGATGAGGAACAGAAATCATTCAGTGGCAAAAACAATTGCCAAGGCACTCAAGCACAGGGACATAGGGAAGAGCTGGTGACAATGCCACAGGATCCTGGGATATAAATGGAAGGACGACATTTTCTCAGGTCTTCTCTGCAGATATGGGGATCTCCCACCTCGAGAACTAGTAGCTCCAGGGATGACTTATCCGTGTTGCCTTCAAGGTTTTGCTGCTGTTCCC